>NC_090925.1:641947044-642253376 GCF_040938575.1 Ambystoma mexicanum | reverse complement strand
AAGGATTACCGGCACCAGTGCCCTTACCGGTAATCCCTTACCGCCTGGGTCGTAATGAGGCCCATGGTTTTTCATTGGATAAAAATATTGTTTTTAATTGGCTTCATCGGTTTTACCAACTTTTGCCATGCACCTAGATTTCACTAGGAATTAATGCACTGAAAAAGAAATTCAAAATCGATGGGGACAATTTTGAGACATTAATGGTTTAAGATTTATATCTATTTCACGCATGTGCAGAATGAAAGTACAT
This sequence comes from Ambystoma mexicanum, assembly GCF_040938575.1. NCBI lineage: Eukaryota > Metazoa > Chordata > Amphibia > Caudata > Ambystomatidae > Ambystoma > Ambystoma mexicanum. The sequence continues at coordinate 642,253,123 of NC_090925.1, read as the reverse complement.
CTTTATATGAACTGTACAAAGAGGTGTACAAGTTTCACAGATTTATAATACAGAATTTACATCTTAAAAAGCTAATCAAAGTCAGGGATAGTTCTTGTAAGTTTTCAGGAGATGTTATGAATGTTTATCTTTAATTAGAACTGCTTAAAGAGGAGCATGATTTTCATTGTTCTACATTATGTTCATTTACATATCCTTAAACGTCACAGGCTAACCTTGATGTCAGTTATCATGAGCTGTAAATTGCATACAAGTACTGTAAAAGTCATATGCGTGCATTGAAAACTCACATCAATGTTAGGACTCATTTTGATCTTATTTTTCAAGAGATTAAATAAATGTTTAACCTTTCTTACGAATTGTACAAGAAAATGCGAAGGGTCAGCAATGAGAGGCGGACACAAACTTGTAACGGTCTCAACACTAGTCATATTTATTAAAAGAAAATGGATTTGGAAAAGGTTCTAGCTTGCCCTTACCAAAAGCAAATATCCCTACATATGAAACTAAAACTAAAGTAAGATGAGCTTGTGTCCAAAATACCTCTGACCCGTACACTAATATACAAAATCAAAAGGTACAATAGAATTTCACTTTTCACTTCAACCAAATTGTGCAAAACCATATATATGCAATTTCAACAAAACAATCCTTGTCTCGAGGGTTTAGCTTCCCTTTCCCTGAAGTTTCAAGAAAAAGTTTTTTAAATACTCAGGTTCACCAAAGTTCTGTTAAAGGTAATGAAAATGTCTTTTTCTTTGGTATTATCCTTAAGATGACAAAGCAAATCTTTCTATAATAAAGGTTTGAATATACTGAAATAAAGTATTTTGTGGTCTTTTGGATGGCAAAGCAAAATGTTCAATTTCAACAAAAGAATTGACATACAAATGTTTATTTTCAACAAAACATTGGATTTTCCCCTGGTGTACTTCTCTACCAGGAACTCCTCTACTGAAATATCACATTTCAACAAAAACTTGATAATTCAAGATTAACTTTTCAACGAAACATTGGGCCTCATTACGACCCTGGCGCTAAGTGGTTAACGGCGCCGTAAAAGGCTGCGGCGCAGTTAACCACTTAGCGCCTTACTACGAGGTTCCTTTGCGGGACCCGACCTGAACGGCTGGTCTGGACCAGCCATTGAAGTAGGGACCCGCAAAGGGACCTCGCAGGCAATTACGGTACCGCAATATGCAGTACCGTAATTGCCACCTTCCCCATTCCCTTTGAGCACTATGGGGCAAAAATGGGAATGGGGAAGGGCCATGGTGAAATGGGGAAATACTGCCCCCCCAACCTTGGAATGGGGTGGTATTTCCCCATTTCACCATGGTGGACTTGTTACAACACCGGCACCAACCATGGTGCTAATAGCGCCATGGTTTAGCGCTGGTGTTGTAATGAGGGCCATTGTATTTCCTGCAAGGGACTACTTAAGTGAATCGATATCCTGGTTTAAATTCCTGCCGGGAATATCTCCCTCTTGGTCTTTATAGATCCCCGGGTGTACTCTCCTGCCAAGTATCTCCTTCCAAAAAGGTTCACTACCTTATGAACCTTGTGTATCAGGTTTGTCTGCAATGTTCACTTTCCTCTTTAAAATATCACACAATTACACTTCTTGAATGGTTAAGTTTAGCTTCAGTAAAACTTGTTTCAACTTCCTCCACATTGGCATCCCATAGATGGGGTTTTGTTCAAGTTCTATTTATCAACTTATTTCTGCATGTCGTTTGGCTCCTGGCAATGCCTGTTTACGGTGTGCTCTAGCATATTGAAGCATCTTTTGTGATAGATGGAAGTACAAATATTGATCTCAGACCAAATAATAGGACAGACTCAAAGAATATAGCAAAACACTATTTTATTCTCATTTAATATAGCAGGGAGACCTGACAGACCTTAGGGTGATGCATGCACACTGACATAGCAACTTGATTACATAGAGGTCTTAAACCACAATATGCATCATCTATGATGTAATTCTATGTGGGAAATCATAAAACCTATTGAGGGTAGGATTGGTTAAGGAAACACGTTTGCATATAGAATACATTACTTTGGTACTTCATTGGTTGCCCCTTATCTGTAGGGAACACCTTGAACTACCTCTAAATACATATAGTACTGATTATATTGCATGATAGGTTGTCCCTCAAACCCACTGATTGGTTGGCATGCTATCCGAACCTTGGACTTTCGGCTCTTTAGCAGCACTTACGTGAAACGAAAATTAGGTGTTTGAATCCCGTCAGATTACTCCCCATTTTCCCAATTAATCCATCATCTCTCATCGGTCGGCCTTAAGTCAAAGTCTTCCATCCTTAGTTAACCTTATAGCTTGCTCACTATCCTGAAACAATCAAGGGAGTGTGAGCACAACATTATCTTCATCTAAGGTTCTAACAAATAGCCCTTGTCTTCAACTTCTGAGTCACATGTGAAGAAACCACAAATGTGTCCATTTCAGCCTCTTTTTTACTTTCATTTGATTAAATTATGCAAGATGTTGTTGCTCCTCTTGGCCTCTAGAGACTTGCTCACTCTACCTTGCATAGAGTTCACACACTTTTAATGGTCCAATACTTTGGCTGTTGCAGATGTTTTCTTCTTCTTTAATCTAAGAGGAATATCTCCTTCATTCATAGCCTATCCTGGTTAACTCCCCTTGTGCTTGCAATCATTCCTTAAAATAGCACCCTTGGTCTTAGCGCAACATAGCCTTTCTGTTGGTCTGCACATGGAGCTCCACAGCCTCGCCGGATTCTGCATCCTTGGTCTGTCTCAGAGGTAGCTTTGTTGAATTCGACGTGAGCCAGCATCCATTTTCCTATCATGGCCACCCGGCAAGTCCCTATATTGTTCCTTTCTACCTTGCATTACTGTGTATTTACAGTTATTAACCAGTAAGTTAACTCATATTCTTTGTATTCATGATTACTTTAGCGTTACGTACAAGTTTCTCTCAGTGCTTCAGTTACAATGTTACTCTTAAGTATTTTCAAATAGTTTCAATATAGGTTTACATATCTTCTTCATGATATCACCCTGCCCTCGTCAGGTTTCCCTTTAATGCTCCATGATGTTCATAGATGTGTGCTGACATCCTTCCATGTGACATCCTTCCATGCAAGATCCTTTCACACCTTCAGTGCGAGGCTACATTTTGTATGGCTGAGTATGTAATGTCTCTCATACACTCAATGCGGTATAGGAAAAGAACAGATTGTCACATTTACTGCTCTTCTCCTGCTGTCCCAGTATGGTGGCAATGAGGTGGCGGAAGCTAGGGTAAATGCACCCAACTGGTCCTCTACATTCCCCCCTCCGGCCGAATTTTCAACCAAATTCTCTTCTTCCATTGTCTTCATCTTCTCTTCATCATTTGTCTTCATATTCTCATCATACTGTTTCTCATTCTCCTTTATCATTTCTTCATACAATAATTTCTTGGCAATCCAAAACTTTGTCACCCTCCTCAGAGGCCCTGCATGCTTCATATGTTCATCCACACTCCAAGGCATGTAGCAGCACTCTCCAGGTGGTAGACAGAATATCCAACGTCCTACGTATGTATTATGAACCTTGGGGTAGTGGAACATGGTTCCTGGAGGTGCAGGGTGCTTTTAGTTATATCATCACGCATAGTTTGTTCATTCTGCATCTGCACACCAATTCCAGAGTCTATATCAATCATTATCTTCATACCAATAGTTTTTTTGGCTGTCTTCTGGCACTGTCCCAAGATGATCTCTATAAGACATAATCCTAGCAATACCAACATGAGTATTGCTTCAAGTACTTTGAAAGCATTTAGGTTGGAATCCACAACAATAAGGATGAAAACCAATCTTCCCCTGCTGTCTCATCAGCACCATCCTCCATTTTCACATGCAGGGTAGTCAGCATAGTTATTGCCTCTGTCAGGGTTCCATTTCCTTAATCATGAGATGGTATGAACGCACGGCAAGAAGGCCCGATCTTGGCGCACACGCCTCCTTCCATTGCTGTAATCAAATCTAGGACATATCTGTTCTGGAATGTCATCAGCCTGATGGCTCTCAATTCTTCTCTAATAGCATTGAATCCTTTAATTGCTGCATTGATTGTTTTCAGTAGCTCCCATCTTGTAATCTGCAGCCACTTGGCGTTTACTGCAGCTTGAAGTCCTGGCAAAAATATAGATGGCATTGCCATTGCTGTCTTGCTGAACAGTTTATGCTTATGTGGAATATGTCATTAGCCTCAATTGATTTTGCTGAAAAATAGTTCTCTCTCTTCAGCCGGCAAAGTTCAGGTGATCACTTTTTCCTCTGATGTTCATCCATTTTGGAAATTCATCAATATGGAGGCTACTCTGGGGAATCGCCAATGCTGGAGCATGGATCGTTACTATAGAACATACTCCTTCCCAATTCTTGGGTAACCTCATGTATTCTCCAGAACCACAGGCCCAATATCAATCCATTAACACTGCAGTTCCTCCATTGATTCCTAGGACTTCAATTATCTGTCCACTTCCTTTGTTTTTTTCAACTAGGATCAGCCCATTATTCTTGAAGCATGTTGTTGCACTCCTTAGTGGGATTATGGATACTGGTCCTGCTTCATTGTCAAACCATGTAAGTAACTTCAAGTACTTAGCCCATGAATCTAGGCATTTGTCACTTTCTATTTGCACTATGCTTACTGATTCCTTCTTCAATAAAAGTGCAGTGCAAGCCAATAGTCCTTCTTCCCATCCGGTACTCGTGAAAACACATCCATTTATCACTAGCTGAGGTCTGTCTCCGCATCTTGGCTCTTTTGGTTTTTCGGTTATGTCTGAGCAATTCAGCTTCTTCATCTGGGCAACCTTTATTCTTTCTCCAATCTGGGATGGATACACACGTTTCTTGATTGTCCATCCTAGTCCATAGGACTAGGTTTTCACATAGGTATCTCCATATGGGAATCCTATTTTTGATCGCCATTGTAACATAGCCTATTTTCCTTCAAATTGTTCTCTGGCTGTGCATGTTGCTAGATGACTAAGGCATTTTGCATCATGTGTAGACATTTCTGTTGCAATAAATGTTCTTGCCGCATTCATGGGATACGGTATTAGGGAGCAAATAGATTTCATCTGATGTTCTTTCTCCTACCTCTTTCATATGCTGATAACATAGATTATTCTTTAAATTAACTGAATTTTCAAGATACATATTTATATCTTCATGGTTCTCTGCAACATCCCTTTTAAATCGAAATAGACCCTTAGTGTTATTTTAAAACATGCTGTTTGTACCTCTAGTGGGGACAGCAAGATATCTTTCATTGACCCCCTCCATATCTGTATTACTTTTTATACCATGTTGAAACGCCATAATAATAAGGAGAGAAACACAAATCATAACACCAGATGATATCAGCATCAATATTCCATGAAAACCTATTGACTTTCTGGATGTTAGTCAATCTATGAAATGTTGGTGCCCCTCCATTTTGTGTTTACTTCAATATGCAAATGTGTTATCTCCTTTTGAATCACAAATTTGTTATCCCCTTTTAAATCACTTTTACATCAGAAATAGTAATATGATTGCAATTATGACTCTCCAAACAATACAATTATTCTTGGGATCTCTGAAAAACGAAACGATGTTGACTCCTCTTTGGATCAGGGCTAGTTAATACAGTAATATGTAGGAAGAAATAGCATACAAGAGTGTGTGTACTGTCGCTATAATAGGTAGCATACACGATGAATGATACTCTTTCTTCTCTTCAAACTCCATATTCTTCTCTCATTGACTCGTTTGTCCTGTCTAAAAAAGTTCCAAGATAGCTGCAAGTCTATATACTCCTTGTTTTAGACAACATTAATCCCCAATCTAAGGGACTGATGTGCTCATCGTTCTCTTTATTCTTGCTTCTGGTTAATGAATGAGCCTGCATGCACAGAACTACTTCTTTGGCGTCACTGTGTGCAGTTGCAGGAGGCATCAGTGTTTCGCCTTAATAGGGTATGCTGTCATGTAGATGCAGCCAAGCTCTTCATCCTTTTTAATTTCACAGTGGTGGGGCTAACGTCTTTCACTACATGTGGCAACTTACAGCGAGGTGTACTTCAAGTGCGTATGACTTGTGCACCATCACCTGTTCACCTGGATACAGTCGCAATCTCTGTGTGTGTGCCTATCTCCCCTTCTGCCAGTATGTCAACAACCCATCTCTAGTGTGTGCAAATCTCAACAACACAGTTTCCCACTCAACAGGCCTTTTCTGCATGCACTGCAGACAGCCACCACCTGACCTCAAGCACCAGGCCCCTTTCTCCTTTCCAGCTCCATCTGCCAGTCTGGTCTCCTGCCAAAGCTCCCTGCCAGATTGATCTCATCAGCTCTCATCAGAATGCTTTCCCAAGCTGCATGTCAGCCGATTCTCCAAAATCCCTTCTGCCAAAACGCCTCTCAAGGCCACCGCCAATGCCACACCAAACGTCTCCCTTAATGGCACAGCTTCCTTTCATTCCCAAATGCCTCTCCCTCTCATACAACTACTACTCATTTCAGGCTCCCAGTTATAGTGTCAATTCACGTCACTCTTTCTCCATGGTTACATGTCTCTAAGCTAAGATTCACTCTCTTTCTGTCAGAAAAGCATTTCTTCAAGCCAAGCGCCTGGAAGTCTGTGTACGCATGTCTTGTTCTGTTCTATTCCAGTCACTGTGTGTTCTGTCATCGTGACATTTTTCATCATATATTGTCTGTGTTCTATGGCCTTCTCCTGTCTGTATTACTGTATTACGAAACACCATCCTCCCATTTCTCTCCATTCACTGTCAGCACTTAGCAGGCTAAATCCCTTTTTCTCTCTGTGCATGTCTCTGTGCAAAGCACCTCACTCCCTGCATGCCCTCACCTTCCTGTCTGCAAGCAACCCAGGGATGCAGATAAGCTTTTTTCCTTCTCTACTCGGACAAGAGTCACCTCTTCTGCCATGAAACTGTTTACACATTCCATCGCTCACAGTGTAACTCAAAACAATCTTCGCAGACCGTGGCGCTGCTCTACTTTCTCTTCAGAATGGCTTAGGAGCCACCTACATGCTCTATATAGTGCATATCACATTCACTCACAAACCAAGCGCTATACCATGGCTCAAAGCATACTTCTAAGTGCACACTCATGCGTGTCTCTACATGCATATATAATACATAATAACATATGTCTAAACATGTCTCTACAAGGCTATTAATATAACAGGTCTCATTCTCTAGCAAACCAAATGGCTGAATAATATGTGGATAGCTAATGTCACTACTCAGGATTAATGAATTACTAATGATTCACTAAATGAGTAATGAATTTCTAATGATAACATACCAGGCCTCTTCATATAATACTACAACACAGTCACTTAATAATAACAATTGATAATGGAGAAAATACTCCCTGTTACATAATCAGATCTATAAATCCTATCGGCTCCCTTCTGGTTATTCTTTTCCTCATTCTCATGTTTCCGATGTCGCCTCTGTTTAATTCTCTCTGGGCTCTTCAATTTGTTGTAAAGTATGCCTAGGGTGGCAGCTCTTTCTCTTCTGTCAAGTCACCTTTGGGGATGCAGATTTTGTAGGCGACATGTGAAATTTTGTCTGCAATTTCAAAAGGTCCTCGCCAGCTAGGCAAACATTTGTGCTCTTTTGTCTGGTTCCTTTGGAAATTGTATAAGTAGACCTGGTGTCCTACTTGGTATTCCTTTTTTCTGGTCTTTAGATCATACTGAGTCTTCATGCCCTCTGCAGATCTTTCTAGATTCCGCTGAGCATACACAAAAGCATGTTGAAGGTGTTTTCTTAGGTTCTCAACATATTCATGAGTTGTGGAGGCGTTAATCAGCGTCTGCTCCTGTGTTCCATAGAGCAGATGCTGAGGTAGCACCATCCTTCATCCAGTCATCAGTTCAAACATCTTAGTTGCAGAAGAAGGTGTAGATCTGATGGCCATCAGCACAAGCGGTAATCGGATGTCCCAACTTGGCCCAGAATCTGCCACAAACATTTTTAAAATGCTCACAATAGTTTTATTGTACCTCTCACCTCCACCACTAGAGGACTGCTGGTATGCAATGTGAAGTTTCCTTTTTACCTCAAGTATCTCCCGCATCTTTGTCATCACCTCGCTGGTGAAGTGACTACCTCGGTCTGACTCAATCCTTTGGGGTAGGCCAAAACGCGAGAAGATGTGATTGATCATCAGGGCAGCTGCTGTTTCTGTCTTGCAATTTGGGGCCGGGAGACATTCCACCCATTTGGTAAACAAGTATGTTACAGTTAACAAGCACTTGTTCTCCCTAGAGGAGCGAATCACGGGCTAGATGAAATCTACTTGTAAATCTGACCAAGGCAGTGTCATACCCCTCTTCTGGAGGGGAGCTCGGTGTATGAGTGAAGTTGGCAATAATTGTGCACACACAAGTCACCCCTTCAAGTATTGGTCAAGGTCCTGCCCTGTGTGTGGCCAGTATGCAACCTCTCACAAGATTTCTAAAGTAGTGTGAAACCCCCGATGACTGGCTGTGGTGCATCATGGGAGTGACATAGCATCAGGCTTCAGAATGAGGTAGGGACCACCCACTGGTCACAGCAAGATATGGATCTCCTTACCAACAAATCGTCTTGGATTCGGAACATTTTTGGACATTTCATCAACACCCTTAGGTCCTTTTTCCCAATGTAATCGGTATCCTTCAGGGGAAAGTTCTCAAGGTCCTCAATGTGTTGATAAAACTCACCAGTAATCAGATCCCCTTTTTGTGCCATGATTAAATCAGCATCTGGGGTATCCTTACTCCATTGCGCAGTTGAGAGTTCATTGTGAGCATTTGTCTGTGACCTAGTGATAGCAGTGACCTGGATTTCCCCCAACAGGGACTCGATCTCAAGGAGCTACCCCTGGATGACTCCGGTTTTGGCCATCTGATCAGCTAGGTTGTTTCCAGTTTTGTCTGGCCCTCTATTCTGGAATGACCCTTGATTTTCTTCCGATAGATGGTCATCCCACTAGAGTGGCCAGATCATCAATATTTTGGATGAGTTTGCCATGTTTAAGCAGTTTATATTCGCACATAGCATGCCTCTGGTTTTCCAATTAACCAGGTGCTCCATGAACCTATTCCTGACATAATCTGAATCAGTGATTATGACCAGTTCATGGAGTTGGTGTTGGACAGCAGTGAGGATGGCTTGATGAACTGCCATCAACTCTGTCACCTGACTACTACGGGGACCGATTTTGTACCCAGCGGAGGGCTGCGGGGCATCATTCACACAAGCATTCTCAACGCCGGCCACCAGTTCATTTTCCCCGTTGTTGTCAACATGGTAGCAGCACCCGTCCACATAAACTGTGGGCATTCCCTCGCACTTGTCTTCTTCATAGACTTTGTGGGGGGAATTCAGGCACGCCTCAATGTTGTCCTGGGTTTTAAGACTTTCGTCCTCGAGACACTTTTCTCTAGCACAATCATGTAAGCCAGCCAGACCTTGCGCAAGGGGACTCTTCTTGTTTTGGACATATCTGACTTCCACAGGAAAGCCTTGCATTGACAGAATCCCAGAAGTAATTCTGGAATTACTCACATTTCTGGCCCGGATTCTGCCACTTCGGAGATATTGCAACGGCTGGTGTGGAGTCTCCACTACGATGTGTTCCCCCTGGATGAACGGGCGGTAATTTTTCAATGCCCACACCGTTGCCAGGAGTGCCTTCTTGCAATCGTTGAATTTTTCCTTCATAGAGGATAAAGTCTTGCTTGCATAGGAGATTACTTTATTGAGCTTGTTATGCTTTTGATATAATACTGCTGTCAAGCATGTATTCTGGAACCCTTTCTCCAAGAAGAACTCCTAGTTTTTGACAGGGTAATAGACAAGGGCTTGTGAGAGGCTTCTTTTGAGTTGCTTTACTGCCTCGGCTTGCTCCGGCCCCCACTCCCACTTAACCCCCCCTTCAACATCAGGATCAGGGGTCTTGTGATCTCTGCGTAATCCTCAATGAACTTCCTACTGTAATTAGTCAGTCCAAGGAGGCTCCTTAGTTCACGCAGAGTTGTGGGGTGTTTGAGTTTTAGGAGTGCTTCCACTTTCTTTTTGCTGGGGACACAGACCTTCAGGAGTTATCTCATGCCCCAGAAAATTGACACTGGTCCTGCTCCACGGTGCCTTCTGAAAAGAGAGTTTTGCTCTGGCAACCCTCAACTGTGTCATAACATAACGGATTTCCGCTATGTGTTCCTCCACAGTTGAGCTTTTGATCAGGACATCATCTACATAGGCCAGGTTACCCCTTTCACCCAAGCCGGGCATGGCCTTGTGCAAGAAGATGTTAAATTTGTTGCCGGAGTTGATGTACCCATAAGGGAGTCTGGTCCATGTGTACTGCTGCCCCCAAAGGTAAAGGCCAGCTTGTATTGGTCCTCCCTACTGACAGGCACGGTCCAGTACCCATTGGTCAAGTCAATGGCAGTGTATACATTTGACCCCTGGATCTGGCCCAGCCCCTGGTCAATGTAGGGTATAGGCCATCAGGATGTAGGGACACGTTTGTTCAGCTCCCTAAGATCGGCACAGTGTCTCCACTGGCTGTTCGGTTCTAAAATCCCCAGCACCGGATTATTAAAGGTGCTGTATACTAGACGAATTATCCCATGGGTCTCAAGGTTTTTGATTATTTCTTTGAGGGACTCCATGGATGTGAGAGGCAAGCGGTATTGCTTCACAAACAATGGAGTCATTCCAGAGTCCGTGGGAATTGTTTTATGGATTTCGGTGCGACTACAGTCAAGCGAGTCCACCGCAAAGAGATCTTGAAAATTTAAGAAAACTTGTTTCAACCTTTGCTTTTGCTCCGGAGTCTCACAGACATCAGCTAGATTGACTCTCTCTTCAACCATTTGCCTGAAGCCTGGAAAGACTTCCGGTTTTGCTATCACAGCGGCCTCCTACAGCTGGGTGGAGAGGTCACTGGTTAATATATTGACCTGGACAGAGGGTTTCAGGCAGGGGAGGCAGTCCTTGTGGACCTGGAAGATCACCTCATCCCGCCTGATGTCACAGGTCACCTCTTCCTCCTTGTAAGGGCAGGAAGAGTACACCAGGAAATTCCCCCCTTGCCGGGTGAAGATCCTTTCTGGTGTTATGTCATTGTCACTATCACTGTCAAAACAGTCATTGGGGATTGGTCATATCAGTTCATTACCTAAATCTATGGAAAAATGTCGGCCATCAACCATCATTCTAATAATGGTCCCTGCGCCCAGAGTGATACTCCTAAGTTTGCTGTTATCCATCAATATTGGAATGGTGTTGTGTTCTACATTGACTAATGGTGTTGGGTTTAACCCCAACCCTTGCTGTTGGAGATGGGTGTTGAGGTGAACATAGGTGTCAGGATTTTGCAGTTTCTGTCCTCTTTTAATTTTTAATTCAAGTGGGAATAGTCCTGGGATGGTGACCGCATCTCCAAATTGAACTTCAACTGCAAACGGCAGCAATTGGGCTGACCAAAATGTTTTCTCTGAATCATCAAAGTGCATGGGATTGCCCCCTAGTCGGGACCAGGATTTGTAATTTATCAGGTCCAAATTAATGGCAAAACGATTGATAATATCACTGCCGAACTAGAATGCAACAGGGACATCTTGCACGACCCAACAATTATGTACTATGCTTTTGTTGCCTATAGAAATTTTGAGCATACACCTGCTAGGCAGGAGATGTTTGGAATAGGGAGTTTCCAGGTCCCTATCCCATTTATCAATCAATTTAAATGTGGGAATGGCTGGATCTTTTGGGAGTTTTCGGAACATGGCTTCGCTGATGAAGCTCTTACCTTTGTTCATGCACACTCGGGCGAGCACAGATTCTGACCCCTCATTTAAATGAATAGGGATGAATAACTGTTCTCTAATTTTCTGAATGTCAGCTAAACTTTGAGCTGGTTTCTTATCTCTCTTGACTATGGAATTGGGATTTTCAGATTGTGCATTGGTATAGAATTTCAAAATATTTCCTGTCAGTGTGGAATGCCACTTGAAACTGGAAGGAAGGTTGATTTTCAGAAATGGAGAGGAGTTCCCATCACCCGTTTGTTGTCCTCCAGCAGTTACTGTCACGTCAGGTATTTGGTTGTTCTGAAAATGGAACTCAATATGATCAGGTTTCTGTTCAACCATGTGGCATGTGCCATTTAAACTAACATGGTTGACACTATGTTTTAATTTTATCGGTCTGTTAGTCTGGGTCCAGAGGACCTTGTTCACACAGTCTGTTAGGGGGGACAACCTATGCAGGATGTCATTCCCCAGTAGACAGGGTATGCCCTCTGGAGTCACAACTATGACCGGGTGTTTAACCTTGTGTCGCCCAATTTTTATTTCCAAAACCACAGTCCCCTCAACAGGAATTTAATTCCCATTGAAGTTCTGAAGTTTTCCAGGAAGAGAGGTGAGAGGGATCTGGTATCTCTCCCCGCTTCCTGAATTCAGCTGATCAAAGGCCCTCTTTGACAGAAGAGTGGCTTGGGATCCAGTGTCCACCAGTGCCGAAAATGTACATTGCCATTGCACTTGAACTGGGGCATAAAATCTACCCTCCTTCTCCTCCAATGGGCAAAGGTAATGGGCATTCTGGGCAAGTTTGGTGGTCAATTTCCTTATTTTTGACTCTGACACAGAGGTAGTTTGGTCAGGATTCGGTGTTAGAGTTTGGGGATCTGAAAGAAGAATTTGACATTGGCATATGTGGGGAGTTTTGGGCTCCCCTTTTCCTGATTCTGGGTCGCCCTTTAACCCCTTCCCCCCTTTTTGGAGGCAGTCCCCAGACTTGGTTTGGACAGTGTGGTTTCCTTGATGCTCATTCTGGGGTTCAATGATGGGCAATTCTGACTCAGTCCCCACATTCACCCGGTCTTCATTTGGATCTCTTGGGACCCATTTTTCTTTGGGAGGAGTTCCCCTGTCCCTGAAGGAGAAGATTATTTTCCCAGAATCCTCTGAGGATTCCTCTCCTTCAAATTGGAGGACACTAATCTCCTCCACAAAATGAGTCTTTTTGGGTTCTTTATTTCTCCTACGCGCCCTCTGTTCCTTGGGTGGCAGGTTTTCGTGGGCAGGAGATTTTGGTTCCGGTTCCTGGGTGTCCAGGGGCTTTTCATGGGTGAGGAAGGAAGCTTCCTCTATGGCTTCACACCTCCCTTCCCTCCTTCCCCCCTCCTCTGGAACCAGTGAGTTGTCGGGGTGCTCTCCTCGGCATTGTTCTGGAGTACCAGCCTCTTGGTTGGTGGAGTTCTGAACCGCCATGTTCATCTGAGGGTTCTTTTGAGCCCTCATCATGCGACCCAGCACCTGGGATAGGTTCTGGACCTGGCTTTCCAGTTGTGACACCCGTTCCGGGGTTCTCTGGTCAACCCTAGGTGAGTCACGGGAAGAACAACTATCCCATCTCCCATAGTACCCTGGGTATTGAGAATTTTGGTAGCCCTCCACCCTTGGCCACCCCTCTTCCAGATCGGGCTGTCTGGGCTCCTGAAAGTGGGGAAAGAACGGAGGGTTGTCTTACAGGGTGGGGTTTTGTGGGTAATGGGGAAAGAAACTCAACCCGGCAGTTGGGGGATTACTGCCCTCCTGAGGAAAGTTAGGAGGGAAGTTTCCTGGGGCGGTACCTACTTGGTTGGATGCCCCCCGTTGGGCTGGGGGAGTCCATACATACCCCAGGATGGGTCTGTTACCCTTGTATCGGGGGCTGATGTAATCAGGGGATTTACGGGTCCCATTTGTGGATTACCTCCCTGACTACCACCTGTCTGGGATTGGCCCGAGAGTCTTCTGGGTCTTTCATTGGGTTGATTTCGTACAGGTTTATTTATAGGCCCCCCCATCTCCAGATCTAAAATTGAGGAAACCTTCACCTCCGCCACCTTAGCAGCAGCAGGGGTGTTGACTGGTTTGGGGTTTCTGTTTAGATTTTTGTTATCTGCAGGTTTTTGGATCTCATAAATGTGGGTCGCCTTCTCTATGACCCAGTCCAGCGATCTTTTCTCATGAAAGTCCCTCACCAGATGGGTCATTATATATTTTGGGAGTGCATGAGAAAAGGTGGTGATGAACTCCTGACTATCTGTGCGCACCCTCCTGTTGGTCTGTGCAAAGGCGCATTTTAGCTCCTGCACAAATTCTTGGGGGGCCTGATCTTCCCCGCACTGCAGATTGTAGGCCGCCTTTGCGGGCCACTTGGGGGTTTCTGTGAGCAGAATATTTTTTTGTAGGTGGACCATCTGGAGTGGTTCTGGTCCTCCAGTCCCGCAAAGAAACAGGAGTATTCAGGGGAGAAGGTCCGTTTTACGTACTCTATGCAATTCTGGCTGTCCTTCATATGAAAAGTATCCATCTTTTGCTCATATAGTTCTAAGTGTTCCCAAACAGAATACTTCACATTTTTATGATATGGAGTTATGACACTCCTAATGGCCTTAATCTGCCTAATGGGATCTTTGTTCATAGCTCTCTTATGTTTGTTTGCCTTCTTTGTTTTCATCACCTGAGTCCACTCGCCCTCAGACTCAGAGGCACTGCTACTGGAGGTCCCTTCTTGATCCTCTAGGCACTCCCGGATTCTGCGAGCTTGAGAAGGGCACGCAGAATGTTGGGGCCTAGATTCTCTACTCCTGTGGTGCTCAGAAGAGTCTTCTGACCCTTCCCTGCTCCCAGGTTTGGTGGAGTATCCCCACTGCCCTAACTGGGTAGAGGTCTTCAGGATGCTCTTTTTGGGCCTTATTTCCTTTGGTTCCCCATCAAATTTAACCAACTGGTCCCTTGGAAGGCAATATTTCAGTGGATCTGATTCCCTGACCGTCCCCTCATAGGATTCTTCCTTGTCAGAGATATCAGCCCTAATATTTGGGTATCTGTACAGGGATGCCCGTTCATCAATTTTGGGGGGGAGGGGGACGCAGATCGGTCAGTCCCATCTTACCAAACAAATTGAATTCTGCCAGCCCCATGGCTCCAGGCTTATATGAGCCAGTAGACATGAAGTTGGCAGTGTTAATGGTATTGAATGGGTTTGAGTGCCTGAGTACAGAGGTCCTGATGCTATGATCAGGGGTTGCCCTCTCCTTCTCTACCTGTTCAGGGCCCCTCAGTTAGGATTTAGTCTAGCACCCTCTTTCTCCAACCTTGATAGCTTTTCTCTTTCAGCACCTATTTCTTGGTAATAAGCAAAGATCTGAGCCTTTTGTTCATCTATAAAGGCCATACTGGGCTCAATGGCCCCCTCTTGCGCTGCCATTTGCTGGTGGAGCCAATCATTATTTACACAGAGAGCCTCATTGTCTCTCTGTGCTTCCTGTATGGTCTAGGAATACTGGGACAATTTCTGCTGCAGGAGACTCACCTCCTGAGTTTTAGCATCTTTGGTCTGGGTGTTCTCATCCAAATCACCCACCACCTGTCTGGCATGCCCCAGTAGCTTCCCATACTCTGTTTTTAGTTCATTGAGCTCCTGGAAGGCTAACTCTCTTCCCTCTAACTTGGTTTTTAACTTGCTTATTTCCTGGTCTAGGGCGTCTTTCTTTTGATTTAGGGTACCCTTCTGCTCCGCCAGGTCACTGTTTTGTTTTTTGATAATATTGGATTTCTGGTGCTCCTGATCAAATTCTGTTTGAGAGTGGAGATCTCTCAAGATTAACTTATTAATTTCCTCTTTCAGTTCATCGATCTGATTTTGCAATATGGTTATTTGTCCTGAGCAGACCCTGTTATATGTTAATTGTTGAGTCAACCTTCACCTGACATTCTATTTTTGCTGCTTCTAGTTGGGTGTCTTTTTCTGCATTATTTTGCTGTTGGCGAGCCAACTCCTCTTTGAATTTTGTGACATAATCTTGAGATTCTGTCTCAAATTCTTGGCTCTTCCATAAATTTTGTTCTTCTGAATCTAGATCAGTCTGAATTTCATCTAATACTTCAATTTGATTCTGTGCCAGGACTGTGCTTTTAACATTCTTTTCCCATAACACTCACATGTGGAGATATAGGTAGGCCGCAATTCAGGCAATTTTGATTTGCTCATCTTTAATTTTTGGGGCCATGTATAATACACTCAGAGCTTGGTGTAATAGGTCATTGTCCTGCCATGTATCTAGGTTCATGGTGGTGACCTGTTGTGTGATTTCCTACAGCCAGACATTTTCATCCTGTTCTGGCATTCACCCCTGACAAAAAGCTTGGGCAGGATGTGCTCCCTAGCCATATTGATTTCTACTGGAACAGCCATCTTTGCAATGTTCTTTCTTTATTAATTATTTCAGGGTTGATTTAATTTTACTTTTACAGACAGGCCTGGTCTTGGAGTATTTGTTTTAGGAGGCACTTCTACAGTGTAACACAGTATTCCCACCCTGCAAGTATCACTACTCTGCAGGTTAGTCTGCTGTGCTAGACTGTCACGGGTGGTAACCAAACTTAATCCCCAGACTTGAGCCTCCAAATTTGTTAAGTATTTCAATCAGGCGACACACACCTTAGTCTCAGCCCAGTATGCAGCGCACAATTGAAATGCTAATGTTTGATAGATTAGATTCAATATGGAGAGGGTACACCACTCAAATCACACACCCTTTTCTAATACCCTGGGTCACAATGGACCATGAACCAGGCTGGTTGATAAAATGTAATATTTAATTATTTATGCAGCAATCATCAATGGGGTGATAAGAACAATAGGAATGTAAGCAATGCACTTGGTTTATCCTTCTATTGACACATATACAAAACAGCAGGGAATTGGAGCACTTTTTGATTTTAGTTAAGATAGCACTTGAGTTAGAATTTCCTCCTGCAAGGTTCCCTCAACCCACAAATAATCAATGTTAAGTGGATGAACTGAATAAGCAGGTAATCAGAAATGACAGACAATAAACACAATTTAAATCTGACCTTCCCTCCCCAAACAGAGAGAAAAACAGATTTCAAACCCTGGCAATGCTAAAATGACACTCAGAAATGAATAGTAGGTACAATATGGTACAATATGAAAGTGAAATGAGGTCTCTAGCTGTTAAATTGAGTGAGTTATGCAAGATCTAGTCAGGTGTGTATTTGAGAAAATGAAGGCGCGAATAAGGAAGAGAAATCAGTTTTGACAAGACAGCTTTATTCTACACTAGAGCATTCAGGCTAGGCTACCAGATTGAGACACAGTAAGCTCTGGGGTTGACTCGCGAGTTCAACCCTAGCACCTCCGCGCCCGCGGAACCAGTCTGATCACTCAGAAGGGCTTTGGATTTTACAAGACAAAATTATTAAAGAAGTTGGCGCTAGCACAATAAATCAAGGCTGGGTTTTACGAATGATTTTTGAAAATGTTATAAGTTATCAGGGTCAGAATAGGATAGCTTAGAGATTGGAACTAAGGACAAGGCCCAACAAGGTATACTATGGTTCTATGTTTCCTATTGATACTCACAGTCCACTTTAGTTTGGATTTTGAACAGTCAGCGGTTTTGGTCACCACACGGGTCTGATCTAACAAAGGACAGCCGACACAATCAGCGGGACAGGATCAGCTGGGCATGGACTTGATACCAAAGGATAGTTCTTCTGGATTGGCAATTCTGGTTACTGGATACTATAGGTCATCCGGGTAGCAGAATAGCAGCAGCATGCAGTGAGTGGCAAGCCAGGTTAATTCAGGATGCTTCCCAAAACACCACAGCGCTGCCCTTGGTTATTGGGATTATTTTAGAATTGAGGCCCAGCTGAAGCAGGATCAGCAATGCTTGGCCTTGTGGTTGGGATCTGGAGTTTAGATGGATAAATGCAAGATGAAGACAGGAACAGACAGGAACAGGAAGCCAGCATAGGAATCCAGGAATGAGTGTGTGTCCAGGGTCTTGTCAGGGACCCTTATTTATAATGCAAAATGACATCATCAAGGTAGAGGCTGGGCAGGGTTAACTAGGCCCACCCCTAAACTACTTGGATTGGGCAGGGGAGCTAGTCTCCGCCTTGCTCTCAGTTGGTTCGATTTCTAAGAGGATGATGTCAGGTTTATGAGGTGAGGTTTACAATGTCCCAACACTCCCACATTTACTTCACTTAAAATCCAATTTTGCGAAAAACATACATTTCTTCACTTGCAATTTCTTGGCAAATTATACACACAGTTCACATATAATGTGCATCACATTTCAGTCCAATCCAGAGCTCTGTGCGACCTTGTTTTGCCTTTCTGATACATTTTGGTGATTTTACACATTAAAGATTTGGCCTAAAATTCCACAATTGTATACACAAATGTGAATTGTCCCCAGGGATGCATGTACAAAATATTATGTTTGCCACATTAATACTTTCCTTGGAATCTGTCATATTTCGTAACTTTTGTTCCCCACGTGGCAATGAGTTCTACCAAGTTTTAAAAGATAGCCCACAAAATTAGGTTTAAAACTGCAACCTTTTTTAGATTTTGCTAATTCTTGCTACAGAAATAAAGTCTTTAAAGTTTCTTTGTAACATAGTCTCTGTAACCAAAAGGCAATCCCTTTGTTACTTGATCCTGTTTTTTTTTCTTCCTCCAACTGCAAGCAGCTGTCATTTCCTTCCAGGCAAGGGAGTTCCAGTCTTAATTGAAGGTTTTATTGCCCCTTCACACTTGACAAGTGAGTGTCGCAGGACTGCTATTGTCCCAGCCTGGAGCACAGACTAATGTCTGATGAGCATGTGAACTTTCATTGTCCTATCCAATTCAAAGTTTTTCAAGGTGGCACTTCACACCTACATGTTCTAGATTTAGGGTGTATTTCCCTTCCTTGGAGGAGTTTCATAGCTGGCAACTGGAATAACAGGTGTTTCTGAGAGCTTGCAATTCCAGCCTATGTGTTTTACACTGTTTAATTTCTTATTTTGGGTCTTGAATTAAACAAACATATGACAGAAGATATCCTATGTGTGTATTATCACCACTTACATAATTCCTTTACATTGCTAAGTAAACAGGCTTTCATTAACAATTTAGTTTTAAACAGGCCATTTTTTTCTCTTCAGTAAGCACAGCCCATTTTTCCACATGTGTTAAAAACTGGTAACATTTATTTCTTTAATTCTGTTTGCAGCTCCTCAGATTACCACTGTCTTTGCAGCTGTAGTCATTTTCCTTGCAGCAGGACTCTTATCTAAAGTATAGATACATTTATCGTTGACCTGGCTCAGAAAGTACAAAGTCTCTTTGAACTGCTGTGCCTGGATACATTTTGTCAAGAAATAAATGCGTGTTCCCGTGCGGGTGAAAAGAAAGTTGCTTGTTGATTTCTTTCAAATCTACTTTGACAGAAACTGTCATTCAGGAAATATGCCTGGTTTTTCTGAGACACAATGACTTATCCTGGGCCTGGCAGAGCCGTTTCAATCACAGTGGTTTCAGAATGTACAGATGAAAACAGCAGAACACAGCATTTTGAAAGGGTGAAAAAAGGTTTCATTCTGAAGAGGAATGTTTTGCCTGAAGTGTGTGAGGCAAGATGGTTCAGCCATTTTTCTGTTGCTGCCAAAACGCAGTTTTGATGTCCTGGAGTGCACAGGAGCCAGCGCAGCCAGCGCAGCCAGGTTGCTGTTTCTTGTGCAAATGCAGCCCAGTGATGTGGGGCAATGCGTTGAGGGGTCAATATATTCCACAAGACGCCATTTGCCTGTCACCACGGTATGTATTGTGGTCGTCCTCCACCCTTCTCGATTAATGGGAATTGTGAAAATTCTGGTCGAAAATCATACTTGCCTACACTCCTCGTCTTCCAGGCAGGGTTAGTTTCACCCATTTGTCTCCTTCCTGGTTGTAATCTTAATCTGTTTACATATGGCTGGGATATATCCCCTGTATTGTGCAATTGTGCTTGTGGATACTCAGTATATGGCGTTGATTCAGGTGCTCTCGCTCCTTCTACTCCCTTTCTTCATCTGACATCATTATGCCCTATCTCGTATGGCTGTAATCCCTCTCTGCATCGTCAAAATCTAATCTGTTTAAGGGCAAGGTTCCATACTCGTCTGTTATGACATCATCTAACCTACCTTCAGTTCCCCTTAATAGAGATCCCTCAACGCTTTCTTGGGTTTTACGCCTGTCTTTATCCCTCATTTAGCTATACAAATTCCCAGGTCTTTGATCTATATCTTCTGTGTCCTGCCCATCAGCCCATGCTGATCTCAGCATTCCTTGCAGCTCGCTGCAGGGCTGTTATGACCCTCTCCCTTCCTCCAATCGTTATCGTGCATCAATTGGCACTATGCTCCTGTGTAATAAATATTCTATCTCATCTTTTAATCCCCTACTCCTGTTCATGTCTTCTTCTCTCCTTCTCATCCCCCTCAATTCATTTTCCTCTCGCCTTCTTTGCAACCTTTGTATTTTCATTCATTGGGCTTCAATGTCCTCTCGTTTCTTCTCTTCTAATCTCTCCTTTTCTTGCCTCATATCTTCTTAATTCTTTCCTTTGCCTGCCTTCTTTATCCCTCATTTCTTTGTATGCTCTTTCCTCTTCCTTCTCTTTCTTTTCCCATTCTTCTCGTTCCTCTCTTTACTGAACTCCATTAATGCCCTTGTCATCCAGCTTGAGTAATATTGGTTCTCCCATTAGTTCTGTACTATTGTTATTCCCTTAGCCTTATCCTTTGTTTCCTTCTTTTTTTTGCTTCTTCCTTTATTTCCATTTGTCTGTCTTGCCTGTTCTTTCTATAACCACACTGTTTAATATAATCGCATGTTGATATATATTTGCGTTCTCTGCTTTTGCTCTCTTCCACTTTATCCTCAGTGCTATAAGGGTGTGCGGGGGGGTCGATATGCTGAATTAACATAGCCTGCTGCTGTTTTTAATTCATTTAAAGGGTAAAATCCCTTCTCCTCTGTATCTATGTTCTCATCTTCAGGAGGGGAAAGGGGAGCTGAAGGCATTTTATCCTCCCCTTCAAGCTGATTGAGCATCCACTCCCTCTCGGCTGCAACTTCTTTCTCATTCTGATACATCTTCCATAATTCAAAAAAGGCCAGCCTTTTCTGTGACGTTTTTTCCTTATATGTGGCATGCAAATAAGTTGTCATCTGCTTCAATATGCTTTTTGAAAGCAAACCCTCCTATGGCCACGGCATGAGCGTCTTATTAGTTGTTCCTCGGACCCATTACGAAGGATATTTCCTTATTTTCGCTGTATATCACGGTAATGTCCTGCACAGATGTAAAAGAGGAGTGTCCACCATGATGACAAGTCAATTTTGACCGTTACCCGTTCTTTTATTCAATTCTTTATTTTATCAAATATACCACACCAATCAATTGGAACATGCACTATCAATCACTGTTTATAATCCCAAAGGGAGATAGTTTAACTGCTTACTTTTTTATTTAAAAATCTATGCAATCATATTCTGTTTGCTCCTTCATTTACACTTTCTATCAAGTTTTGTTATTTTGTTCTTTTATTATTAATATTTTAAGTCTCTTCTTCAAGTTTTACCTTCCTGATTGACATTACTCTTTTGGTCCAAATGTTCACCAATCTCCTTAATGTTTTACTATCATTTTATAGTTATTAGTCTAGACACAACAAAAGGTTTATATTGACATATTTATAACCTGACACATGCACTTTTTCCATTTTACTGCATACGCCTTCCTTTACTATTTTAGTAAATGTATCCGTTATGCGTTTCACTCCATTTTGGAGTTTGATACGCACTCTTCTGCTGGCAAAAGGAATCCAGGTATCTACTACTTCTCTTTATAATCTCCCTAAAAAATCTCATTATATTTTGCATATTATTACAACACAATCCCTCCCCTGATTTTTTTCCACCTTTGTTGTTCTACTTATATCGGTGACTCAGCTCGAGTAGCTCCGCATCGACTCTCCTTCAACTGACCAGTTCTCTTTCCATCCACAGGGCACCTGCGGGGACCAGACAGGAATTTCATCAAAGGGGGACCAGCCAACCCAATGTTCTTGCACGTGAATTTGTGTGCCATTCTCCACAGGAAGATCTGCTGTCTTCTGGCTAATGACAGAAGCAGCCAAGCGTCGGGGGTCCGCACTGCTTCCAAATGTGCTCTAGCACCTTGAAGCGTCTTTTGTGCTAGATGGAATTACAAATAATGATCTCAGACCAAATAATTGGACAGACTCAAGGAATACAGCAAAACACTACTTTATTCTCATTTAATAAAGCAGGGAGACCTGACAGGCATCAGACTGAGGCATGCACACTCACATAGCAACTTGATTACATAGAGGTCTTATACCCCAAAATGCATCATCTATGATGTCATTCTATGTTGCAGAATCATAAAACCTATTGAGAGTAGGGATTGGGTACGGGTACATATCTACATATAGAATACATATGGGTTAGTGCCTCATTGGCTGCCCCTTATCTGTAGGGCACACCTTGAATTACTGCTAAATATGTATAGCACCGATAATAGCAGACAAAATGACAGTGGATTGGTCTATGCAACATTGCATGTTAGGTTGTCCCTCAAGCCCATTCATTCATTGGCATGCTATCCCAACTTTTGGCTCTTTAGCAGTACACACGTGAAAGGAAACATAGGTGTTTGAATCCCATACCTGTATTCCCAATTAGTCTATTATCTCTCATCGGTCACCCATAAGCCAAAGTCTTCTTTCTGTAGATGACCTTGTAGTCTGCTCACTGTCCTGCAACATTCAAGGGAGTGTGAGCACAATGCTAGCTTCGTCTAAGACTCTAATGAATAGCCCTTGTCTACAACTTCTGAGTTACATGTGATGAGACCACAAATTAGTCAATTTCAGCCTCTTATTTACTGCTATTTGATTCAATAATGCAGGATGCTGTTGCTCCTCTTGGCCTCTAAAGACTTGCTCACTCTACCTTGCATAGAGTTCACACACTTTTAATGGTCCAATACTTTTGCTGTTGCAGATGTTTTCTAAGAGGAATATCTCATTTGTTCATAGCTTATCCTGGTTAACTCCCCTTGTGCCTTGAAATTATTCCTTAAAATAGCATCCTTGGTCCTAGGCCAACATATCCTTTCTGTTGTTCTGAACATGGAGCTCTCCAGCTTCGCCTGATTCTGCATCCTTGGTCTGTCTGTGAGGTAGCTTGGTTGAATTCAACATCAGCCAGCGTCCATTTTTCTATCATGGCTGTCCTTGCCACGTTATATATTCCTCTATAGAAAGCCTCCATATGTTTCCTTTCTACATTGTGTTGCTGCGTATTTACAGTTATTAACCAGTAGGTTATCTTTGTATTCATGATTAATTTATCCTCAGGTACATGTTTCTCTTGGCGCTTTAGTTGCATTGTTACTCTTAAGTATTGTCCTATTGTTTCAATATAGGTTTACATATCTTCTTCATTACTTCATTCTGCCCTTGCAAATTTTCACTTTAACGTTTGATGATGTTCAGTGCATGCTGACATCATTCTGTGTGACATCCTTCCACACCTTCAGAGCGAGAATACATTCTGAATGGTTGTCTGAGTGCATAACGTCTCTCATACACTCGATGCAGTATATGAACAACACAGAGTGTCCCATTTACTGCGCTTCTCCTGCTGTCCCAGTATGGTGGCAGCAAGGCAGCAGGTACTAGGTTGAACACATCCACCTGCTCCTCTACAACGGTTTCCCCAAATTGACACTTCACATGAAGGAATAGTACAGCTTGTTTCCCTTTTGTTTCTTCTTCAAAGTCTTTTGGCAATGTGATTTTCAAGTTTTCCCCAAATTGGCATCCCATATAAGAGGAACTGTCCCCTCACGACAACTCCTGCACCCACGTGCATTGGGCCTTGCCTTTGTTTCCACCCATCTTGCCCACAACATGGTGGAGGCCTATCTTCACGGACTGCAGTCCCAGTTTTGTTAATTAAAGCCATGAGTGCCTCTCCAGTTTCATCAGCACCAGTACTATTGTGCATAAAGGAAGGATTTAGTTCACCAGGGATGTTTGAGGCCTTTTTCACCCAATGCATGCACCTGCATTTTTCGGGCTCTCCTTGTTGTTACTGCTCTACTCCCTTGGCGTTGCTCTGTGAGCCACTGCGTCTCTTCCTCCTGCCTTTTGCTACTGGTGCCCAATCTCATAGTTTTAATCTTTTTGTGCTTCCTGTGTGGCTGCCTGCCCCGCTTGCTTCTCCTGGCATATTCCCCTCCTCTGTGGACTCTTTGGTCACTTTCCAAACAATGTGGCTTAATGTACTATATGCATTGGACATCACTGTCAAAGTCTCACTGAGGCCTTCACCGTTGAGGAAATCTGCAAACCTATTGGCAGCATTGACTTTTAGATCCTAATGCCCTCACATGCTGCATCTGTGCATCTGCTTTGGTTAGAAGGAGGGCTGACCAACCATGTGGCCCTGAAGAGTATGAAGATGTCACCTTTCTGCCTCTTTCTTATGCCATCTGTCTACTACTAGGCCGCCTTGTGACTTTACCATGCCTGCTCTCTCACTTAATCCATAGCTCTCTCCTTCTCACCTATTTACTCTGACTGCTACTCTATCTCCTATCCTTTGTTCCTCTCGAAGCATGGAAGGAAAAAGTTCAAAAAGAATCTCCTGTTCTCCAACCCAGGCATGCCATTGTTGACACCTATGTCAACGCTTCTTCCAGGCAGACTGTCACAGACATCCTCTTTGTTGCTCCCTCACCGGGCCTTTGGACTCCACATATGGTGACTGTCCTCTCTCTTTTCTCCTCTTCTCCCATTAATGGAGGCACCAGAAGGGAAGTACTCTTGGTGGGTTTCTCATCCTCTAGGTGCATCATTAATGTCTATCAAAATGGCACTGTCATGGCCCAGGGCTCTCAGCCCAACCATCTCCTTCTTGACAGGTGTCTTCCCTCTCTCATCAACTGCCTCACTTCTCCCGCCACTCTTCCAGCAACTACCCCACTTCCCCTTCTCTACCTCCATTGAGCATAGCAGGTCCCTATACACACTCAGAAGACCTTTGAAAGTGGTAAACAGGTCCACATTGCAACCCTCAACTCTCCCTCTGCTGTGGAACATGCTTCTGATATCTGTCTCCTCCACGAATTTGACATCGATTTTCTCACCCTCACTGAGATGTGGTTCACTGCTTTTGACACACTCCTTCCTGAGGGCAACAAGATCCTCTCCAAGCTCAGACCTAACTAGTCTGGAGGTGGAGTGGCCTTGATCTTCCCTGACTGGTTCCCTGCCACTGTCATTCCCACTCAGTGCTACTCCTCCTTTGAATGCCTCGTCTGCAGGCTCAGCGTCTCTCCAACCCTCTCGTTGACTCTTGCCACCATCTACAGAACCCCTGTTCCAGTCTCTCTCTACCTTTCTGAGTGGTCCAACCTAACCTCTTCCCTTCTTGCCTCTACCTCCAAACCTCTCCTCCTTGGTGACTTCTATATTCACCTGGACTCTTCCGAGGTGTCCACTAGTCACTTTCGCAGCCTCTGGGATGTTCTTTCTCTCACCATACATCCCTCATGCCTGACACCTTCTGCCAGATATACAATGGATGCTCTCATCTTCTCGGACAATCCTCTATCCAACCTCTGCACTATTCCTCTCTCCTGGTCTGACCACTTCCTCCTGCCTTCTCATCTGGGTCACTTAAATCCCCCTACTATGCCTCTGCAGTCACTGCCTGCCTCCTTCTCTGTCATTCGACCGATGAAGCGAGTGTCAGTTCCTGCCTTTGCTACCACCTTCATTCCCCCTCCCTCTCAGGCCATGGACGCCCACACTGACTCTGTCCTTGTTAATCTTCACTTTTCTATCACCAACACCCTGGATATTCTTGCCCCTGTCATGAGGATTCAAATGAAACCTGCCTCCAAGCTTAACACTTGGTATGACTCTGACCTAGACTCTCTAAAACGCAAATGCAGAGTGGCTGAGTGGAAGTGGCGGGATTCAGAGGCATCAGCTGACAAACTGGATTGTGGCCTGCTCCAAAGGCAATACTGATTTTCCATTTGCTATAAGAAGAGGGCCCCCATTCAAGCCTGCATGTCTGTGGCCTCTAACAACATCTGCAAGAAAGTCACCAATCCTTCTGCAGTCTCTACATCTCCCCTTCCATCCCTGACCCTCTGTACCTCTCTGGCCTCCCACTTCCTTTCCCAAACACAGGACATTCTGTCTTCACTTTCCTCTACCCCCTTCCTATTCCCTCCCCAGCTATCATGCCTTCCTTAACTCCCCTCTCCCCTTCCCTACCTCTCTCCTCCTTCTCTCCCATAGCACCGGATGAGGTCTATTGACTAGTCCTCTCTATGAAATTCTCTTCCAAACAGGTGCTCCTCTGCTCCGCTGGAACCATCAAGGGCAACATTGCCTCCTTGTGCCTTCCTGGCAGATTTCTGCAACCATTCCTTTGTCTCTGGCTCCTTCCCTCAACCCCTCAAGCACTCCCTTGTGCACCCCATCCTTAACAAGCTCTCTTCTGACACTTTCTGCCTGACAACTATCGCCCTATCTTCATTACCCTTTCCTGGGCAAACTCCTCAAGAGGTTTACCATCTCCCAACTGTCTCAACATTCTGATTCTGTCGGTTGTCCCCATGACAATCAGTCTGGTTTCAGAGCTTCCAGAGGCACAGAAACTGTTCTACTGAACACCAGTGATGGCCTGCACGCTAATCGTGACTCTCCTTCCATTCTTATCCTTCTTGATCTTTCCTCTGCCTTTAACATTGTCAATCATGCCACCCTGATAAATCGGCTCTGTAACACCGTTGGCATTTTGGGCTTGGCTCTGGATTGGTTGACCTCCTTCCTCTCCAATTGACCCTCCTAGGTTCACCTGGGCCCTTTCCTCTCCCCTATCACACTTTCCACCTGCAACTTCCCCCAAGGCTCTATTCTCTTGCTGTGGCTTTTCAACATCTGCCTTTCCCCCTTGGCCCATCTGATCTCTTCACTTGCAGTGTTATGCAGACGAAACGCAGCTCTCCTTCAAGCTTCCCTCTACTTCCTCCTCTACCTCCTCTCTCACCCCTGACTGACTGCCATTCAGTCTTGGTCTTTTGCCAATGATCTCTGCCTTAATGTTAGTAACACTGAGATCCTTTCCATTGGAACCCCAGATTCCACCTTCCCTCCCTCTGGCCGCCCTCTATGGATACCTTCCCCTCAACGTCCTGTGAGGCAAAAAACCTTGGTGTCATCTTTGATCCCTCTCTCTCCTTCTTTCCTCACATCGCAGACCTTGCCAAGAAGGCTCACTATTAACTACACCTCCTCAGAGCAATCCTCTCTTTCCTTACCTTTCCCCCAGAAACTCAATGTCTCCAGGACTCTTGTCCTTTCTAGGCTTGACTACTGTAACAGCCTCTTCCTTAATCTTACTTCTTCCTCCCTTCAACATATCCAGAATTGGACTGTGCGACTCATTCTTGGCCTCAAGCCCAGGGACTGCATCTCCCTAGTCCTAATTTCTCTCCACTAGGTCCTGGTTGCTGCTAGGATCAAATTCAAACCCCTGCATCATCCACAAGGCTTTCTGGGGCCTGGGAGCCCACTACATCCATCTCTTTCTCTCTTCCCATAATACCTCCCTGCTAGAGCCCTTCAATCTGCTAGCTCCAACTGTCGGCGAACCTGTCACTTCTCTAAGCAAAAAGTGGAGGTAGATGTCTCTCCTCCACAGGATGCTCTTTATTGAATGGCCTCCCTGCACTTCCCAGGATTAAGCCGGATCTCCTTAAATTCCAGGAGCTGCTCAAGACCTTAATTTCCTTCTCCTGCTTCTCTCCCCCATACCCTGCTAACTCCTTCTGCCTCCGATATGACTGGCGTCCTGGTTCTCTCTGAGAATTACAGGGTCCCAGGCCCACTTCCACCCAGTCCTCCCCCCACACTCCACATTCCCTGTGCATACCTGATTTCCATGACAATTGCCCTTTGGCCTCCCCGTAACACCTGCACTTCCCCCTACACCTTTATCTTCCCATCATAGCAATTAATTTGGCTCAGACTTGCACCTCCCCCCTTTTCCCTCACACTTCTTGTTCTGCACTTGCACAATCTGAATGTCACAAGGACTTTAGGACCCTTATTGTATCTTTCTCCCTTGTTCCCCCCACTTTGCTGTCTTGCGGTGCCTTGATACACCACTTGTCGTATCAAATATAAAATAAATAAAAGATACATCTATTTGGTCAGTATTCAAAAACCTTCACTTCAAAATCCTTTGGCTTTTGACAATGTGATTTTCAACTTTCCCCAAATTGACATCCCATATAAGAGTAATTGTACCACTTTTGCTCTTGTACTTTAAATCTACTTGGTCGAGATTCAAAACATTCACTTAATTGTTCATATGCCTGTTGGAACGCCCCAGGCTTAACACTTCCACCTGGCCAACTCACTGGTATCTCCTGGCGTCCCTGGCCCATAGCACTTTACAACGGCATAGTCTTACATCAGGAATGGCTTCGGTAGCCTGTCAAACCCTCTCTCAGCACGTCTGACGGACTCGTTGTTCCTCGGCCGCAAGGCTGCTGTTGTTTAGTTTGACAATGCAGTGGACAACCTTTCTGCGGCTGCTTGTGCCTTTGCAGTACTTCCCTGGAAGCCGTCAGTCTCCATTTGGTCTCCCACCACTCCAGTATGTGTGAGTGACAAGTGGCAGTCTAAGCGCACCTTCTTCCTTCACCGCGGTTCAGTCCTGTGTGTCTGAACCTCTCTGCGGCTCCGCTTCCCGCTTCACAGCCTAATCAGACTTCTCCTTTACCTTCCCCTGGCTGCAGGTGTTTCTCTGATTTAAATGTCCCGCATAGTTGATTGAATGGATAACAACGAGACCGCACATCACTCTTGCTATTACTGTTGATGCTCATTGACTCTTTATGGCTCCAAAAGCTATACCGGCTCTCTGTCCGCACCAACAAGAGAGCTCACATCCAAGCCAGTGTCTCTGTGGCATTTAACAACTAGGCCAAACTCTTTCAAATCTGCAAGGAACTGTGCAATCCTGCTGCAGTCTATACCTCTCCTGTCCCTCTCCAGGCCCTCTGCACAGCTCTGGCTTCTCATTTAATCTCTAAAACTCAGGACATCCTGTCCTCTCTCTCTTCCTCTCCCCCTCCTACCTCTACTCCCTGCTCTTCCTCCGGCCCTAATTCGGCCACTCTCTTCCCTCCTTCTCTGCCTTTACCCTGCTCTCCCCAGACGAGGTTTCTAGACAAGTCCAATCTATGAAAGTCTCATCAAAATAGGTTCATCCCTGTTCCTTCAAAGCTATCAAGGACCACGACTACTGCTCTGTTCAACTTCTACAACCACTCCTTCGCCACTGGAGTCTTCGCATCCCCGCTGAAGCACTCCCTTGTGCAACCTCTTCTTAAGAAACCCTCTGCCACCCGTCCTGCCCGGCTAACTATCGCCCAATCTCCATTACTCCTTTCCTGGGAAAACTCCTGGAAAAGCTGGCCATCTCCTTGCTCAATCTCCACACTGCATCTGTTGGTTGTCTTCATGATCATCAGTCTGGCTTCAGAGCTACCAGAAGCAGGGAAACTGCTCTCCTGAACATCCATGAAGACCTGCTCTCCAACCCCGATTCCAACACCCCCTGTGTCCTCATCTTGCTTGATCTCTCCTCTGCCTTTGACACAGTAAACCATGCCATCCTGCTCAACCGTCTCCAAGATAACCTGGGTATCACCGGTCAGGCCCTGGCATGGCTGGCTTCTTTCCTCTCTGATCGACCCTCACAGGTCCAACTTGGGTCCTTCCTCTCCTCTATCTCTATTTCTATCTCTACCTGTGGTGTTCCCCAGGGGTCTAACCTCTCTCCCTGGCTGTTCAACCAATACCTGGCAGTTTTTGCCCACCGAATTGCAGCACTCTGCCTCAACTTCCAGTGCTATGCGGAACACACTCAGCTCATTTTCAGGCTACCTTTGGCCAACTCTTCTCTGTCTCACATCACTGACTGTCTGTCTGCTATCCAGGAGTGGTGTGCCGCCAATGATCTCTGCCTTAATGCCAGTAAGACTGGGATTCTCCTCATCGGCACACCCGCTCCCTCCTTTACTGTCACTCTCCGGCCGGCCTCTCTTTGGCCCTCTTCCTGCTCCCACCTAAGAGGCTAAAAACCTCAGGGTCATCTTCGACTCCACACTCTCCTTCTCTCCTCACATCTCTGATGTCTCTAAGAAGTCACACTACCAGCTGCACCATCCTCAGAGGTATTCTTCCTTTCCTCTCCTTCCCCCAGAAGCTCACTGTCTCCAGAGCTCTGGTTATCTCTAGGCTGGACCGTTGCAACAGCCTCTTTCTAAATCTGCCTGCTTCTACTTTCTGTCCTCTGCAACTCATCCAGAACAGGACTGCAAGACTTGTCCTTGGCCTCAAGCCCAGGGATCATATCTCTCCATGACTGAAATCTCTGCACTGGCTCCCAGTGGCTGCGAGGATTAAGTTCAAAACCCTCTGCATTGATCCACAAGGCCTTCTGGGGACTGGGGCCTCAATACCTTGAACTATCTCTTCATACATATCTTCCTTCTCGAGCTCTTTGCTCATCCGCCTCCACCTCCCTCAGGGTCAGTCGCTTCTCCAAGCAACAAGTTGGTGGTAGATCTCCCTCTTCGGCTGGGGCCTCCCTCTGGAACAGCCTCCCTGAAACTTGAGGAGAACCATATCCGATTCCAGAAGCACCTTAAAAGCTTCCTCTTTGCTTCTGCTTTCTCTCCCCCTCTCCCATGCTGAATTCCTGGCTGAAACTGAACCTATGCTGGTTACCTGGTGACCCTTCTGATCTCGGGCCCAGGCCCCGCCAGTTGCACACCTGCACTGCCTCCCTGGCAACCTACGCACCGGGGACTGTTTTCTCGTATCTCTACAGTCCCCTACCAGAACTTTGTCTGCACTTACCTTGCACTTGCCACCAGCTGGCCGTATTTTTTATTTATCTTATTATTCTATTATCCCATGTACTGCACTTTACACTCCCCCTTCCCCCATGCACTTTTCCCCTTCCTCCTTCCTATGAACTTGGCAATCTGAATGACACCTGGCCTAGTACGATCGCTGTCTGTCTTCCCTCTGTTCCCCCTCCCTTGCCTCGTCGCACCTTGAAACACTTCTGTATAGGCGCGTTATAAATGCCATATCATATCATATCATAACATACTACTCTTCTTCAGTATTTAAAGCTTTCTGAGAATTGGAGGCCAAACGATTAACATATTGTTTTTAGTTCTTTTGTTGAACACTTTTATCTACATAACAGTCATCATCAACATCAGATGGCAAATGAGTTTTAGAGGGGTTATGCACATGGGAAATACCCAAACATTTCAAAAAGAAGAAAAAACGAAAAGGTAAAAAATGCTGAATTCTGCTTGATAAAAAAAACGAAAAACTAAAATGTTGGGGTTTTGCGGGGGGGTTGCTCAATATTATAGGATTTTAGGGTTAGCGATGACAATAAAAAAAAGACAAAAAAGAAAGGAACCCTGTGGTGGCAGTTCGCACCCATAATTTAGAGATGGCACTGACATTGCAGCAAATAGCCCGATGCAGGAAGCCGAAGGCAGGTAAGTGCAGATAGGTTGGGGTAATTTTGAGGGGTATAGTGGTGGTGGGTAAAGAGGATAGGGCACCTACATTTTCAATTTTATCACACACAACCATGCACATGTGAAGGATGAATAAAGTTCTGCTTAAACTGCTTAAAAGAAGTAGGTTTTAAGACTAAGTGGACCAAGGTGCTATTAGCACCTTGGTCCATGCCGGTAAAATACTGGCACCGCCTTGGTGGAAAGGGGAATTACCGCCCTATCCCCCTTCCCCCATTGCCCTTCCCCACTCCCATTTTTGCCCCATAGGGCATAATGGGAATGGGGAAGGTGCTAATTACGGCACCGCAAATTGCGGTACCGTAATTAGCTCCCTGGTCCCTTTGCGGGTTGGTTTTTAATGCCTGCAAAAAGCAGGCGTTAAATTCTCCAACCCGCAAAGGGACCTCGTAGTAAGGCGGAGAGGGTTAACGGTCACCGGTACCATTAACGGTGACCGTTAACCCTTACCGCCGTCCGTGTAATGAGGCCCTAACAATTAAAGTGTGCTGCATAATGACAGCAGGCATTAGAAACTATGGTTTGGACCCCTGGCAGTGCAGCTCTTTATTTTTACCTTTTGATGAATAGTACCCACGGGATAGTCCATGGTTATGGGTACACCCATGTACCCCTAGTGTATGTTTCTGGGCACATGTGTGCTGCCCACAGCACAGAGTATGGACTGGTGGCAGCTACATGCTGACTTGACAGTGGCTTTGGGTGTCCTCCATTTTTTGGGATACCAAGGCTCTGCCATAGGAATCAATGGATTCCTACACAAAGACAGGATGGCCAAAGCTGCCTCTTGGATTATTTTGCCTTTAATTTTTGATTCCCAAAGTCCTGAGAAGCCCTGGCTCTATTCCCATCCCCTGAATGGCTGTTGGGTGGAAGAACCATGTATGGCTTTGAGGGCTGAATATCCCAGACTGGCAAGAGCCTTCCAAGGGAGTGCTTGTTGTGGGTACACCCTTGGGGTGGGGTCTGAATGAATGGAGAGAGGAGTCAATTTGCATTCTGTGTTGCGGGTGTCTGGATTTAGTTGTGTGACACAATGCCTGAGGCAGCCCTGACTGAAACTGGAATTAATGCGATGTGTGCCCTGAAAGGCTGGGGAGTTGCCTCCAATCCACAGCCTGTGTTTGGGTGTCTGGCTTTGGGTGAATAGACGGAATG
The DNA here is from genome assembly GCF_040938575.1 of Ambystoma mexicanum. Lineage (NCBI taxonomy): Eukaryota > Metazoa > Chordata > Amphibia > Caudata > Ambystomatidae > Ambystoma > Ambystoma mexicanum. The sequence continues at coordinate 642,220,295 of NC_090925.1, read as the reverse complement.
CCAGTGAGCCTGAATGGATGTTGATTGTATGAATGCACTTGTGTGTGATTGGCTGGCTCAGCCTAGCACAGCCTGAATGAATGGCAAGTGTTTTGTATAACAAGGGACCGCACACTCACCTCCTTATCATAAGCTGAAAGTCCAAATCGAAGCAAGAAGTTGAAGTCTCAAGAAGCTTGTAACCTGGAATTCAGCTGGAAGAAGTTCTGCTGCTGGAGGTTTTCAAGAAATCCCTTGCTGATTTGAGGACTGAACCAGAGAGGACCTGGATAGGTGACCACTTCCTGTAGCTATGAGGGGACATTGTGCAACTGCTGCTCTTCACCCAAAGGGTCCTGGAAGCCTGCCCTGTGTGCCTGCTGTCCACAGAAGGGATCTTTGTGGGCCCAGAAAAGGAGTGCGTGACATCTTGAAGCCTATTAGTCCATCTGGGTTTGTGACCACTGCAAGCTAAGTTGCTGTGTATCACCTGAAAGAGGGGGCCCTCTGGCATAGTGCTGCCCAACACCAGGAGCTGCCAAAGTTCCAAGCAACAAAGGACATGTTCAAGAGGCTCAGCAGCCACAACATCTGCTCACTTTTCCACGTTGGAGAACATCCAGGGGCACAGCCTACAGAGGAGTGCCAGCCAGTGGGTTTCCCACCACCAAACCACGAAGCATGTGTCCTGAGGGTGCAGACTTGGGGAGGATGCGCAGTCCAGTCCAGTGCTCGAGTCCAAGTCACCAGAAGCCACCCTGTCACCGATGAACTTAAAGGTGGCCAACCAAAAAATAACAAAGCCGGACTCCTAGTACTGCCACTGCACCCGTCACCACCGAAAGTCATTGATGACCACCAAAGGACTTATCTTCCTCAGCAAGTTTCATCTTTCTAGGACATCCACAGCCATTGTAGCATCCCGACAATGGAGACCAATTTGATAGACGTACATTGCTGCCTTTTTGACACTGCTTGGTTCCCTTCTCTGGCTCAATACCAATCTCCCCGTGACTCCTTCTTCCAATGGAGGTCCATCCACTAGGGGCATTGTTGAGTGAAACAGAGAAACTCTGCCTCTTCGCCTGCCAAGCATGGATGTCATTTGAGGGTCGCCAGTGGTGGCTAGAGTGAACCCTGGCATCCCCAGTGTGACCCTTGGCATGGCCTTTGCGATCCCTGTGCTTTTTAAAAAATAGTTTGTTGTTTCCAAAACAACAAACTATTTTTTTTTTAAGTGCAGCACAAGCTCATGACGCCTGCCTGGGCTGGGCTGAGCGGAAGGCGCCAATGTGCCTCGAGTGTGTTCTCGAGCTCATGATTGCTTAGTCCCTTACTGCTATAAGGTCTGCTAAAAGCAGGTGTTCAAACCTCCATGGCGCTAAGGAACCTTGGAATCGGGCGGTAAGGGTCGGCGCTGTTTACGCCGCTGTAAACCCCTTACCGCCTGGGTCCTAATGAGGCCCCATATAACGAAGGACCTTATAGTTTGAAGACCAATGAGAAACCAATGAGAAACTATGTATCTAATGTTTTTGAAGATTACATATTTTAGAGGTAGGCATATGATGTCCACCTGTTAGTGGGTAGACAATCACAATCCTAGTTCCTATAAAAAGTATGCTTAGATGTTCCCCTTAGCCAATCCCGACACTTGATACGTTTTTCATTATTGCCATGTAGTATGACGTCACCTCTGAAGTATTTTTGATATAAAAAAACATGCTTTGCGTAAAGAATGCTAAGAGAAACTGAGCGTCCGTCCGTTGATGTTCTTTGTAAACTCCCTGTTTTAGATAATTGTTAATAAAACAGTATTTTGCCATCTTCCTGAGTTGGTATGGTTATTTAGACTCACAGGGGGTCATTACGACCCTGGCGCTAAGGGGTTAACGGCACCGTAAAAGGCTGTGTCGCCGTTAACCCCTTAGCGCCTTGCCACGAGGTCCCTTTGCGGGACCCGACCTGAACGGCTGGTCTGGACCAGCCGTTAAAGTAGGGACCCGCAAAGGGACCTTGTTGGCAATTACGGTACCGTAATTGCCACCTTCCCCATTCCCATTGAGCCCTATGGGGCAAAAATGGGAATGGGGAAGGGCCATGGAGAAAGGGGGAATTACCGCCCGCCAACCTTGGAATGGGATGATAATTCCCCCTTTATCCATGGCGGACTCCGCCATGGACCATGGTGCTAATAGCACCATGGTTTAGCGCCAGAGTCCTAATGAGGGCCACAGTTTTTCTGTATGATCCCAGCCATTACATAAGCACATACCTATAGCGCCCTAAACTCAAAGATATCACCTCAGACAGCCATGTCAACCTTATCGAGTGCATATCCTTCTAGATGCAGAAAATCCGACATAGATCGCAGATCCAAACATGATAATGGATTGTCTCGATTAAGTAACAAGAAACCACTGTGCTGACATCATTAGTGACACCACAGCGTTAGTCATGGAGAATACTTGCAGCCCTGCACAGCATTACACAAACACACACATGCATACACGAAGAGCATGCTTACACAGTTCAGTAGATAGAGGACGGATACATATACATACTGTCAAAGCTTTTATTATTTTCTCTCATTGGTCAAATGCAGTAACTCAGAAACACAACCTTGCAGATGCTTATGGCCATTACCCTATGGGACTACAGGAATATATATGGAGCATGGTAGGGCCACGTATGACTAATCTATAGGAAACCTACCATAACTTGAGCATGAAGAAATCACATTATTAGTTTAATAGAAAAATAACAGAAGGCCTCAAGCCACAGAACGCAGACACCAGGAGCAGCCTCAGGTTGCACAAAGCGCATATCGAGCTGGCAGCCAAAGTCAAAGATAAACAGTCACATTCCAAACTCTAGACGACAAGGGACCGGCTGCAGAAAATTTGAATACATCCTCATAAATGCAGACCCAAGAGCTCCATTTTGTGGTCCATAACCATGTGTTGCAGCCGAACTAGACAATGGGCATTCACCCATGGTGGGAAGGCAAGCTATTCTCAGTAGCCCAGACGGAAAGTGAAACAAGTGTTGAAAGGGGGAGCTCACTCTCATAGGCAAAGGTGGTAGACTACAAAATACAATTCAGACAAATTGTCGTTTCACATCACCTTAAAGAGGTGCACAGAATGCTGAGAACTGAGTGGGGTCCCAGGCCTGGGAAGACCAGCTCCAGCCAATCACAAGACAGAATTCCAGGGGTGGATGGCAAGGGGCAAGGGCCAATGGTAAAACCACTACTCTGCAACAATGTAATAGATTGTTTCTTGGGGACGGGGCAGGTCTGCCACCTGACATGCAAGGGCAAGTTGAATAACCTCTATAGGGGATTACTATATGGGTTACCACTCTCAGCACTCAATCAGCAGAGGGGATAGGTTTTTGGGGAAGGGCCCAGGCGGTGACTATATCTACCAACAAAACTGGGGCAAACGCATTGCAAATTTGAGATGTACTGAAGAATCCTGATTGTCTTGTGTGATCCCTGTTCTTTTTTTGCAATAAACCACAGTTCTAATTTGCCGTTGGTTGATTCCTCTGTTTATTCTGGGAAAGGGATGTTGGGCCCTTGGGAGTCGGACTATTCCCCAGATGACTGCTGGCAAACCTGGGAACTATCCCAACAAGTTGGTAGCAGAGGATGGTTTCGATCCATCAACCTCTGGGTGAATAACCTCTATAGGGTATTACTATATCGGTTACCACTTTCAGCACCCAATTAGCAGTGGGGATAGGATTTTTGGGAAGGGCCCAGGTGGTGACGACACCTACCACAAAACTGGCAAGCATGCATTGTACTTCTGAGATGTACTGGAGAATCCCGATTGTCTTGTATGAACCCTGTTGGTTTTTTGTAATAAACCACAGTTCTAACTTGCTGTTGGCTGAGTCCTCTGTTTATTCCGGGGAAAGGGTTGTTGGGCCCTTGGGAGTCACATTAATCCCCAGACAATCTCTGGCATACCTGGGAACCATCCCAACAAAGTGGTTAAAAAGCAGCATAGCTTATGAAGATGATTATACATATATAACAAGGGGATAAAAACATTATTTTCAAATGCAGGCATACCTGTAGTATGTCTTCCTAGATGTAGATATTCTTGAATCTGGAAATAGAAAACTGTACCAGTTTGAACAGTAGTTTGTGATAGAGGAGGCTCTGAATCACAGGACAAATGTACTCTCAGGAGGCGAAAAGTACATTTGAACTGTTGAACTAAGGTGGGCCTGGGTTACATGTAGAGTTTTTGTATGTGATTGGTGGATTGATGTGTGACTGTTTAAAGGTAATCAATGAGGGGGTGTGTCACAGATAAAGGCTCAGGAATGTCAATGCACGTGCCATCCGAGTCCTTTAATGATGCCCAGCATTGAAAGAGGAAAGCAGAGATTGAGGACGTTCACGACTGTCTGCAAACAGCAGGGGAATAGCCAGTCAGGTTTCCTCTTTGAGTAAAAGGAGTGGACGTATTCAGGAGGACAGTGTAGGAAGTGGTTCATTTGTTGTTTGAAGTGCTGCAAGCATGGCTATGAGCAAGAACACTGTTTGGATGTTAGGAGATTTGTGCATTCATGGTGTGAATCCCTATGCAGAGCACCTTGGCTTCTCTGACAATCTTGTATTAGAAGAAGTGGAGGCGTCATGGCAGGGAGTGTGTGGAATGAGATGGAGTCAACTGTTACCCATGTGTGAAGATATGGCGTATTTGAAACATCCAGTACATTGTGGAAGAAATCATTTAGGATATATAACTGGAATATATTTGCACTTTGCCATGAGATGTACTTTCAGAAGACTTTTGGAACTATTTCCAGCAACAATGATTATGTTTTCCTGAATTACTCAAAGCCCAATGTAGAAAAGATCACACTTGTTTTGTCCACAAATATAAAAAGCAAGGTGGAATGTCAATAAAGTTGAATGTGCATTTGTGCAAGGTGTAGGAATGGCATCTTTTTGCAATGAGAGTATACAACATGATCCAGTCAACATTTTTCGAGATGATGAACCAATAATGGAAATTATATTTTTCTTTCTAACATCCAAAATGCTTTGAATCAGTTGTTGTGAAAGCAATCAAAAAGAAAGAAGAGTATGTATTAAAACATTTGGCACTAGTTAAAAAACGGAAAAAACATAAAAAGACTTTTTAAAAGGAAAAAAAGGAATAAAGGCAGTAAAGTAATGTTAAACCCCCTTATTTTGCACAATGTAGTCCGCACACTATTTAATCGTCCGTGGACTAAAAAGGGTGAGGAAAGGAGAGGAAGTCATGCGTTGGGTGGTAAAATGTGTATGGAAACTGTACAAGCTTTGAGCATGGCTAAAACAGCTCCCATGCATCACTTTATGTTTGATATTTTGTATGGTAGACAAAAGCTCCAGTATTTGCATTAGCATTGAACATAATGCTAATGACAATGTTGGAGAATCTTGCAGGGTCTAACTACTATAAGCAGAAATAATGAGTCTATAAGAGTATGTATTTTTAGTTCATTTTTTTAACTGTGAAAGACAGTTCCCCATGGAACCTTTTTTTTGGTTGCTTTAAAAAATAATCTGCTGGCAGGGCGAGGCAAGGAGGGAGGGTGGCAGAGGGAATTGGCACCAACCACAAATGGAAGGGACGGGTGGACAGAGGAAGATGTTGGGTCTGCTCTTAAATCTAAGGTAGGTGGCAGTGCTTCTCATGCTCCTTCATGGCAACTTTGAAGGTGCTTGTAAGCTGCTACCCTCTGCAGAGGACTTAGTCACAGTACAGACTGATGGCCGTAAACTAAAAGGATCAACAGCCTCTTTTGTGGCCTGCATGGCAGCAGGAGAAATCCTCTGCCACTCTGTGGTGGGTTGTGTGGTGGCAGGAGCAGTAGAGGAAGATGAAGTAGAGTAGGTGTGCCTACTTCCAGAGAAAGGAACAGCCTTTCTCAGGGTGGAATGCGCAGTTCAGATGGTGATGTGTTGGCCGCGACTGAGTGTACAATGTATTTTACTCTTCTTTCTTTGAATGTAATGCACGGTCTAAAATTGTAAGTATATACAGACATTATTACAAAGAAGAATACTATGTATGTATTTATGTACTTCGGAAGGTAATCTGTTATATTGGAATATAAATTCACAATACATGTTCAAAAGAAATACATAAACATATCTGTAATACGATTGCTATGTTCACAATTAAATATTTACTTTCTAATCTTCATTTTCTTTCTATAAATGTAAATATGGAGTACAAGTAACTGTTTTTATTTGCATATTAACCAAACCTAGAATTCTTAGATTGTATATTATCACAATGCACACAGCCTTAACTTTCTTTTGAATGTGATTATTTTTGTATAAAACTTGTCATTTAGCAAATAAGTGTTCATTTAATGATAAGGAGAATTGTAGATTTAAATGTGAATATTGACTATTTTAATAAAATGTGCTATTAGACATGTTTCTACTTCTATCTATTCTTTTCTTTTCACTCCTACATATACATATTATATTATGTTTGATTTACCTGAAATAGATTTTCCAGAATCAGGTACTTTCCCTGCAATGGAGCATTGTAATGGTTTACTAATACATGAAATTGAAATCATTTGTATAGCAATTCATAGCGTTTCATATTTTTATTTTAAAGTTTATAAGTACTATAAATGAATGCTCCACACATAATCATATCATACTTCTGTATCAGTGTATTGTTCCATGTCCTGTCATTATTGTTATGTGTAATACAATAAATATGCATCAAAAGATGTCAATAAAATTATGATTACCCATCAGTAACGTCACATTTGATGTAATTATTGATTAGGGATGTAACGGTATAACGGAATACCGTTAAAGATACTGTGAACCACTTAACTGAACAATAATAACCGTCACATTGTTTATACCGGTATTCCGTTTATACCATTAAGTGTGCTTTTCAATCTGATGTGGAGAGGCTGCAGTAAGCAGGTGCTGCGCAGTCTTGGTCTTGCACTGTTGGATGTGCCGTCTGCCAAGTAGTTTCAGTTGGTGCAGTTTTTAATGCCATTCCATAAACCACACGTGCCTCACACAAAATCAATATGTTAGCAATAGGAAGAATAAATACAGTGCCAAGAAGGAAAAGGGTTTACTTTGGGTTGGCGGCTTTGGGGTTTATATGTTTATAATGGATAATGTTTTCTAAACATATGACAATGGGGGATTTCCCTGGTTCTTTCATTGAATTTACATGTAATAAGTCACAATGTGAAATTCACTCATCTCTGTGGGTATTCCCTGCTGCCACACCAAAGGGTAACATGTCCGTGATTACTGAACACCTTTTGGCCCGCAAGTAAATGAAAGCCTGTAATGTAAAAGAGACTGCGTGTATGTGTGTATGCCCACAAGCGTATACTACCATCAGCCTCCATTGATCTGTGGCGTATAGGTTATCAAGATGGCAACATGTTCATCTTCACCAGTAGCCAGTGGGGGAGCTAAAAGCCTAAATGACCACTTAAGAAAAGCTATTATGTTTGCTTTGCCAGTCGCAGCAGGGCTCCCACCCCCCTCCTCCTCTACACTCGTGTGTTTGTGTTTGGTGGAAGCAAGGGGTGGCATTTCAGTGGAAAGTATGTTGAAAGACCCAAATCTGGCCCTGGGTGCCTGGTTTTGTTTGTAATGATAAATCTGTCAATTTATGACATTTTAGAAAATATTTGTTAAGATTAGTTAACTCCACCTGCTATACCGCGATAACCATGATATACCGTCATTTGGCAAGAAGGTTATCGTACCGTCATAAAACTAATACCGTAACTAACACCCATATTATTGATCTCATTGATGTTCTCAATATGATGTATTTGGTGATGTCACCAATGGTATCATCAGCAATGTCATCTCTGATGTCATCATTGTGGTCATACGTTGTGCAACAGGGGGCACATAGTTAGGTGGACCTGCTCGAAATGAGATTTCTAATTTTCAGGGGTTTCGCTGCATTAAGTCTGATCAGCATACCACTCCCTTAACCGGGGCTTTTTTCACCGAATAGACCTACATATAGTGTAATATTATATTTGAGCCAGGTCACACATGTCACAACATAACACCATCTAGTAGCCATCGCTGGAAGTCCACCTCCAGTTCAGAGACACATTAGCAGTTCATTGAAGGGATGCAAATTAGCTGAAATGCAAGCCGTTTGCTCCAGACAATTGCCTTTGTCTTACAGAGCAGTGCTACTTTATACAAAGCTAATCTACCCAACATAGACACTTCTCAAGACTGCAGACCACCCCATACCTGGTTTCGCATTTATTAGGGATTGTTATTTGATATAGTGTGACAATCCTGTAGTTGTAGGGTTGGGACATGTTTAACAAACATCAGCTATATTATCGTGGGTTTAAAAAGGCTTGCAAAAACCCTTCTACCTGAAATGTGAAAGTGGAATATTCCTGTCTCGGATAAAGTTTTGCTTAAAGTCGACTACCCTATAAGTTAAAGGCAATTTTCTGCAGCAAACGGCTTGTATTTCAGCTTTTTTGCATACCCAAAATGCCTTGCTGTTGTGGCTCTGAACTGGAGGTGTACTTCCAGTTCTGGTTACTTGGTGGCGTTATGCATGTGTGGCGTGGCTCAAATGGAATATTGCCCTTTCACATTTCAGGCAGAAGTGTTTATTTTCATGCTTTTTCAAGCCCACCATAATTTAGCTGGTGTTTGTTAGCAACTGTAAGTCCCCCCCAAATTAGGGTGGCCAACTGTCCCAGATTTCGCAGGATTGTCCCGCAATTAGGGACTCTGTCCAGCCGTTTGCAGAGTGGCTGTGCGGGACGCAGGTTGTTCAGACTTTCATCAGGACAACCTGCCTCCAGCACAGCCACTGTCAAACTGAAGTGGGCATTTACACAGCACGGCGCTGCCGTCCGAGGGCGGCTCTGCAGCCTGGCTCCTTTTGAGCCTGCAGGTCGAGCTGTAACACTCCACACCTGGCTTCATTCAAATGCTAATGGTTTGTTCCTGGGGTCGTGATGGTCATGTTTGCTGTTAATAAACGTGACCATCTCCTCCCAAGGACAAACCATTTGCATTTCAATGAAGCCAGGAATTAAGAGCCATTAAAAAATGTAAATTTAAAAAGGGGCGGGCCAAACGTGAATAACGTTGTGACGTCATCACCGCCTCGTGGGCAAGTGTCCCGCGACATACTATCAAAGAGTTGGCCACCCTATCCCAAATATAACTCATGGACACACCACTGTTCTGCCCTTGGAAACCATCTGGTGGCCTTGAGGCCATGCAACACATGAGAACTACCTACAGAATAACTTCCCCAGGCATGCGTTCTCCTGATACTTTCTCCTGAAACCCGGATAAGGAAGTTGGGTGGGGTGGGTCACAGACAATAATAAGGCCAGAGATTATGCAGGAAGTGGGACCCTGGGTCGTTCACGCAAGATGCAACGAGTCCAGGTGCCGGCAAGATGATATCTTTGTGCAGAACACAATGGAGAAAAGTGCAAAATGGAGCAGCAGCTACTCTCCATTTGTAGCCAGCTTTCCCCTGCCATTTACCTGATAGGGGTGATGATTTGGAGAGTAGCCTGATGGCACAAGCAAGTTAACACCACCCTTTAAGATCGTGTCCAACTGCTTACATGGGACCTGTAATGGAGTGGTGCTCCTGGCAGAAGATTCATCCAGCAACCTGCGCCACGTCAAATGGCCCGCTGTGGAACGGATGTCACAGACTAGCTGACAGATCAGGGCACTGAAAAAGGCCCTGTGGACCTTGAAAAGAAATACAACCACCAAAGACAGGAGACTGCCTCCCCTCCAATTATAGGGTGCCGAGTAGATGGGGTCGGGGGAAGGCAGTAGCCCTCTTTCCAATTAAACAATGGAGGCAAGCGTATCATGTTGCCCTCGTGAAGATTCAGATTCACAGGGCGTGGCGGGGCTTCTGGCTCCTCTCCTGCTGGCCTCAGGATTGGGGGAAGTGTTAGCATGCATCTTGCAAAATTAGCAAGTGCAGCTCACTTCAAAGTTGCAAGGCTGCTTCATCATCAGCTCCTCCTTAAATGGGGGGTTGACAGGGAACCAACCAAAGCCATTTGCAGGAATGGGAGAAGAAGGGAACTCTAAAGTAGAGCGTTTCAAAGACAACTCAGCAGGTTAACCAGTGTTGCTGAGATGTTATGTTTAAACCTGCATCTAAGTCCTATATCTTTTTTCCAATTCCCACTCGTAAAATTTGGAGTTTTGACTTGGGGATGGATACGGTTCTGGCCCAGCAGCAAAAATCAAAATTTGCTTCAGCTCATATAGTGCAAGTCAACAGTTGGCATCCATGCCTCATTCGGCTTCTCCTCAGCAGGGAATTCCATGAGTGGTGTTTTTCAATCACAAAGTCAATAATTAGCTCATGGCTCTGGTCATGATCAACCCAAGCCGGTGCCGGATTGGGCCACTTGTAGAGTCACGTGGCAGCGGCGCCATGCTTGGCTGATGGTATCGACTGCCACGGTCGGGTGTCTTCAGATCTTATCTCTGTCAGCAGTTATTGGAAAGCTGGGACAGCAGCAGGTTCTGCGTGGGTTAGGGGAGACGGGCCCCGAACTGGAGAAGATTCATCACTCCTCCGGCTTTCGGTTGCCATGGTTAGCGTCAGTGAGAGAGAGAGCTGGCTGCTGAAAGGGAAATAGCAACGCACAGCCGACAGGCCCGATTCCTAGCCTCTTCACTGCGTCGTTCTGGTTCCCCTTCACCATGGAAGCTCTCTGCCTTTCCCCGAGTGTGCTGTCAGACGCGCAAACAGTCGTGCGTTTGTAATAAGAAAAGTGAAGCTACAAATACCAGAATGCAAAAGTCACGTGAGCTAGGAAGCTTGGACTGGGCGAACATCTCAGTGGCTTCGCTTGCTATTATTCTAATGTTGCCAAACAATAAAACTAGAAGCCCAAACACATCAAGCGTTGTTGGGTGCAACGCCAGGTTTGAATGACGGGGTTGCACAGGTGAGAGTCCACCTGGCACACATGCAGCCGGCATGGCACTGCTTGTTGCCATAGCAGTAGGCAAGAGGCCTGGGTGAGCCAACCCGCCCTGAACAGGTGCATCCAATTATCCAGCACCAAACTGCATTGTTGCCTTAGCAAAACATGTCTTGTGGGCTGAATGGCTAACTAGACCCAGGGTTTAACTTCATCAGAGCCTGGACAAACATTAAACCATGCCCTGGGGTAAACCTCAACGCCTCAATCGTTTTTTCTCCTAGGTCCTTTTGAGCGAGACCCCCCTGCCACGTGCTCTGAATCCAGTACGTGTGCACGTTAATAGCATCTACTAAATCATAGCACCGCTGCTTTCTAAATGTACGAATAAATAAATAAATAATTGTAGCACCCTCGCCCGTTTACGCCCTCCCTTGAATGGATCAAGACACGTTTCAGAAAGCAATGAAACGCAAGCTTTAAAAATGACCTTTAAGGTTTTTCAAATGTGCTCTCAACGGTTAAGGCCCCCATAACAAAGGATAATGTGACAGATGTGCCTGATTATGTATCTGTAGTGTAGTGTGAAGAAAAAGTAAAATTCTGTATACATGCAAAACCCTCGTTTGCTCTTGTAAATATAAGCACATGTAAAATGAAATGAGATACAGTTTAAATGTTCTTGTCTTGAAATAAGGCCCATGCTTTGTTATTTATCTAGCGTTCTATGTAGGCTTTCTGAAGCAAATAGCTAATGCTCGTCTCATTTCTTATCACTAACCAGTAACAACGGGGTGTTCATGGTTTAAATGCACCAGTGGAAGCCTTGACAATTTAGCAGCCTGAGTGGCATTATTTATTTATTTATTTATTTATCTTGACTTTTTATAAAGCGCTTCACGCCCGTGGGCTTCAAAGCGCACAAATAACAGACATCATTTCAGCAAAGATCTAGCAGTTAAAACGGCGAAAGCAGTGATGCAGTCATCCTCGAATCACAGCAAAGGGAAGGCAGCCCATGGATTTTATTGCAGCCCTCAAAAAATCCGGAGGTTTCATGCTCGTCCTGGAGAAGTGCCTGGAAACCCGGAGACTCCAGGCGAAACTCGGAGGTTAGGTCCGTCTGATGTCCACACACTAGATAGCAAGTCCCTTGTGTAGGTTCTTGAGTGTCTCTGTTCGAGTCCCTTAAAATTGACCCCCACCTAGCACACCCCAACCCCCAAACCATTTTTGGGATCATGTACGAGCACATCACTGGGGCCCCAGAAAACATGTACACTATCCATACGAAATCTGCACTTCTGCGTACTTCTTGCTCAACCAAAGTTGCAATGCCGTTGAGACCAGCAAGTAGCACAACAACATATGGTGATAGAGAACCAGCTTTCATCAGTGCTTGAAAATGGCACCACACAGACTACAGAGCCACAGACTGTTGCAATGAGTCTGTTGAGCTTTGGCGTGGCCTGGTGACTTCACGCCAGCGGGCAACGCGGATCTCCTTTTATAAACCCTTGATATCAGATGCTTAAGTCCAAATTTGTTCAATTGGAGTTAACCAAGACCACAACCCACACAAGAGATCCGTGTGTTAAAGGATAGTTCCGGGACTTTTTTTTTATTGTCCCTATGGTTCGGCCATGTGTTTTTAAGCATAAATCGGTAGATCGTAGAAAACTTTCCTATGGACCTTACCCGACTTTTTGTCCATTAACGCACTCGAAATCAGCCGCCATTTTCTGATAATCCTATCATTTCCCCCCATCGCCCTGGCTCACCTGCTTTTGCGGCACTAAATCAAATCCCCCGCCCCTGAAACAGACTTTATCAAAACATTCATATTCCCCGCCTCTATCCGTGACGTGACTGTGCTGCGTAGGCAAACGCGCCCAGGCGTCTTTTACGCGACTCCACACAGAACCCGGAAATCAACACAGATTAGCTCACAACACAGCGCGCCACAATTCGGAATATGAAACTGTACTTTTAAATCAAACCGCAAGATTGTAAATTTGGTAAAGTACATTTATTTGACATCAAATGTTTTGAGAATATTCAGCGATTTTCATTTTTATTTGCTCACCTTCCAAAAAGTTTGTTTTGAGGCACGCGATGTTCCTTTGCTGTACACAGGGTCTTAGATCATCTCACAATACAGCGCCACAATTCGGAATATGAAACTGTGGTTTAAAAGCAAACGGCAAGATTGTACATTTGGCAAAGTACATTTATTGGACATCAAATGCTTAGAGAATATTCAGCGATTTGCATTTTTCTTTGCTCTTGATCCAAAATAGTTCGTCTTGAGGCAAGCGATGTTCGTGTGCAGTACACAGGGTGTTGGTTTACGATAAAATAAGCTCTTCGGTCGCACTGATAATCGCATGGCTGTTCCAACAACGAGGCACTAGTCCACCACAACGGTCTGTATGTTGCATCTAGCCGTTAGTACCGCGTAAGGGCATACTTGTACTTGGCGATCGTCCCATAAAATGGTCAGGGTGGTAACGTTGTTCACGCGGAGAAGCAACTGGCGGTTAAAAAAGCCATCCGCCGGTGTCTGGTACTCGTGACACATACAATAATGAATGATGTACCTGTTTGAAAAACATAAAAAATGAAATTAGTCTCACCATCAGATCTTTATTAAAATTATTCATTTTATATATTAGGTCGGGAAATTATTTCATAGCTAGGACAGTGCAACTGGGTATTATACGTCAAGGGGGGGCTGTAGGATACTGAGACAGTCCGCCAGTGCAGGGGTTGACAGGGAGGCAGTGCAGGTGGAGAGTGGAAGGGCCCAGGACCGAGGTCGCAGACAGTGGACCAGTTGTAGCAGGGGAGAGGGAGAGAGAAAGCAGAAGCAAAGAGGAAGGTTTTGAGGTGCTTCCGTAAAAGGAGATGGTTCTCCTCAAGATAGTGCGGGGTACAAAACAATATGCCGCATAGAACGAACAAGTACAACTTAACCCGTCTTTAAAGCTACTGTATAGTAATTAAATTGCGGTATCAACTCATCTAAAGAGTTACTTACATTATATTTGCATTTTCCATTGTGCCTGTGCGTAGGGCAGCCCCAAAATACCACTCCTTCTATGCCGACGTTATTTCTTCTAATGAACGAACATTAAATGGCTATCGTTTCTGAAATTTTATTCATTATCGTTTCTTACGTTATTGCACCACACCCCCAAAAAGAAGTCTTTTGGGATGGTCCCGGCCTGTCAAGGTCAAATAACAATAGAACCTTATACTGAGTCGTGGGCCATTCCGGCACCCGAGCAAAAAATCAAAGCAGCTGACCTTCACTTTGAACGAGCACACATTCCTAGTTAGCTACATTCAGTGTAAGGCCATCTCACAGGACTTGAAATTTACACTCCATCTTTGTATTTTATCTGCGTGCTTTGCAGCCCCAGAGAACCATAAATACGGAGACATTGTATATTTTTTGAAAAATGATTTATATTACTGTTTGGTTTAATTTAATGCGCAAATGAACAAGGTTGGATAGACACATTGCATGTACACTGAGCAATCACTTTTATTTACACAATAAATAGCTACACATATTCAATGGGCCTGCGACATGAGGAGACTCGAGAGCAAAGTCACAGGTGACACCCGGGTGGTTCGCACTACTGCACGGTGAAGGGAGGTGCAAGGGTGGAGAGACACATTGCATGTACACTGAGCAATCACTTTTATTTACACATTACATAGATACACATATTCAATGGGCCTGCGACATGAGGAGACTCGAGAGAACAGACAATCAAATGACAATCATTTAAACCGTGATGTGTATTTCTCAATGAGCTCTGCTTTAGGTGGACATGGAACAGAGGCAATGTTGGGTGGCAATGCAGTTGTCCCCTGCACAGGTTCGTTCACAACTCCATGTATGTGCCTATCTAGGACATCAACAATAAGTCTCTCAATAAACTCATATTGCATATCCTCAAACACTGGTTTGATCACCCATTGTTTACTTCTTTTAGTGAAGGCCTTATTGTAGCGAAGCGTCCCTAAAGTTCCGGTCGTCCTACTTTGTTGACGGCCAACATTATGGTTATGTGCCAAGACCGCTAGAAGAGTCCGATTTATCATGCCCTCCATGCCAAAATGCAATCGTTTTGGCCTGTACTTTAGGCACATATTGTGGAACACCTCCAAATCTCCTGTGTGGCAGAATTCCGTGAGTCCCCTCAAATCTCTTGTTATAGTTTTATCAAATACAATCTTTTCAATGGCTTTGTGAGTGGGTGATGAAGGAATCAACCACTTCTTCTTCCGTGCCTCCTCTGTGGACAAATGGCCATGTTCACAATTGTGGAAATGTTGGTTTGTGGTCCAGTGGTGAACGTTGATACAGTGTAGCATTACTGACCGCCATTTTTCCAGTAGAATTTCCAACGACCCTCCACATGTTTTTGAGCTCCACCAAAGATGGTTGCTGATTGACTTGGACCACTGTGAAATACCTTGCATATCTTTTTTTTTACCTGCAGCCGACATTTTTTTATTGATTGTTTTTGCAAGATGCCATACGTCAAATTGGTGATTTATATTTTTGTACTCTTCTCTCATTGTCTTGCCAATTGAAACGTGTCTGTCCGTGGCTATCAGGTCGATCACCATTCCCCGCGATTGTAGTTCTTGCAATGATGCTACAAAGCCAACTTTCTCCATGGCCACTGAGGATGTACTTTGTGACACCTGCACGACCACCAAACTCACAATCTTCTTACTTTCCATGTCCTGAAAGTGGTAGGTGGAGTACTTGGCTGAAAATCCTGGGCTGTCGCACTGTCCATCACCGGCTAGCCTGAACCGTTTGCCCGCGAATGTACTATCAATAGACATTTTTTCCATTCTCCAAGCTTCGCTAATGGCTGGAAATGGATAATCGGTTTGGTATTTGTAGAACTGAGTTTTCGCAATGAAATGGATTCCCACAAACTGAAAGAAAGACTCTAACTTTTTAAAACTTGAACCACTAAAAAGTGCAGCCGCTGCACAAAGTAGATTGCCTGCTGGCAGTTGCCCCAGCATGGGTTGTGCAGACCATGAGAAAGGATGATATTTTGTACAGGTGGCATGTATTTTAAGGTTAGTGCCTCGAATTGCACGAGTCACATTAATCAATGGCTCCCCACATACTTCCCCACCAACCGAATGCCCACATTTCATCCGAATAATAATATCAATCAAACAACTATCGAATACAATGAATTTGGCCTCTTTCCTTATACTGTCACTCTGCATCCCAGCTGGTTCGGCCTGTAACGTTGAGGACATGTCACTCACATGAAAGGTAGAATCTCTGATATCGTCTTCCGCTATGTTCAGTGATATTGATGGTGTTTCATTGTCGTCCACTTCATTCTCTTCCATTGCAACATCTGTTCCTTCTCCGGCGATGGGTGAATAAAACAATTTCTTCAACTTTCTCGCGGTCTTAGTTTTTGCGGGTGTGGATTCTGTGAATTGATCTCCGACTGCATCTGAACTACCAGGAGGACATTCACTATCAATGGCTGGTGGTGGTATAGCTCCGTTGTCAATCACTTCATATTCTTCCCATTGGCAGGATGCATCTCCAGTCTCAAGTCCCTGCCAAAAGGTTTGACAAGCAACATCTCTTGTTCGCTTCACTGTCTGTGTAGCTCTAGTTCATACACCCACTCGCAACTAGAGGACAGATTGAAAAAGGGATGTTCAGTTTAAACACAACTTACAGTATTGAACTATTAACAGTGAAAAGCAACATAATATAGTGACCAGGACACTAACCTTCTTTTGCTTTCTTTTCTTTGAAACTTTCTTGCCTCGAACTTCAACATCAGGACGCTGTTGCTCCGACTCGTGTGTGCATGTCTCCACTTCCTCTTGCGCTGCAACGACTATATTTTCATGATAAGCACATCCATCACGCACTGACGCTCCATCGACTCCCTGAAACATAGAACTTTAATTAGTATGTATAATAATATCGAAAACACAAAATGTACTTGGGGACCAATACCCACGTACATCTCAATAGCAAAACACGAATGAACGCTTTGTGTAGAACATTCAAACGACAATTATTCACGCATTGTTGATCTAGTTAGATGGAACTGTCAGGATCCATACCTCGGGCTCCTCATAGACTTCCATTGATGATATTATTGAAGATGATGCTTCAGTAACTCCCTGAAACACAGTAATTGCATTAGTATGGTTTTCTATTTTGTTAAAAAGAACATAAACTGTGTGCTGGCGTCAACGGCTCATCTAAATAGATCTGCACAAATGATCAGTTGTCTAAAATAAATAATGGATATGTAAATATGATTCGATTTGCTCGATCGTTGGAAGTGTCACCACCCAGAGATCTGCATCAACTACTAGGGGTGATGTTCTTGTAGAAGAAGCTCCGTCATCTCCCTGAAACATAGTACTTGCATTAAAAAAGAAGGAAGTATAGCGGATGTAATCACGTCATGTGATCTCGCTTGATCGAACTGTCAGTATCCATACCTCGAAATGCATAAGAACATCAAGGGACGATGTATCTGTGGTGCACACTTCTGCAAGCTGTTGCGCCGACCCGTAACTGCATGCTCCCCCTTCTTCTTGGACTAATGCTCCATCGACTCCCTGAAACATTGGACTTTCATTAGCAATGAACACAATATTGAAAAAAGAAGACACATAGGAGGGCGACGACAGAAGGACATATCAATGGCTAAAAACGAAAGAAACATTGTGTGTAACAATCACGGTACAAGAATGCAAGATCTGATGATCTCCATCGATGGAACTGTCCGGAAATGTACCTCGAGCATCTGAGTGACATCAACGGTTGTCGTCAATACGTTGGACTCCTCAGCATCTCCCTGAAAGACAGTACTTGCATTATTTTGGATAACAATAATTATAACTGAAAACAAAGACTAGAGGACGAGTACAAGGGTGTACCATTAGGTAAAATAATTACACGATCAATTAAAACTATTGATTTACATGCCTAAAAGAAGTCAATGGCAGAATAGCCAAGTAAGATTACCCGATAGGCGCTTGAAGTGGCTGATGACTGCAATAACGACATGGATGGAGAATCTTCCGCCTTCATATTGAGTGGATACATAAATGGGGAAATTATTGTTAGCTAATGCTACACACTACCGCAAGGCTGAGAGATAAATACGTAAACTTGACTCACCAGTGGAGGGATGTGGACGAATAGAGTGGGAATAGCGGTTGAGAGCAATTTTCGCCTCGCTCGCGGTGTGTTCTTCTTTATTAGCATTGATGTGGAGTACAGGTCTGAGCTAAAGTGCCTGCTGCAGATGCGGTATCGATCACCCCTCTTGTCCGCAAAGACTTCTAGGACTCTACTTTCAAGCTCAGATGGCGGATATCGGCAATATCGGACCCATTCTCTTATCTGATCTATTGTCTTAGGGAAAACATGCATTATAGTACCTTCAGATTTATTATGGGTCTTCGAAGGGCAACCGCCAATGGAACAGGCAGGCATTGTGGAAAGTTCTGAAAAGTAAAGATCAACAATTCTCTATGAATACCAATGTGTTAAAAAATTAAATGACACATAAAAGGTTCAATGCAAGGTTCGTTTTGGTTCTTGGAACTATACACGTTATTCACATGCGGATAAGTATTTGAATAACTTTAAAAAAATAGAAAGATAATTTGACTAGACTCAGAACATGTGACTAGTAACTTGCATGTACTGTCTTGAACGAAAAGAAATTGAATGCAAAATGATTATGGTACATGGCCTTACCTTGACGAACAAACAGTTAGATTCCGGGATCAGAGTAGTTTCTTGTCGTAGAACAGGGAGCAGTTCACAGGTTGCAAACTGACGAGTTTCCTCGAAGTGGTCACGGAAGTTCACAGAGACGAAGAGCAGATAACCAGCACCTTCACGGGTTGACTAGCAAAGCGCAAAGAAGTTCTCATTAGAAATATGAAGTGGGTTATAAAGAATTCGAAACAGGGGTGTGTTTGTGAATGAATGACTTGTATATGTTGTGGCATTATGCGGTTTGCAGGGGGCCGTCCAGCGTGAGGGGGGATGCTTGGCAGGAGACACGGGGTCTGGAGGTAGACATGGGAACAACAACCCACGCTCTATAGACCACTTTGAAGTGTACATTGTCTTTGGCACCTCTTGGCCTTTATCGCTCCCTGACAGCTCCACTTGCCAGCACAAGTACCCCGGTGCGAACTGCCTTTGATAGGGCTGGGGGTGGATTGGGGCGGTGGTCGTGCAGACAAGACACAGGAAGACTCGTGAATGGAGACACACTTATGTGGATTGCAGGGGGGCGTCCAGCGTGAGGGGGGATGCTTGGCAGGAGACACGGGGTCTGGAGGTAGACATGGGAACAACAACCCACGCTCTATAGACCACTTTGAAGTGTACATGGTCTTTGGCACCTCTTGGCCTTTATCGCTCCCTGACAGCTCCACTTGCCAGCACAAGTACCCCGGTGCGAACTGCCTTTGATAGGGCGGGGGGTGGATTGGGGCGGTGGTCGTGCAGACAAGACTCGTTTGCCGCAGGGCCTCACCAAGGAGAGGCCATCTAACTGCATGTAAGAGGCAGGCTGCAGGATCTAGTACATGGAAGGCAGGGGGGTGAGTTTATAAATACCTCACCCTCCCAGGAGAATATATGGGTGCAGTTCACCCTGGAGACCCTGGATGCCTAGGCAGTTAGTCAGCAGCAGGCTGGCCTGTGGTGGCAAGCCGGCACGGGCCAGAGGGGGTCATCTCTGTACCCGGTGCCCAAAAGGATGATTTATTATGATCAACCATATTGATTATTTACCTATAACCATGTTTTGTATCAATAAAATCCAACAGCCTTTTATTGCCAACGCTTGAACAAAGTGGTGTGGTAAGTATTTTTGGGGAGGAGGCAAGGCCGGTAGGCTTGATGCCAAACTGCAAAATAACATATGTATGTCTGCTGCATATGGGTTCAACGGTTATGTGGATTGAAGGTAGGCGGCCAGCGTGAGGGAGGATGCTGGCCGGAGACATGTGGTGTGACAAGACAAGGCACAGGAAGACTATTCAATGGAGACACACTAGATTCATTTAAAAAATCAAAACAACCATTGTTAAAATATATGTTGGGTTTTATTTTACATCTTAATTTCAATTGAACATAAATAATAAACATTACACATTGTAAAGTTCCGGTTGCAGCACATCCAGGGAAAATCTGCGGTATTGTCCACTGTCGCTGGGGAAATGTTGTCTAATGGCAAGTACCGCACAGGCAGGTATTACTCTCCGAACGCGGTGTCTGAGCCTCCCGTGAAGCCACCAAGTGAAGCAACGATAGGCCACCAGCCTGTACCACCTGTGAAAAAGAAAGATGCGAACTGTATTAAAATGACAAATCTTTCGTATCATTGTCGATTCAGGTAAAAAATGTCATTCTGCTTTGAAAAAAATTCTATCTAGAAAATGCACAATATGGAACCAATTTACATGCATTCGAATGATATGTAGATGTAATTTTATATGTGGGAGACGACCATGAAATAGTAGTGGCATCACTGACATCACAACCAGAGTATACTTACTCGTTACTCGGATTACGCGGACGAACAGTGCCGCGAAGTTCGTGCATAAGCACCATCATCATCCTCAACACAGTCCGTGAGAGGCAGGCTTCCCTGAACTCTGGCAGCTCGGTGATGCATTGCGGACTTGGCTCGCCTTCCGAAATGTAGGCCAAGCACCCGGAATTTTCACGGCAGCAGCAGTTCTCCTCCTCAGTTGGCATTAGCTCGCACCGATTGCACGTGCACCAGGTGGAGACGCCGTCCATGCGATATGGTCCAGGCTCTTCATCCGTTGACTGGTCCTCCCAACTGCCGTCCGAATCCCCATCGTTTTCGCGTGCTTGCCTTTCCAGTAGTTCTTCTTCGGTGTACTCGGGCTCGTACATATACGGCATTATTGTAGCCATTGTGTGGTAAAGAAAGTAAAATAATTTACAGAGATGGTACAGGTGTTCACAAGGCCTAGAAGCGGCGAAGGTAGCTGACCAGAGCACAGAAACGAGTCACAGAATACTCAAAGTAACACAGAGAGAGGAATGGAATCGAAAATCTGCTGCTGTGTGTTGTGAAACGGTGTGTTTATACTTATTACTTATTGAGGAAAGAGGCGTCTTGCCATTTCCATGGCGACACGTCATTCGCTGAAGCGCAGCGATTGTTGACACGAAACGTGCTTTGGCGTTGGGAAATGGGCGGTACGCGTCTGCTGATGTCAGGCTCAGGGGCGGGGGATTTGATTTAGTGCCGCAAAAGAAGGTGAGCCAGGGCGATGGCGGGAAATGATAGGATTATCAGAAAATGGCGGCTGATTTCGAGTGCGTTAATGGACGAAAAGTCGGGTAAGGTCCATAGGAAAGTTTTCTACGATCTACCGATTTATGCTTAAAAACACATGGCCGAACCGTAGGGACAATAAAAAAAAGTCCCGGAACTATCCTTTAAATAAAAGCCCAGGGATGGAAATTTGTTATCCATGTGAGATGGGATTATCTGGTGACTGAAATGAATTGCTTCAAAGCTGCATCGTAGGATAGAAGAGCATTCTATTGTATTGTATTTGTCATTTGTATTGCGCCAATTTGACCATTATTATTGTTTCAGTGAGCTGTTAGTGGGAACGCCCTCAGAGGACCAAAGTCCAGAGTTTTGGAGGTCTTGGGGCACAATTATGATGCGTGTGTGCATTTGGCTGAAAAGGCTTAGCAGGGCTGGCCAGAAGCAGCCCATGTAGTTAGGCATGTGAATGAGTGCTGAGAGGAGTCAGGAGATGGCATGAGTGCTAGAGGCTCGCTATGTGTTCAGTGTGCCCGGATGTATCGTAGGACTGCGCCGCAGTCTGCTGCCAAGAGGTGTTGAGGTGTAGTCGGCTGTCGGTAGGCGGGAAATGTATGTGAACAACACGACCTGATGGTTCAATGGCCAGTCTTCATTTTAACTCTAGCAGGATTTTATGTGCATTTATATTGACAATAGAAAACAGCCTTACAAGTACTTGAATGCAAGGGGTCCAATTAAGGATTTTTATGACTCTCACAGCACTAAATGTTTCCCTCTCGCTTACAGGGATGATTTAATAACTTTATATTCTTAATATTACTGAATATTTCCTCGCTCGGGAGCCTTCACACTGGGTCTCTTTTCTATCAGTTCTTAACAACTTGTATTTGGTGATTGTGTGCCTAAGTACCATACTTAGAGGTGTTGCTGTGTTGCTTGGGATCTTGCGGGTATCCTATGATCCGTCTCAGATTTTACCTTCCTCGTAGCTACCCCGGCTCACGTACAATTAATTTCCTTCATTGGGAGACACCTCCCTGTAATGATCGGTGTCGGTGATTTTTTACCATTGGTTCTCGTTTATAGG
Organism: Ambystoma mexicanum; assembly: GCF_040938575.1. Taxonomy (NCBI): domain Eukaryota; kingdom Metazoa; phylum Chordata; class Amphibia; order Caudata; family Ambystomatidae; genus Ambystoma; species Ambystoma mexicanum. Next base: position 642,197,861 of record NC_090925.1, on the reverse strand, counting down.
TTTCCAACCGGAGTCCTGTGATGTTCTTTGGTATACTACTGCTGCTATTTTTTGTGAAGACTCCTACCTTCTGGTGCCATTATGGCGTGGCTAAAAGTTCTCTACCCATTTATACAGGTGAGCGGTGGACCCTCTATCCTACCTATGGCATAATTGTGTTCCGACATTCTGACCCCTTCGGGTGGTCTGCTGATTCTTTGTGTGTGATAAGCACAGATATTGCTTTGTTTAAAAGCTCACTTAGATGCTTTTTCTATATTATATATTTTGTAGGATTGATTCAGTCTCCTACCCCTACTCATTCTTTGAAGTAGAGAGACCCCACGAGCACCAGATAAGGTAATGTATTCCTTCCCATGGTTCTCACGTTCATTTATCTGAACTTTTTTGAAGTATCATAGCTATTCATCAGCTGACCTTCTGTTATTATATGTTTTACTCTACAGGTGCTATGAGACAAACTTTGACCATACCTATGATTCAACAGGAACTAGGTATTTTTGTTGTAATCACCATCTCCTGATGAATGTTCGTAATTAATGTTTTAAAAACATAAACATGTCGAGACAGTTCTCTGAAGTAATAACAGAGACATGAAAATATGATTTACTAACCCTAATGGAGTTTGGTACATTACTATTTGTCTGATTTGTACCTTGTGTTTTCTTTTGAACTTGTTTTAGCTAGCATTGTGTGCCTGTTACGTATTCCTTGTTTTATATTGGATGCAAAGTTTTGTATTGTGGACCTATGAATTTAATCATTTGTTTTAACTTTGATTTATTAAAAATGATGCTTCTTTTTTAGCAGTCTTTTGGTCCGTACCCTCCTTTTTCAAGGTTTAGATCTTAGCTCCTGTGTCACTAGCTTTGTCTTCCACTTTATATTGTGCAATGAAGGATCACATGCAGGTGTTTGGGTGACCTAGGATGACCTATGATAGGATAAATGCTTTTTAGAGGACTTCACATCAGTTACAAGGTATGCGTCCCGATTGCCCCACAGTATGGCCATCAGGCCATCTGAAGCTTGATCAGTGCTCTGTCAGGTTCCCACTGTGGTTAAGCTAAGTTTAGTTCATCCATGCCACATGTTTGCAATATACTAGTTACCATAGTTACTTTTGGGATTGGGAAATGTTTAAATAAATCTGTGTGTCTTTTCTTGATTACAGAATGCCGCATTTCAGATACTCCTGAAAAAAAAAAAACATGTGAGGCTTGAAACATGTCGAGTTAATTAGCAAATGGCCGTACGTGGCGATGCTATTTGTAAACACGCCACATGCAATTGAATTACAGGTTTTTATAGTTTGCAGAAAATGAGTTTTCCCTTTAATGGATTTAGGGCCCGATTCATGGAATTTTTCGCACCGTTCCAAGTGGCTTGGCACTGCCGACACACACCATGATTCATGGAACTGTGCAAGTGTATTTTTGCAGTGCAAAGTCACCTTCCAGCAGTGCAAAGTCACTTTTCAGCAGTGCAAAACATTCCATGACGCGGGCCCTTAATGTTTTTGTGCTTTCTGAAATTGGAGTCAAAATAAAATGGTGAAGATTGATGATGTACAAAGTGAATTAGCTTGCAAACTAGTAATTTAATACATTTACTCCTACCATCCATATTTCTCTTTCTGGAGAACAAATGATGATCCTATTTTGAACTGTGTGACATATGTTAGTGTTCCGTGCATTTCACCCCTGCTCGCAGAAGGCTCCGTTCCATCAATGTTTCTTCTGGTCTCATGCATTGGACCACAGCTCTGACCGCTCGCAACCATGAACAGATTTTAACCAATAGGAAATTAGAACTACCAGTCAAGGACACATGCTAATCCTCGCAGGTGTGCCACGAACGACCTCACATTTCTGGTTAAATGGCTTGCAAAGCAGACCTAAGTCGCCCCCTGACAAGCGCTGCTTGTGACATCACACACAGATTACAGGGCTCTTGAAAAGGATGTCTGTAGCCCGGTTGGGCCAAGTTTTGGTTTGGCCCAGATCATAAATGACAAACTCAAACTTAACATAAGCATTCTAAGGCACTGCACGTGTTTTTCCTAATGCACTATAAGAACAATAGGTACATGCTTGTCATCTGTGATGTCATGTGTGACACCATGAGCAGTGCATGGCAGTGGGCTAGCTATGATTGCCTTGCTAGCCATAACCGCAACATTTCTATGGATATTTTTTTTTTTTATTTTTTTTATTTTATTGACTTTAGTTTTGTAAAGAAAAACAAACTTTTTTGTCACATTCGTTTCATTTGCAATCCCCAGCCCACGTCGTGCCATTAATCTAATTTCCCTTGTTTGGCAAAGCGTGGGCATAGTGGATCTTCTGAAGTCAAACCCTGACTTTGGCTGGCTAATGATTTATGTCAATATCATGTCCATAAAGTTAATCACGTTGCAAGTTAGTTGTACATTTCTTCCTGTTATCAGATAAGACCACCATTCTTCCATATTGCCATTTTTAGGGGCAAAGCGTTCGAGATGGAGGGAACGCTGTTCAGTAATTTGTGTGCATTCAATTATAAGATGTTTGATAGTTTCAGATTCCTGCTTACAGAAGCGACAGTTTGCATCGATCGTCATAGGATCTTTTATTCTTCTTTTGTATAGCTTGGTGTTGTACAAGTTGAGGCGCAGCCTTAGAAATTGATTCCGATGGTATTGAGAGGGGAACTTGGACAGGTATTTCGGTAGGTTGCCTCTTTCCTGTTCACACAGTCCAAGATCTGCTCCAGAGGATAGGGCTGCACGCCTTTCCGCATTTTTTATCCACTTGTATTGCATGAATTTTGTTTTTGCCTGTTTTGGCATCTGTAGTATAAAAGGCATTTGTATGTTTGCTTCTTCCAAGATGTTTAATAGGTTTTCTTCCCAGCTTTTTAGCATAGATGCAGATGCGTCAGTTTTTTTGTTAGCCAAGATTGTGTATGCAGTTTCTACCGGCACCATTCTGATTTTTCTCAGCAGTAGTAAGGATTTCCATTGTAGGGTAGAATGCAAGGAATCGAGGCCAAGTTCGTGTCTCACAGCCACCGTTGAGACACATTGAGGTAATTGAAGTACTTTTCGCCAAAAACAACCTTCAACTTGTGCCCATAGGCTTGCTCTAATGTTCCACCCTGTTTCACTTCCAAAACATATTGCTGGGATCACTTTCTGTAAATAAAAGGTCATTACGGGTTGGAGTGAAAATTTCCCGTAGTTTAGGTGTAATTTGCGACCTTGTAGAGCGAACATTTTCATGCGCTGGGTGATATCATTTGTCCAGCTCCACTCTCTGATTGAATTATTAAATGAAACACCGAGATATCGGATGGCTTCGGTTCTTGCTAATAATTCTTTTTCGATGTGCCAATTGTACCTCAGTTTTCTTGAGTTATTTTCTGATCCAAAAACCATCACTTGCGTTTTGTTTGTATTTATCTTTAGATGGTTTTCTGTTAGATAAGTTTGCAGCGCTGATAATGATCGTTGTAGCCCTATTTCGGTGCAATCAAGCAACACTATATCGTCCGCATAGATTATGTGTGTTACGTGTGTGCCGTTGATTTTTGGGGGAAAGCACCTCGTTTGAGCAAACGCTTCGGGTAGATCTGAGATGAAAAGTTTGAACAGAGTCGCTGCTAGTGGGCAACCTTGCTTCACACCCTGTGTAGTTGTTATTTCATCGGTTAGTTCACCTTCTGCATTTAGGCGCACGCGGATACTGGTTTTTGTGTGTAGTGCCACTAGTGGGGCTAGTAGTTCGTTGGGACATCCCCATTTTTTTAGTTTGTGCCACAGCAGGTTCCGGTTTATGCAATCAAAGGCCTGTTTTAGATCTATAAACGCTAGGTACAACCTTTTTTTCTGTTTTATTGCAGTTAGTTTGGCCAGATTTAGTAGTACTAAGTTGAGTTCTACTCCGACTCCTTTGGTGAATCCAGTTTGTCTCTCATCATAGATCTTATTCAGTTTAGCCCACCTTTCAATTTTATCTTGGAGGAAAGTGGCAAATATCTTCCCCATAGTATCGAGCAGAGCTATGGGGCGATAATTTGCAGGATCGTCTTTATTTCCTCTTTTAAACACTGGAACGATTATTGCTTTCGTCCATGAGCAAGGAATTTTAGATGTTCGGGCAATCTGGTCGAATAGCACCTTGATGAATTTTGTCCAGCTTGTTTTGTTTGTTTTAAGCATGATATTTGATATTCCATCGGGGCCAGCGGCTCGTGATGATTTTAGCTTCTGAATTGCGTGAGCGATGCTCTCGAGTGTTTCTCTTGTATCCCAGATATATTGATCTGTTTTTAAATTTAAGGTTTTATCATCAACAGTGTTGTTAAAAACTGTATCATAATGAGTTATCCAGGAGGATGCATTCACGCCATTTGCTAAATAGTTGGGTTGGGTCAGGCCACCATTATTTATTATTTTCCATATATTGGAGCTGTCTTTTTGAATTAAAAGACGCAGCATTAATTCTGCTTGTTCCTGTCTTCGAATGGCTTTGAAGGATTTCAGCCAATTCCGATATTTTTGACGCCTGGTGGCTAAATGTTGCGGTAGGTTTGTCCCTCCGGTAGATTTTAGTTTTTTTAGGTCGCTGGTTAGAAGCTTCTTTGCTTCATTTAATGCTGGACTGAATGGATGAGTGTGGTCTCTCACCGTTTTCTTGTTTGATTTTCGGTGCGGCTCCAGGAAAGGAGTGTATTCTGTATGTAAGTTTGTGGAACATGCCTCCATGAAGGCTAAAGTTATTTTGTCGATTTGTTTGTTAGTTATTCTTAGACGGTTTAGGGAGGAGTTGATGTCCAATTGTGTTGTATAACATTTTGGTGTTGTTATTGAGCTCGTAAACCATGATAGAATAAGTGGATTATGATCACTGTTGGGCATTTGCTTTACTTGTAAGTCAGAAATCAAGGCATGCAGGTTGTCGGATACCCATATGTAATCTAAGGTTTTGAATAGACCTCCACGTTGCCATGTTGCTGCAGCAGGAATATCTCCTTTGGTATTCCCATTCAGCAGCACACAATTACGAGCTGATATTTCATGTGTCCATTTCGTGCTTCGATCTGCCCTTTCAGATGGAATCACTTGTGTATTATCCGTATTAGATTGATTAGGTGTTTTAAACCATGAGAAGTTTAGATCTCCGCAGATTATTATGAATGGTGCGGCAAATGCTACGTGGCAGTTATCTATTTGAGTAGTTATTGACTTCAAGTAGTCGTCGTCTGAGATCATTACGGGGTTCCAGTATGTATTTACCAGCAGCAGATGTTGTTTTCCTTTTAGTCTGTGTATGGTATGGGGCGGTGCTTCAAGCGTGATTGCTTGAACAAATAAATTTGGATTCTGGATATCAGTTACTTTCCATCCTGCTGAATTTTTTATCATGGTAAGAAGGCCGGAAAAAGGCCTTCCCAGTTTGTTTTTACCTGCCTCGTTTAAGTATGTTGAGTATCCGTCACAGGAAGGTGTCTTTCTGAGCCATGTTTCCTGAAAGCAAATAAACAGGCTGCTGATGTCTTGCTCTCTTCCTTCACGAAATAGATGAGCGAAACCTCTGGTGTTCCAAGTAGTTAATAGTTGGGTCACTTGTCTGGACCCTCCGTGATCCTATACATTACTTTTTCGTCTATTTGTTTCGGAGGCCTGAGATAAGCGTAGTTTAGGTTGGTTTCTTGGGTCCTCTCTTTTTGTTGTGGGTGGCTTTTTGTATTGGCCACGTCCCTGTATCGATTTGTTTGGAACTGGAGAATCGTTTACTGTAGTTAAATTAAATCCGTAGAACAGTAGATCTTCTTTTGCATCAAGAATTGGGCGCGCCGCTGTTTTGGATTGCATATGCAGGATTACCCAATCTGATCTGGATTCTTTTTTGTATTCAACAATATTGATATCATCAGAACGGATATTCCTCAAAGCAGGTATACTGTGCAACAGCTTCATTACGTTTGTTCTGTTGAGGTTTATTTCGTTTTTTTCCTCTAGGATATTTTCGAGCTCCAGTTTGTCCAGAGAACCTGTATGATGGATCTGTTTGTCACTTCTGCATTGTGTGCCAGATTGATTTAAGTTTTTGGATTGGGCCTTTGTATGTTTCGGATTTATTTTCAATAATGTTTTTGCGGGAGAGAATTGGGGTCGTCTATTTGTTTCTGTTTTATTCATTCCGCAGATTTCTCGCCGTTTTTCAACTTCTTTTTGCCTTCGCCCAATTGGGCCCAAAGGATAGCGATCTGAATGTGCATCTCTGTCTTCTCTACTAGATGGTATTGCAGTGGTCTGATCTCTATCTGACAGGTCGATAACCTTGGAGACATCATCGGTTTCTTGATCGCCATTGTCAGAGTAAGTTGATAGATCACAAAGTTCAATTTCTTCTTCTGTGGTTCGATCAGTCGACGGACTGATGTCCTCTCTTCTGCGTTTGATAGGAGGTTCATTGTGATTTGTGCGTTGGACAGCACCCTGCTTGACAATTTCGTGCGCGTCATCAATTTTTTTTTGCACGACATTGGTTTTTTGTTTCTCTGGTCGCGGCGGTGTGTTCAAGTTTCTTATAAATTTTTTTGCCTCGTTTGTTCGTGAGTGTTTTGTAGCTGGACCTCTTTTTTGAATTTTGCTGGTAGTAGATTGAGTTGTTTTCGATTTCTCTGCTAATTTTGCCATTTGTATGGTTTTTGCCGTGCCCGAGAAAATATCAAACGAGAGTTTCTTCTCTATTGGAGGTGCTTGGTTCATCGATGTGATCAGTGATATAGGGAGCATTTCTTTCTGCTTTGCTCCAACTGTCACCTCTACAATTTCTTTTCGTGTGGTGGATCTTCTTTGGACGTCAATCGTAGTAGCGGAGCCCATTATATTGTTTGCTTTGATGCTAGATTCAGCATTAGGGGGTATTGCTTTCTCGATTTGGTTGCTTTCCTCGTTCTTATTTGTCATTTTATCACCGTTAGTCACGGTATCTGTGAGTGTTTCCTCCGGATCGATTTGTTTCTTGCGTGGGTGAGCATGGCTCCCTTGTTGTTTAGACTTCTTCTCGTGATCAACATGGCATAGATTGCCTGCTGTAGGCTCTCTCGTTATGTTGATGAGTGGTTGTACTGTGACATTGTGTCTAAGCCACTTGGTGCACTCTACTAAGGCTTCAGCAAGATCTGATTTTTCGTGTGCCTCCCGTCGTGTGATTTCATTTAGACGAGAGTGCCATTGATGGGTTGACGCCGCCTCAAGATCCAGACGGTTGCTTAGATGTTCATTTCCTTTTTCTAAGGTCAACAGTTTGTTATTTAACATAGTTAAAATGGCATTTTGGTCCTGTAAGGATTCTTTTATTGACTCGTATAATTTCATGAATGGCATTAGGGCTATTGAAGTGGCCGCTAGGACGTTGTTATGGATCTGAATTCCGGCTGCGATGGAAATATTTCCTTTGCCATTCATGTTATTTTCGGGACCTTTAGTTTCATTTTGATCCACTGTCTCATTATCGGTGAAGTTATTTTCTGCCTGATTTACATTGTGTTCATCGTGTTTTTTGCTTTCCATTTTTTTCTGTCGATTGTTTTGTTGATAGGCATCCGGTGCATCTGTATTCACAAGGCTTACTGCGGAACCAAGATATGGTGAAGAAAATGTTTTTCTTTGAGAAGTGTGTTTTACTTCTTTGCGCAGAGTGCTTGCCATATAACCAGGTGTTTTGTTCGTTTGTATTGTTGGATAAGAAACTTTCGTTTAGTCGTTCGCGCATTAGGTTAAAGTCTGATTTAAGCCGGGCAGTTAACCGAGCTTCTCGCGCAGCAATGTCAAAGGACAATGATGTGCTCACATTTGGAGTTATCTGTGATTTTAGCTTGGGCAATTTGTTTTCAGTCCTTGCCCAGGCATCGGGAGCGGTATTGTTATCTGCATCATTAAAAGTACATCTAGCTACTTTGTCTCCAGTGCATGTTGTTCCATGCGTGGTTTTATGCGTTTGAGAAGCATCTATTTGAATAAGAGGCCTCAGGTCAGGTAATTTTTCTGTTTTTTGAGACTCCCTTCTACTGAGGTGACCGTGTATCGCCTCTATGTTATTTGATGTGTCATCAGACTGCATGGAGCTGAGTTGATTTTCAGGTGATTTTAGGCTTCCAACTGATGGAGATCGCATTGCCAATAGATCTGCGTCAGTGATGTCAAATGAGAAGGTCTCGGAGGCGTCTAGGTATACTGTTGGAGGGTGTTCTGCCAGATCGATTTGTGCAATTATAGGGAGAGCTGGTGGGCGCGTTGAAAGTTCCAGCTTGTTATAATCAGAGTGCGTTTTTTGACATTCTACCGGTATTGGACATTCATTCGCGGCCTCTGGGAGCATTGCAAGCGGCACATTAAGGTTTCCACTTTTCTGAAGAGCCATTTCGGAGTTATTGTCTGTATAGGTGTGGTGAGCTTTGTTATTCACCTCAGAGTGCGCTGCTTCAGGCAGGATGTCAGCTCTTGCCCCCCCTTCCACTCCCCCTTCCACTCCCACTTCCACTCCCACTCCGCCCACTCTTTCCTCTACTGTCGCGGCTGCTGTTAAGGGTGGTAGTAGAACAGAACATGGCAATATTGAACTGACTGGAGATACAGTTTGTGCCTTGCTAAGTAAACCATCATTCGGAGTCTTAGAAGATGTTGTCACGGGATGATCAAGAACGCGCAGCTCAGCTTTTTGGTGCAGTGTATTTTGCATGAGGAGGGGTTTATTTGCCTTACCTTGCTCCTTTGTAGAGAGTTGTTTCCGCACCCGATTTCGCGTGTGTGCTCCCACGCCTGAGGTCTCTTCGTCTGGGGATGGCTCCATCGGATCCAAACCCCTCACGCTCAGTGGCTAGCCTCAGAAATTTCAAACGCTCGACTGATTCTGTTTCTGAGGTGTGCTGGGCAGAGTCGGCAGAATCGGACCCTTCAGCCAGACTTCGCGGAGTCACTTTCGGCTGCCTTCCAGGCCCTCCAGAGCCAAACAGCAGCAAAACAGCGTGGATTCAAAAACGAAGCACCGCCCTTAACTCGCGCCGGGCTTCACGCCGCAAGGGCTCAAGGCTCTTCGTTTTACTTCCTGGCTCCAGGGGGCGTGGCTTGTCTCTCAGGAGGCCTTAAAGGAGAAAGGCTCCTTTTCTGTCCTGCAAGCTCCGAGCTTCGAAATTGCCCAAAATGAGAGAAAACGCTGTGGCTCACTCTCCACTCCACTCCACTCCAAAGGTCTATTGTCCAGACCAGACCAGACAGACAGTCAGAGCCACAGCAGCAAAACAGCGTGGATTCAAAAACGAAGCACCGCCCTTAACTCGCGCCGGGCTTCACGGATATTGCAACCATAGCAGAGTTTCAATGAAAGTTGTTTCACTGAATTGCTGGTCCGCAGGCACTGTACACAAACACACAATGCTCACTGTGTCTGTGCATGACCCACAACCATGCACAGTGGATAGCGTGTCCCGCGGCCTATGGTGCTGCAAGCATACCCACAGTCACGAGGGGGCAAGGCCAAATGTAATGCACAGGGCGCCTTCAACACCCAGAGAGTTCTCACTTGGCATGTAAGCACACACACACGCACATACTTAATGCTATCAGTATATTTGGGGCCCGAATCATGGAATTTTTTGCACGGTTCAAAGTGACTTTGCACTACTGAAAAGTGACGTTGCACTGCAGCCACAAACCCTGATTCGTGGAACTGTGCAGTGGAAAGTCAGTACAAAGTGATTTCGCCGTACACAATTCTTTTCAGCGTTGCAAAGTCACTTTGAAGCGTGCAAACAACTCAATGAATCGGGCCCTTGGAGTATGGAAATGCGCATGCTATACATGCAGAATACATACAAACGCAATATGCACAGGCAATCCTCTTCATGCTTTCCAAAGCAAGTCAAGAAGCTTAGGTCGGGTGCAGGCATCCCTTAAGGTGAACACACCCCACATTGCACTCTATTGTGCAGAAAACCTACTTTGTCTTCTGAAGTGGGGGGATTTGGGCAAGCGCCCCCGTCATGTGTGGCAGGAGATGTCAGGATCTGCGGACATTGGCATTTGGTGCAGCCTATGCCCATATGCAGAGAGGCACCATGACGCAACCGGCTCTTCGTTGTATGCCAAAGACTGGCAATGGTTTTTTTGTAAATAGATGTAAAAATCATAGGTCAAAACATGGACGCTCCACCACAGTCAAGTCATCACGCCAGGGTTAAGTGTTTGCATTGAAAACGCGTTCTGCGCAGCGCTATCTCCGATACTGGACGTGGACTGTGGGAAGAGCGGATGAATTCCATGTTTGGTACCGTAGCATTGTCCAGTAGTTGAGTGTTAGTGCATGTTCGTTGTCACGGCCTCGGGATCGACAGACTAGAAGCAATGGCCTCAAGGTTCAACGGTCGTTATCAACTAAACAGAAATGCTAAGGCACGAGGTAGTTGCAGTCATATATGGAGCACTCACAGCGAGACATTAAAATCCAGCTCCCTAGAGTACCCTGGTGCAAGGGGCATCGGCACATGCACCCGGCATCAGACACTTTTCTGCTCCCTAGAGGACCCCAGGGGCATCGGCACACGCACCCGGCATCAGGCACTTTCCAGCTCCCTAGAGGCCCCCAGGGACCTCGGCACACCCACCCAGCATCAGACACTTCACGCACCCGGCATCAGACACTTTCCTGCTCCCTAGAGGACCCCAGGGGCATTGGCACACGCACCCGGCATCAGGCACTTTCCAGCTCCCTAGAGGACCCCAGGGGCACACGCACCTAGCATCAGACACTTTCCAGCTCCCTACGGACCCGGCATCAGACACTGTCCAGCTCCCTAGAGGACCCCAGGAGCATCGGCACCCGGCATCAGACACTTTCCAGCTCCCCAGAGGACCCCAGGGACATCAGCACACGCACCCGGCATCAGACACTTCACACACCTGGCATTAGACACTCTCCAACTCCCTAGAGGACCCCAGGGGCACGCGCACCCGGCATCAGACACTTTCCAACTCTCTAGAGGATCCCAGGGGCATCGGCACACGCACCCGGCATCAGACACTTTCCTGCTCCCTAGAGGACCCCAGGGGCATCGGAACACGCACCCGGCATCAGACACTTTCCTGCTCCCTAGAGGACCCCAGGGGCATCGGAACATGCACCCGGCATCAGACACTTTCAAGCTCCCTAGAGGACCCCAGGGGCACGCTCACCCGGCATCAGACACTTTCCAGCTCCCTACGGACCCGGCATCAGACACTGTCCAGCTCCCTGCAGACCCGGCATCAGACACTGTCCAGCTCCCTTAAGGACCCCAGGGGCATTGGCACATGCACCCGGCATCAGACACTTTCCAGCTCCCTACGGACCCGGCATCAGACACTGTCCAGCTTCCTGCAGACCCGGCATCAGACACTGTCCAGCTCCCTTAAAGACCCCAGAGGCATTGGCACATGCACCCGGCATCAGACACTTTCCAGCTCCCTACGCACTCGGCATCAGACACTGTCCAGCTCCCTAGACGACCCCAGGGGCATCGGCACACGCACCCAGCATCAGACAATTCACACATCGGCATCAGACACTGTCCAGCTCCCTAGACGACCCCGGGGGGGATCAGACACTTCACGCACCGGCATTAGACACATTCCAGCTCCCTAGAAGACTCCGGGGGCATCACACACTGTTGGGTCTTGACACCAATTGCGATGACCTGACAGTGATCAGTCTCAACACTTTTGAGGTTGGTTTCAGAACTTGCTGACAACTCTCTGAGCAAATGTGTCTCAACCACCTTGCTAGCTTATTGCCCTTATGCTTGGGCACCTCCTCCTCGTTAATTGGTTTAACTTCCTTTGGTCTGGTAATCTACTCCTTCTCCACCTCAGTTAGTTACCTCCCTCTTTCCTCGTTGATGCCTCACCAGGCTCTGCTTCAACCCTCCTTCCCTACTGAATTCTCTTAACGTTTTCTTACCTATCATTTTTGCACCCAGTCACCATTGCGCTTCTCTTCTTCTCCTCTGATAGCTCCGCACACCCTCCTTCACCTCCTCTGCACTTCTCTTACTGTCTTCTACCTGCTTAGCCGTTCTATTCCTTCTCCTCCCTTTGATCGCTTCTTCCATCCTCCTTCATCTGCTGTCTACTCCTTCTGCTTTACCCCCTCCAGGGTTGATCTGCCCTCCTCCTCCCTCTGATAGCTCCTACCAGAATCTTTTACCCACTTTCCACGAATCTCTTGCTCTCCACCTCCCTCTCTAATGTTCTCTTGTTCACTAGCTCCTTCTCTTAGCCTCAAAGACTTATTTCTGCCTTGTTTTCCTTGCCATGACAACACACAATCTCTTGCTTGCTACACATCCAGCTTCTAATTCCCACAATACTCCAAAAGTTATGGTTCTTTTTTATAGGACACCGGGTCAGCCTAATCTCACTGTGATCGTGGGATTACCATCTGCTGTGGTTTTATCCCATGTGGACTTTATGATTGGGTGACAGGCCGTAGGACTGTGAAACCACCAAGTGTTTCCTATCCCTCTGCATGTGGTGACGTGAGTCTGCAGCCCAAGCTGTTAATACACGACACTACAATCTTGGATTTTTCCAATCAATGATCATAGATCAGGCTTTATTTTTTTAGACTTATTGAACCGGGTTGTCCATACCAGGTAAGCATCCGTTTCCTCACACAAAGCTGCTCTCCTCAAACCCCAGCAAGGCAGGCTCACAGTCTGCTGTGCTGGGAAGAGTAGTGGCTGAGGACTGTCTCTATTTGACCCAGGCCTCAAAGTTATGTCGCCTGCTCCCATGGGCGTGACCAGAGGTCCTGTGCAAGGTTCTTTAACAACGTCCATCCCTGCTGCACAGGTTCAGCTGCTATCTGAGAAAGGGCTGTGCTAACGTTATTAACAGCACATCTCCCTGCATGCGACACAACAACCATCATGTTGCAGCTATGGTTCTTTACCGGCACCTGCAGGGGGTCCTGTCATAGGAAGGGGGGTTTAGACTTCTGAAGCTTTGTGCCAACTCTTCTTTCTAGGCCCAGTAGACTATGGATTTCCCTTTATCCTCCCAACGTTGAAAGGGAACAATGTTAGAGAGCACAAGGATAACTCGGGAGACCTGTCTTTTAGCTGGAAGCGTAGTCATTTCCCTCCCTTCCGTCCTCGGCTGTGGGGACTTTAGGATCTATGTGTCGTAAAAGGTCTGAGCAATCAGAGCCTCTCAGTGCACTCGAAACATGGAGTGTGACAAGGTTTCCTGACTTCATCTGATATCAAATCTTGGGCTTGCACGCCACTGTCAACATAGGGTAGATAGGCCGGACGATCAGGCAGACGTCTAAGAATGTGTGGATCCATTGCATAGGGCAGTGTAGTCACTTAAGAGATGATCCAGCATGACGTCATATGATCTTAGTGAGGTTACTAATGTATGTGATAAAGTACCCCTGGATGTAAGGGAATTGCATGCTACCAAGGACTTCAGTGATCGAGTAGAGGCGCAAGGCATCTACTCGATGTACAGTGCAGAGAACGACACAGTCGTCACTTTTATTTTAGCTCTCTGTGCCGGACTACATGGGAATCTCAATTTGCATTTGTCTGACTGCGCACATAAGGGCAGCCCAGCATGCGATGCCAGGCGAATCTCGTCGGAGAAAGAGTGCCGACACAACCCTGTGCACATGTATCTACTAGCTGGGTGTCATCAATGGGGTGCAGCTGGCGATCCAAGCATACACAGAGAGCAAAAGCATACACAGAGAGCAAGGGTTCCACATCTGGATTTCCATGCTAAGGGTGAAACTTCAAGTGATTTAACAGAGCCAAACATATGAGTGCTCCTCCACAGAGAATACGCAGAAAGTCAAATTGCTGCTACTTAATGCTGGGGCCATGCAGGAGGTTCTCGGTCACACTTTAGCTCTACGCGCCCTAGCACCAGTGAATGACCTTTTGCATATCAGTCTGACTCCACCTATCAAAATGTACAGGAGTAGATGTATACATCCGCAGGAGATCCCGCCCCCCTACCTCCTATGTATTGGAGACATGAGAACGTGCCTTTCCTGACACCAGCTATTGTGCCAATACCACAGTGAGTATTTTGAAGAATATATCCATTGAGACAACCCTATCGACGCTAGCCTCGAGTTGATGACAACCTATTGGAGGAACTCCCTAAAGGAATGTGAAAAAGAGCTAAGAAAGTGAGCTAATGATCTCGTAAGAAAGTGTGCACAACGTCCCGAGATACTGAATAAAGACGATGTATGGATCCTACAGGACAAATGATGAAATAAAGACTCGAGTGAACTATCAAGTGGAAAAGAAGAAGATTACACATTAACAAAGGGCTGCAGAAAGCAGAAGTTCAATGAATGAAGAGACGCTGAAACACAAAGTAGTTCAAGTCTAGCTATGGGTAGTGAATAGAATGCATGTGAAGCTACCATTGTATAGAAACTGGACATTGGTATGGAATCATGAAATAGTAAGCCAAGGAATCATTAAGAATGAATGAAAAGCTTTGTCGAAGCAGAAAAACAAATTAGTGAAGCTGCGTGGCAAGGCTGTCTGGCCTGAAGTCAAGATCTTCGAAATCGAGGTCAGCCATCTACTCTGAAGAAGAACGAATGTGCAGAAGATGTGCAAGAAATAAACACAAAGGATGCCAAGTTTTAATTCATTTAAGTCATTCAAAAGCTGCAAAATGGACCAAATCATTGTCTCTCGTCACATGAGCCAAGGATGGAAATAGAGTTTGAACTTGGAGTTCCAGAGACGATAGCGAGTGCCCTCACTCCCGTGCATTCCCAAAACAAAAAATATTCTGCAAGGCTAAGTACAAAGACAATTTCATGGCAGAAGGCATGGGTGATGAGAGATGTTGGGCTAATTGGGTGGTGAGGTTGCTTCCTGTCCTATCTCCCTGCACCTGGGTCATGGCTTACGTGCTGCTAAATTAACAGAATGTTCCAGATATAGCACAAGCATGCCAACAAATTGTATTCGTCCGTATAATGAAGGACCTTATAGCTTAGTAGACCAATGGAACACGGTGTAACTCTTTGTTTCTTAAATGACATGTTTAAAGAGGTAGGCATAAGTTGTCCACCTGATAAAGGACAGCCAATAACAATCATAGCTCCTATATGATTGTATATCTAGATGTTTTCCTTAACGAATCCTGACCCTTGATATGTTTTTCACTATTGCCACATAGTGTGACATCACTCTGATGCATAATGGAGTATATGAAGAGTATTCTTTGTGGAAATCATTGAGAGACTTAGCGTACATCCGTTTATGTTTGTTGCAACCTCCCTGTTTTAGATAATTGCTAATAAAACAATAACTTGCCATCTTCTTGAGCTTGTCCGGTTATTTGAACTCCAAATTATTCTGGTGTGATCCCATCCATCAATAAATGTATGTCCCAAGGGCCATTAGCTCAACGTGGTCTAGTATTGAAATACAGAGATAATGTCCAAAGAGCACGAGTACCAACAGCAACTGCAGGTATGTGGTTGCATCAGCATGCGCATCATCAGAGGAGTGAAGCTGTCTCTCTAGGACCAGAGGGCATGGAATTACTTCTGCTCTTAGTGTCTGTGGAAGTCCGTCTCATAAACAAACAGTGAACAAGGGCTACTTAGGAGTGGTGACTCTTTAAAAATCAGGCCAGAGAGAGGAAGAGTTTCTGCGTCCATAGCTTGGGATTTGATTTGAGCTCATATAGCACGGGTGCCGGACAAAAACACACAAGGCCCTTACTGTAGGAAAGACAAACATGTTATTTATTGTTTATTTATAACGCACTTAATACCAGTTAGTGATTTCCAAGCGCTATATCAGTATTCAAACCTGTGTTGCACCGCATTGACTTGCTTCCAAAACAAAGCTGTTGCTCCTGAGCTATCCTTCCTCTCCAAAAGGGGAAAGGTGTTCACTGTGTGGCAAGGCCTACACTACCAAATGGAGCCACTTTTGTTCATGGCACGCCCAAGGCATTGTACTATGTCCTCCTTACATCGATCTGTTTCAATAAATAAAAATGAAAAATAAATAAAAGTCTTGTTACAACCAATGCTCTAGAGTGGTATCAACAAGTGAGGGCTGCACAGGGGTGGGAGGAGGGCGGTCTTGCACGGGTCACATCGGTCCAGACAGGGCAGACTTGCAACTTGGGTGAGGAGGAGACACCTTAAATGAACATAGAGGTAGGTGAAGAGCTCCAAAAAAATGCAGGGGCATGTGGCATTGCTCATGTGCATCTGGAAGGCGAAGTCCATACCATCATGTGTATTGCAGTGTCCGAGGCTACTGGCCAGGTTGGATCACTCGTGTGTGGACACCATAGATTGTCATGTTCCACAAGGTCAGCTACTGTGTAAGGTTCCCAGTAGCAGTTCCACCTCAGGGATATCGAACCGCCAGAGGACATCTTGGTACTTCAGTTGCCCCAAGACTAAGCTGTCTATGGAATGGATCCATTAAGGATGGTAAGCTTTGGAGAAATATGTACTTCTCTCTCTGAGACAGGGATTCAGAGCAGCATCACTCTTTTCTTGTCTTGAACAAATCACGTGGAGTTCACGCCTTCATCATTTCATGTGAACCAAGATTCTGGCTGGTGAGAGAAGGTTGGGTGGCGTTTCCAGGGCAATGCGTGCGCACCTCAGGCAGATCGGGACTCCCATGGAAACTGGGAGACATAACAACCCAAAGAATGCACAAGGTCACAGGGAAGAAGCATATTCCATTCACTCACAAGCCACAGACACTGTCTAGAGCGTAGTTCCTTTGTGGCGATTTCTACTTCATACTAAGCCATGCTTCCTGGTCAAGTCACATTATTCAAAGGCCTTGGACCTAAGGTGAAACCTTTGCTATTGGAGGGGAATCATAACCACTTCAGTGCTCGGCTTTTATACATTTCTGTTTAAATTGTACGAAAATGCACGCCCTTAGCACTCATCGACAGCTATACGTTTCACTATTGAGCCAATCATCATCCTAGAAATTATCATTTGACTGGAATCTGCCATCTCACCCCTTAATACCAAGTTACGTTTCATATGGGGTGGGAGGATAGCTCAGAGTCAATGCGTTTGTCTTGAAACAAAAACAACACAGCTCAGCACAGGTTCAAATCTCGATCCTTGGTATTAAGCGCTTTATAAAAGATGAATAGTAATTATGTATCTGTGGCCCACTTTGCAAAATGAGCACAGGCACTGCATATCGATTTCACAGGCAGCGTCCAGCCGCAGCGGCACCATCATTTAGGTCATGTCACGTATGTTCTATAACAAAATCAAAAATAAAAGGTGGGCATCAGCTAAAGGCTCTGCCAACCTCAAAGCATTGTTCAACTGAGCCTCAGTTTTAGGAACCAATTAAAATGTTGTCAAATAATTACCATTTTCCTTTTAGTATTTCCCAAAAATCCTCTTGTTGGATGCATTTCAATAATACCCAAAGAGCACTCTCATGCCTCTGTGTCTCTCCTGACAATTGCACCTCCTTTATATGATATAATATGATATGGCATTTATAACGCGCCTATACACAAGTGTTTCAAGGCGCGAAGAGGCAAGGGAGGGGGAACAGAGGTAATGCAGACTACGATCCTACTAGGCCAGGTGTTATTCAGATCACGCAAGTGCATGGGAAGGAGAAGGGGGAAAGAGGGGGGGGGGGGAGGGGAAAGTGAGGGGGAGGGGAAAGTCCAGTACATGGGGTAATGGAATAAATAACAATAAGTAAAAGTAAAGCCATCAAGTGGCAAGTGCAAGGGTAAATGCAAACATCAAGAGTCAAGTGCTGGTAATGGGACTGTAGGGATACAGAAAACAGTCCCCAATGCAGGGGTTGCTAGGAAGGCAGTGCAGGTGTGTGCTGGCGGGATAGGGGACCTGGGTCCGAGATCAGAGGGTGGCCAGGTAACCAGTGCAGTTTCAGTTTCAGCCAGGAAGTCAGCAGGGGAGAGGAGGAGAAAAGTCAAAAGCAAAGAGAAAGGTTTTGAGGTGCTTCCGGAAACCGTAGATGGTTCTCCTCAGCTTTTAGGGAGGCAGGGAGGCTGTTCCAGAGGGAGGCCCCAGCTGAAGACAGAGATCTACCACCAACTCGTTGCTTGGAGAAGCAACTGACCCTGAGGGAGTTGGAGGCGGATGAGCAAAGAGCTCGAGAAGAAAGGTATTTAGGAAGAGAGAGTTGAAGGTATTGAGGCCCCCGAGCCCCAGAAAACCTTGTGGACAATGCAGAGGGTTTTGTACTTAATCCTCGCAGTCTCTGGGAGCCAGTGCAGAGATTTCAGTCCTGGAGAGATACGATCCCTGGGCTTGAGGCCAAGGACAAGTATCACAGTCCTGTTCTGGATGAGTTGCAGAGGGCAGAGAGAAGAAGCAGGCACATTTAGAAAGAGGCTGTTGCAATAGTCCAGCCTAGAAGGATGGGGGAAGGAGAGGAAAGGAAGAATACCTCTGAGGAGGTGCAGCTGGTAGTGTGACTTTTAGAGACGTCAGAGAAATGAGGAGAGAAGGAGAGTGTGGAGTCAAAGATGAACCCAAGGTTTTTAGCCTCACAGGTGGGAGCAGGAAGAGGGCCAAGAAAGGCCGGCCAGCAAGTGACAGGAAAGGAGGGTGTGGGTGTGCCGATGAGGAGAATCTCGGTCTTACTGGCATTAAGGCAGAGATCATTGGCGGCACACCACTCCTGGGTGGCGGACAGACAATCAGAGCTGAGAGAGGGAGAAGAGGTGGCTGAGGGTAGCCTGAAAATGAGCTGAGTGTCATCAGCATAGCACTGGAAGTTGGGGCAGAGCGCAGCAATGCGGTGGGCAAGAAGTGCCAGGTATTGGTTGAACAGCCTGGGAGAGAGGTTAGACCCCCGGGGAACACCATAGGTAGAGATAGAGATAGAGGAGAGGAAGCTGTGAAAAGCTATGCTCATCAACATCAAGTTAAGAAAGCCAGTAAAATTCTCTCAGCGGGTTGAGTGCTTGCTGCTGTATTCTGTGTGAGATCTGCAGGTCACAGGTTTGAATCCCGGCAAGGCCAGCTCAGCATTTTACCCTTCTGAGGTCAATAAAGGAGTACCATCTTTGGTTGGGTAGAAATTGTATGTAAATATGTTCCGTATCCAGTGCTTTGGTGAAAGAGCTGGAACAAATCATTAAGATGCTGAACTATACATTCCCCTTTCTCCCATAATCCCTTGCCAGCTGTTAATTTCTCTGGTATTCTGAAGACCAGTCCATGTTGCCTGGCAGATGTGTTCAAAGTCAAGTAAAACAATAGTCACATTTAGACATGTTTGCAGTAAAACAATGGGCGATTGTGAGAGTAAGGGATGACCTACACACTATAGAATCCCTGCCAATACAGCTGTAAACATGCCAACATGTCCTATTCAGTTTGGCAGATGACAATGCACTCCGAGTTCATTACATTTTTTGACTTGTAGTCCTGGAGCTCCCCTTTATAATCAAGACCCAGAATGCAAAGAAAGAAACAGGACTGGAAGAGCATCTCCCAAATGGAATGGGGCAGGTTTGCATGCTGGTAGTTATTTTGAGAAAGAATGCCCCACCACATCTTCCAGCAATATAGGTTGGCGAGGTGCAGCACCCCTGCGCAAACCAACCCCAAAGCAATCTACCTGTGAATTTGAAATGCGAAGGTGGACACACAGTAGTGCTTAATAAGCACATTTGGCACACCATAGTCCAGAAGCACTGAACACGGGCAAGCAGGTGGGCGGGATAACAGAGAGCCCAGGAGAGCTCGAGCACTGCAGCCTGTTCCTGTTAAATCACAAAGGTAACATCTTAGGATCACTGACTGAGACGGTTCCACCAAAGTCCTGAAAGAAGGCATTTCGTCTTTGCGATTCTGCTCTGCCTGAGCTTGTCCATTTTTGCTACGGCTACCTTGTGACATTTCCCGCTCCAGTCAGTAATAGAGTCTGTCTTCTATTTTCGTTATGCAGTTAAACTGTATAGTCTTTCCCAGGTGCAGCTTTCTGCATATTTCCAGAGTCTAATTTATGATAGTTTTAAATCAGGTTATCCTCCTGTGCCTCAAGCACACTGTGATGGACATTTGGGCTCATGAAGAGGGTGTGACCTGGGAAGGAATTGTCATTTCTCCATTCTAAAAAGACAATTGGCCTCATTACTAGTTTGGTGGTAATATGGCTGTAAATCTGCTGAATTACTGCCAAACTCATTTACTGTTACCAACACTTAGTCTTGTGGGTTTACTATAGGATTACAAGTGGTGGTAATGCAGCGTTAATCCCCTTTTTAGATGTTTGTAGGGCTCTATTGGGATTTGGTGGAATTACCATGAGCGATAATTCCACCTTGATAATTCCACCAATATTTGCCCTTAAAGTGGGATTTCCTAGTGCGGGGTGTGAATTGTTGGTGTATTTCTTTCGGGTGGTAGTGTTGTATGGTGTGGGGAATTCTAAGGTGGTTATTGGTACCAATGTGATTGTGCGTGAATAGTGCCTACCTTATCTGTTGGTGCTGGTTAACGGCAGTCTCTTCCACGTCTGACCCGTCTGGGTGCTGCAGCCGGTTGCTACTGCTTGTTCGAGGGTGGAATTATGCTTTAGCAATCACTCTGTTGAATTCAGGTGGTTCAAGAGGGTCTAGGTCTCCGTTTCAGTTGTGGGATTAGCTGGCCAATCGGAGGAGGGGGTGGGACACCAGGCCGGGAACAAACGCGGAAGGGGAGGCAGGAACAACTACAGTGTGCTGGGGCGCTTCTAAGCCACAAATGTAAACAAAATGCACAAAGAAATATCAAGGGGGCCCCACCTCAGCATTGCCAGGGACCAAAATGGCATGCTGGAGGGGAGGCTAGATCCCTGTTCGAGTTGCTGTACTAGCTGGCCAATCGGAGGAGGGGGCAGGACAGCAGACCCGGAACAAACACAGAATGGGAGGCAGAGACAACTACAGTGTGCCGGGGCGCGTCTACGCCACAAATTTAAACAAAATGCACAAAGGAATATCAAGGGGCGCAGGGGGCCTCACCTCAGCCTTGCCAGACTGGTGCATGAAGCCGGCTGGCTCTATAGGGATCCCCAGCATTTGCACAGGTATGAAGATGCATGCCAGTGCAAATGCTGTGGCATTTGTAAGGTGGAGAGCAAGGGAGGTGGCGGAAATACAAGTTGCGGCCCTGCTCCGCCTCGCCGCCATACAAATTAATAACAATAGGGCATGACGTTAATGGAAGGCGTAAAAGCACGCTTTTGCGCCTTCCATTAACTTCATGTCCCTGTCAAAAATGATCACCAGTGTCTCTTTAAAATGAAAAAAATTAAAAAAATTAAAAACATAGGGGTTGCAGTTGCAGTTGCCCCTCTTCAATTAACCTACAATACGTTCGTCCCACGTGGAAATACGTGGGACAAACATATAAAACACTCTAAGATAAGTACGTTCCCCTCGCCACTCACTCCGATCTTCAAAAACCCACAATTCATGCCAGGATGGGAGGGGAAAAGGTTTGAGAAATGGCAGGAGAGAGGTTGCAAAAAGTTACAGCATCTATACGAAGGGGGGGGGGGGGATAAACACATTCATACAGTGTAAAAGAAACTTCGGGCTGGGGGAAGACGAAAGCTTCCAGTACGCTCAGCTGAGACACTTGGGCCCACACCCTAGAAACAGGGAGGCAGCTAAGTGACAACTAACCCCCTTTTAAAAATGTGGGACTACTAGCTATGGGGATAAGCACTTGGTTGGGAAAGCGAAGCAGAGCAGGAGATTGAAATAGAGCAGAGGTCCAACCTATGGAAGAATATCCCCAGCCTGGCTCACCCACTGCAAATCCAAGAGATTTGGATGAAAAAGAACAGCCCCCAGACAATGCTGGAGGGGGTGCGGGCAGAGGGAACCTGGGGACATATATGATGGCGCTGCCCAGTTGTAGGAAAATTCTGGGACATGATCCAAGAAGCAATAAAGATCATACTGGGATAGGAGAAAAAGACAAATGTGAGACTGTTCATACTGGGCATGGACGGAGAGCTAGACAAATTGGCCACAAAGGCCCAGCGGAAAGTCTATGTAATTGTGGTAATGGCAGGAGGCCTACTGGTAGTGTGAAAATGGAGAGCGAAAGAAGCACCCACAGAACAGGATTGGGTGGGCAAAATATGGGCCTTGGTCACAATGGAAAAGGTAACATACGAGATCAGGGGAGAGCAAACGAAATTCATTGTGGGCTGGGACTTGATGATACATTTCCTATTCAAAGACTCCAGGAGAGCTTGGTGCCTAAAGAAGGTGCAGCTCTTGGGATTTGTCTGAGGAGCAGCTCAAATAGGAAGCAGAGAGGGGTCGCTACAATGAACAATGAGGACCGATGGAAGAAGGATGGAAGGATGAACCCACATAGACTGGCAGCGAAAGATCACATTGAACCTGGTTAGAAGGGGCGGGGAATTCAGGGAGGGCGGAGTAGGGGGAGGTTTACCGTTGTGTGAAGTATTTCATAAAATGCCAATAAAAAAACGTATGTGAAAAAATGTGCGATGGGGAATCTGCTGTTTTTGGCAACAAATCTATGACTAAACTTTGTTCAAAACTTAAATAAATTAAAGAAATGAAAACAAATTATGGATTGTATTTCTATCATTCAAAATGGCAGTGACTGTGCAAACGGCATGGTCTGAATTGCATTAACAATGTGCAACATTCTTCAAAAAAGGCATTTCCACCCCACCCAAACACTTTAAGTGTCATTGAGAGGCACCGAGTGCTGGAACAGTGGAATGGGCACCTAGCACCACCTCTAACCCACATTCAGGAGAATAACGTGAAAGGACTGGGATTTCATTACATGTGAACCCTTATGGTCCTTTTAATGAAGGTAGCACATCATGCGATGGATGGGATGGAGAATAACTCTCACACCAAATAAGAAGGCTGAATCAAGAAGTTGGCAAAGTGTCTGTTTTATTCTCAATTGTCTAATACAGCGAGTACAATGGACATCAACGATGTCGCACACTAAGGTCTGAAAGCATTTAATAAAACACATTACTTTTATAGCAAAAACTCATCATACGTGACTTCAAACTATGTGACAAACTACAAAGACCTACATGGGATTGTGATTGGACTAAGGGGAGTATCTAAGTGTACTTTCTATAAGGGAATGCCCTTCGTTAGTGCAAGTCCTCTTTGACAGTGATTAGAAACGCAATATATTATTGGCTCTCAAACTATAAGGCCCTTCGTTATATGGCCCCCTACAATTGGTTGGCACGCGTGTACCCATCTGGAACATTCGATTCTGTAGCAGCACGTAAGCTGGTGCCCCAGGTGCTGGTGGGTGGACTTGACTGTACCTCCCCACCCAATTAGCCCATCATCTCTCATCACTCATGCCTACTGCCATTCAGATTGTTTTTGAATTTGGCCTTGTAGTAGCTTTTCTTCTCTTGGAATATAAGGTAGTGTGAGCATGGTCTAATCAAAGTTCAGGGTTACATGCCCATATCTATTTCCATCTTGGACTCATGTGACAGGAGACCGTGAATCGGCCCATTTTATAGCATTTAATTGTCCTGAATAAAGAAACTAGGCACTCATGGTGTTCTCTCTTTGCAACTTAACAAGGGATGCCTCGGCGTCTCACGTTCACTGTTCTTCAAGGACTGATAACCCATTTTAGCTGCTTCAGCCTTTGGCACCAAGCCAAGCAGTCTTTTTTTGGTCCATCTTCGAGCCTTGACTTATTTATTTGCTGCAACACACACACAGCTATCAATCTTCCTTTCTCCATGGGTTGAGCTTACTACAATTGTGACATTGAATGTTCAGATTCTACATATATATATATATTGGCGGCACCGCCTGCAGTCTATATACTACGTATAGCCAGCCTTTATGATTACTTAGTCTACTTGCGTTACGGCATCTGTACAGTTATAAAAACGAGCTCCATTTTCTGTAGTGCTTCTTCACACATGCAATCTTCATTCCGCACATGAAAGTCTTCTCGATTCATTACTTCGCCATAAGATTCTATAAGGTTTATGCCTTCTCCTCTTTGGTCATCCTTCTCAGTGCGTCATGCTAATTTCTTATGACGTCATCAGCCTCTCTTTTTCACGTCTTCACACTTCTTTAGGGATCTCCCTCAGGAGACGTCATCCCTTCGGGGATAAATCATGTAGGTTTTTCTCAGTGGATACCTTGTCTCAAAGGCTCTTCATGGTATAAGTACCATTACTGGTGTTGCACATGTCGCAATTTCCGTTTCCAACATATAGGCAGAGTAGGGGTGGGACTTCCTGCAGAGGCATTCAGCTGCTCTTCTACAGATGCATTGATCTGCAAACAGGATTTAGAATGAAGCCTCAGAGGGATTTGGGGAGTCGCAAAAGTGGTCTGTGTTAAGGTAAAGGGTGACCCTTCAGATGTAGGGCTAATTTTAAGGGGAACAAGTGTTTTACAAGAAGAGCAAAGCAACCCTTTGGTAGCAAGTTTGGTCACTAAAACGGTCTACTGTAAAATCAGATATTTTTCTTTGTCGTATGGAGAGTTTACAGTGTGGCTGGGTCTCAAAAAAACATACTTTTGGAAAAATAAGATATGGGGTGCTCTTTATAAAAGTGCTACAAAGAAACAGGATGTCTCAATCCCTTTGAAGGGATGGGTGCTCTGCAGGCCTATGCACAGAGGGAGGGGCCCAGAAGGGTCACTCTTCTTTAAGTGGAATCCACAGGGTTTCAATTCAAGAAGCATCCTCAGGGTAACACTTATTTATTACAGCAGGGACACCACCGATATCTCAGGAGCAGGACGGCTTCCCACAGCCATAGGGATATTCATCAGCTACAGGGTCTGCTGGAAACAGGGCCTCATACATGACAAAACTCATGAGTAGAAGAATATCCCTGCCTCAATAGTCAGCATGATGGCAAACACTGGCAAATGCACTGTAACCGACCTCGAGCTAAACAGAGATTAGAAGCTCAAACCGCCTATGGTTGAATTTGACACATTTCAGTTTAGTGTTAGTCTTAAGAGTAGCACAGGAGTGGGGAAGACATATGATTTGCTCCCTGCAACTAATCCAGAACAGGACTGCAAGACTTATCTTGGCCTCAAGCCCAGGGACCGTATCGATCCAGCCCTGAAATCTCTCCACTTGCTCCCGGTGGCTGCAAGGATCAAGTTCAAAATACTCTACATCGTCCACAAGGCTTTCTGGGGCTGCGGCCTGCAAAATATCCAATTCTCTCTTCTGAAATTCCTTCCTTCTAGAGCCCTTCACTCTCTCTGCTACCTTCAACTCTATGAGGGTCAGATGCTTTTCCAGGCAGCGAGGGGGGGGGTACACCTCCCCATTGGAAGGTCCTCCCTGCCCCGCTCAGACTTGAGATAGACCCTCCTTTTCTCCCCTGCCTTCTCCCTCTCGCTTCCTTGCTAACTTAACTTTCTACTGTGCCAACTGGTTGCTTGGTTCCCCGAGTCTCACTGGGTACCAGGCTCTTCCATGACCAGTCTTCCTTGCACTGTCTCCTGGCCTACTGCACACTTAGGGGCTGTCATTGTAACGCCTTTAGCACCCTTGCCTCCTTGCACTTACCCAGAGCTGCACTGCCTTGGCTGCACTCACTCAGAGCCATGCAGCCCTGCTCACACTTCCCTCTCCCTTGCACTTTTCCCCACTCCCTTCCCCCTGCACTTCTCATCGCACTTGCACGATCCAAATGACATAAAGCCTAGTAGGATCGTTCGTCTTGACCGTCCCTCCCTTGTGTTGTGGTGCCTAGAAACACTTGTATATAAGTATGTTATTAAATGCCATATCATATCGTATCATACCATATCATTATCATCTTCTTTAGCATGAAGCATCTCTTTGATACAAGGACATCCTGACAGTGATCCCCAGTGAACTGTCCTCACTCATCTGGGGCGAGTGGAATTTCAGACTAGGAGCTCGGGGTGATTCCCAGATACATTTTCCAAAAGAGGTGCGTGCTCTGTCATTCTGACAGCGATAAAATGCCTCATTAGCAAACCTCCATTGACCTCCAATAACACAAAAACTTTCATAGACAGAAGGAATGAAATACCTTGAAAAGCAAAGTTTGATGTTAAGAGAAATGATGAACACTATTGTATCAGAAAGTCTGTTTTATATTTCCAACAAATCCAATAAAAACTCCACATTCTGTTTTCAGTACACAAGTGTGTATCATGAGCAGCCAACAGAGCAGTCTAAATACTTGTCCCTGGTCCCATGGTACAAAAGGCTGCATCAGGAGTAGGGCGGACAGAAGCATCTGCTCACATCCACTAAGCATAACTAGGATGTCAACAACCGAATTAAGGATGAGGACAATAGAAAATGTTCGACATTTCAAAAAAAAGACTAGCACATGAACCCTTCAAATGGGACAGTGGGATAACTCAGGGGCAATACATTTGACTTGGAAGAAGGTCAACACAGAGTATCATGGGTTTGAATCTCAATCCTGCACTTAGAGGCTGGCCTCTGGCGTGAAGTGTGATATAAAAGTTCAATGTATTTATTTTGTATTCACTCGTGTCCTTGTGGGATGGGCAAGGCCACACACAAATGTGGTGGACTTAAATGGTGATCCTAATGCCATAAGGAGAAGGTACCAGACCATCAATTAGAAGGTAGCCGAGATCTCAGATCACCCATGAGTGAATACGAAGGAGCATCAGGAAGAATCTGAGAGTGCTAAAACCAAGAGATACATTTGAACATCTCAGAAAGTGGTCAGAGAACCACATGCGGTTGGTCACAAAAACAAACTCTGGCCTGGAAACCCTTTTTCTGAAGAGAGAGTGAACAGTTTGATATTCTGTGATGCACACATTTAAATGCTTAGCCCTTTAAGTGCACAATTGGGCAAATCAAGGGTTTTAATCAAAGGACTTCTAGGCACTTTCTTTTTGTATTCACATTTTTATAGAACATTAATTCAGTATTGACAAACAAACACATTACAACACAATTACAATATAAATAACATAAACCCCCCTCCCCTCTATACAACTCGGTGAACAGAACAATATTTACAACTCCATAAACGTCCCCCAAATCTCTTCATGAAGTTTGTAGTTCTTATTCCTGTAAATAAAATCACCTTTTCTAACACTGACATTCTATGTAGGTCCTCCAACCATGCTGATGCAGTAGACAATTTCTCACCCTTCCATTCATCATCCTCCCCCATGTTGATGGTTAAGAAATCATAATCAACATCCAGCATTAAAACCATGTTCATTGTCTATGTTATTTCATTCCAGAATACCCTTAAACCCCTACAGCCCGAGCTCGAAGGCAGCAAGCCTGTGTTTGCATCACCATCAAGTATTGGATTCAAGCATTCCTCTTTCATACAGTGTCTGTTGTGACCAGTACACTCTATTCAATATTTTGATTAGTCAAATCTTTTGTCCTATGTTTAGTGATGTCAATTGCACATTTCTGCATATCTTTTCCACCTGGAAATGTCCATTTCAGATTCAATAGTCTCTGATCACGTATTAAGTAGGTTTTCATTATCCAATCTACATTTCAACAGATGTTATTATACTCTTGATACTATATGGCCATCCACTGTGTATTCCTTTAACCAATCAGCAAGGTCTTTGTTCTGACTTGCAATCCTCTCACCCACCGCCTTCCTCAATTTTGTGTATTCCGTTTATGTGCAATCTTGCATTCCCCTTTCCACTGTCAATTTATTGTAAGTGATCAATTTCCTGTCTGCAAAAAGGTCACTGAACCACTGGATTACACACAGGAGCGAATGTGTCCAGAACAGCGTCTTCCCATCAAGTACGTTCTCAGGATTGAGCCATACTAATGATTTTGATGAACAAAATACTTTTTCCTTTGTTAACTCCTTCAGATTGCACCAGCATTGCCTCAAGAACTTAGTCTGTGGGTAGGATGTTCCTACTCTTGCATCCTCTGTTGTTAAGGCACTCTGGGTGACAAAGGCATACACCTACTTGCCTCAGCTAGCGTTCATACATCTGTTGCATCCTCAATAAATAGAATGAAGTGTCTCGCAGTGAAGGCCGGATGGTATCTTGCAAAGTCTGCTACTCCCAGACCCCCCTTTCTCACATGGGAGCTGCAGCTTCCACATCCTACAACAGGGTAGTTTTCCATCCCACAGAAAAGATTGTAACATGCTGTCAATTTTCCTTAAATCATTTTCATTAGCCATTAGTGGAATAATACTTACGATGTAAGTGATGCGTGGTGTCAAACTTAATTATATAGGATTCACCCTCCCCCACAAGCTTAAGTTTAGCTCAGCCCATCTGTCTAGATCTTTCTTCAGCTTCTCAATGATACTTCCCAACTGAACGTCCATCATGCGATCTACATCTCTAGTTAGCTTAATGCCCCAATACTGTATCCTCTCTTGACACCAAATGATCTCATATTTGCCCAAATGTTGACTGGTGCAGGATTCAGATGCAGCCATGGCCTCAGATTTTGTCCAATTTATTTTGTAACCTGAGATGGATGGTGTACATTTGCTTAATTGCTGCCAGAATCGACTTGTGCACATCCTGAACCTCCAGTAATATATCATCTGTGTATAGCCAATGTTTCTGCAATGCTTCTCCAAACTGAACTCTGTGAATCATTGCATCCCTTCTGATCCTTTCGGCTAACGGTTACATCACAAGGCCCAACAGCAATGGGGAGAGTGGATAACCCGGTCTCGTACCCCTCCACAGTTCAACATCATCTGATGAAAAACCATTTGTATTCCCTGAAGTTGTGTGTTTTGTGTACGGTAGTTTTATCCACTGTATTAGATTGACTCCAAAACCATAGCCTCTCAAAGCTGCCATAAGGAAATTCCATTCTATGATGTCAAATGCTTTCTCTGCATCTAAAGACAGGATCGCCACATCACAAGACATTTCTTACTTCCCTATTAGGGTCAGGAGCAATTTGTGCATGTACACAGAAGCATTTCTTCCCTTTACAAAACCTGCCTCACCAGGGTCCACAACTTGAGGCAGAATGTTCTCCATTCGCACAGCCAGTGCTGCTGGCCAATATTTTATTGTCAGTATTTATCAGTCTTATAGGTCTATAACTGCCCAGGTTTGTTGTGGGCCTGCCCTTCTTCAGAGAAAGGGAAATCACAGCATGTCTAGTGGTAGACGGGAGTAACCCTTTGTTCTGTGAAAAAAGTAGCATTGCAAGCATTAGTTCATAGACTGCTTCTGGCATAACTTTGTAGAATTCGCCAGGCAAACCATCCGGCCAGGACACTTGCCAGTATTTAGGGGATATGCAGTGTTCTTCAGCTCTTCCACACTTTAATCATTATCCATGCTAGTTCTCGAAAACCTGCTAAATTCGCTTTAGTTTGCAACCCTCAAAGTATTCTTTTAGATCATCTATATTCATCTTTGACTCTGAGGTATAAATCTTTGAGCACTATTCTCTAAATTCTTTATTAATTTCTTTAGGCTCCTATGTCAGAACCCCTGTCACGCTTTAAATTGCGCTAATCGATTTGTCACTTTCCAACACCTTAAGTCGATGAGCCAACAACTGGTCAAATTTCTCTCTTCTTTCATAGTAAGAGCACCTTGTCCTGAAAAGAAGCATATTTGCCCTTTCTGTCAGCATTTTTTCTAATGTATATAACAAATATGTAACAAACTCAAATGCAGCTCATAGTCATTCATATGTGTACTGAGAACTCAGTTTCCCCCTCCCCAATACATCTCCAATCTAACATATCACATTATATAGCAGTCCAAATGAACCTAGTCTTAAACTGCACTAAATAACCGTCTCTTACCAATTAACCATGTGCAATGCAAAGCCCTAAACTAACCCCAACATGCTCAACTAATTGGAGCATTGTACAACCCCCAAAGATCAGCACATATTGTGAACTCTTAAACAACCATATTCAATCCATCTAAACAGCTCAATCCCAAATATTGATTGCTTACATTACCTCATTGTACTCAGTACTTCTCCAGAGGGAGACCAGTAGAACCCACCCTGACACGATTGCTTGACTCATAAAAGTGTGCATGGCCCACCCTAGTTCTATTACCAGTGTGCCCCACTATATTGCAGAACTGACGGCTAATATCGATTTCTATAGACGTCCGCCTAAAACCCGACAGCAAGGAGTTCAGAAGAGAGTTAAGATCCAACCTGCTCAGCTGTGCCACTACAGATCCCAGGATGACACACTCTGACTTTTGAACACCCACCCTACTTGTACCTTCTCCTTGCACCATCTGGCCTATAAAGCAGGTATCGGTGGAACGTGTACATTACAAGTCAAATCCCCAAATATGGCTGTCTCTGTCACACACTAATGATGGAGATGGTCCTTTGAACTAGAAATGCCGGCATCCCTCTTCCAGACACTAAAATGGCGGCATCCCTCCTGCAGGCACTAGAAATGGCATCCTCCCTCCTACAGGCACTAGAAATGACAGCACCTCTCCCCCGGGCACTAGAAATGGCAGCACCCTCTCCCATTTAGCATTCCCCTCCCAGGAATGAGAAATGGCAGCATTCCACTTCCAGGCACTAGACATGGCAGCTTCCTTCCTGCAGGCACTAAAATGGGTTTTCACGCACAGGCGCCAGAGAAGACAGCACTCACAGGCTTTCAATTGTTTTTCACACTGTTTAGGCTCTTCATTTGGAAAGAAGAGAGTAATGGCCCCCCTATTTCAATTGCATACCATTTCCTCGGCTTGCAAAAACAGTGTCCCTCACGAGATATAGAACTGTCACTCATGAGTAAACTTCAAAGTGGAGTGCCACAAGTAAACCCACCGAAAACCTTATGTCTGTTATCGTCTAAAAAGCCAGGACTGGCTACATGAATCATCTCGGAGAGCAATTCTTAATCTTTATTCCCACGGCTGACTGCCATTGTGTCGCGCGTGCCAAAGTCGAGCTGTGTTTAACTCTCGCGCGATCCAACGTCATCAATAAAGTCCCGACTCTCACTATCTCCTTACAAAGTCCATTACACACACTCTCTTTTTATTTGAGGGGGATGGGGGGGGTGCGTCTTAAACTGAGATGTCATAGCGATACATTTATTTTAATGTGCGCGTTCAGGCGAAAGAACTTCCTACGGCTCTGCATGAGTCAGATGTCAAACTGAGGGTCCTTTTATTATTTTTTTTTAATACACGGCCTCGACACAACGGCGACCCCCGACCGTGAGAACGCAGACCCGGCAAGAGTTGGCATTCCATGCACACTTCTATGCACTTTGAAAGGTGTCCCAAACTCACAAACAGGGAGCCCTTGAAATGCTCAGAAACAACAATTATTATGAAATGCAAAACGCTTGAGAGAATCATTTCTGACTCTTCGCTGCATCTTGCTTAAGTGGGACATCAGCGATATGAACCGCTACAATACTGCTTGCATTTCTAGCCCTCAAACAAGCATAGATATGCATTTCCTTTTTTAAACATTGCACAGAGATCGGTCCATTTCGGCCCCATCACTGTGAAATGCGTTCCCAGGAATCAAGCAGGTGCTGGAAGCCTGTCGTACATTAGTGCCATGTGTTCCGAGATTAATATATGCATGATATGATATGTCATTTATAATGCACCTGTACAGAAGTGTTTCTAGGCGCGACAAGACGAGGGAGGACAAGACAAACGATCCTACTAGGCCATGTGTCATTCAGATCGTGCAAGGGGAAAGGAAGGGGGGGGAGTGCAAGGGGGAGGGAAGACAGGGCAGCAATGTTCTGAGGAAGTGCAGCCAGGGCAGCGCAACTCTGGGTAGTGCAAGGAGAACAAGGGGCCGTAGGGTTACAGTTGCAGCCCCTAAGTGCGTGGTAGGCCTGGAGGCAGTGCAAGGGTGACTGATCAAGAAAGAGCCTGGTACCCAGTTAGACTCTGTGGGTAGTCAAGCATTCAGTCGGTAGAGCAGACAGGTAGGTTAAGTTGGTCAGCAAGGGAGGGCAAAGGAGAAGAGGAAAGTTTTTAGCTACTTTCGGAAATCCGGTGGTCCGGCTCAAGTTTGAGAGGGGCAGGGAGGCCATTCCAGAGGGAGGCACCTGCAAGGGAGAGAGATCTACCCACCCACTCTGTACCTGGAGAAGCGTCTAACTCTTAGAGAGTTGGAGGTAGCTGAGCGAAGGGCTCGAGAAGGAAGGTATTTTGGAAGAGAGTGTTGGATTTAGCGCAGGCCCCGGCCCCAGAAAGCATTGTGGAAAATGCAAAGGGTCTTGAACTTGATCCTTGCAGCCACCGGGAGCCAGTGTAGAGAGTTCAGGGCTGGAGAGATACGGTCCCTGGGCTTGAGGCCAAGGATAAGTCTTGCTCTTCTGGATTAGTTGCAGAGGGTAGAGGAAGGTAGATTGAGAAAGAGGCTGTGTAGTAGTCCAGCCTAGAGAGAACCAGGGCTCTGGAAACAGTGAGCTTCTGTGGGAAAGTGAGAAAGGGAAGGGTCCCTTTGAGGGGTGCAGCTGGTAGTGGGACTTCTTGGTGACGTGTGAGGTGGGAGGAGAGAAAGAGAGAGTGGAGTCGAAGATGACACCAAGGTTTTTTTGCATCACAGGAGGGCAAAGGAAGAGGGCCCAAGGTGGGCAGCCAGAATAAGTGAAAGAAAGCAGGGGTAGGGGTCCCAATGAGAAGGAACTGTGTCTTACTGGCATTAAGTCAGAGATTGTTGGAGGCACACCAATTCTGAATCACGGAGAGACAGTCAGGAATGAGCGAGAGAGGAGGCTGAGGTGAGTCTGAAGGAAAGCTGGGGTTCATCTGCATAACACTGAAAGTTAGAGGAGACGGTAGAGATCAGATCAACCAAAGGGGACAAGTAGAGGTCGAAAAAACAGGGTCAGAGGATAGATCCCTGGGGAACGCCACAGGTAGAGAGAGAGAGAGAGAAAGGGATCAGTTTGAACCTGGGAGGGGTGGTCCAAGAGGAAGGAGGTCAGCCACTCCAGGGCCTGATCTGTGATGCCCAGGTTCTCACAGAGTCGATTGATCAGGATGGCGTGGTTGACCGTGCTGAAAGCAGAGGAAAGATCAAGGAGGATGAGGACAGAAGGAATGCTGGAATTAAGGTTTAAGAGCAGATCTTCATGTGTGTTCAGGAGAGCAGTTTCCATGCCTCTGGCAGCTTTGAAGCCAGATTGAGGGTCATGGAGACAACCCACAGATTCAGTATGGATAGTATCCTGGGAGATGGCAGAGTTTGCCCAGGAAAGGGGCGATGAAGATTGGGCGATAATTTGCTGAGCAGGTAGGAACAGCAGACAGCTTCATGAGGAGGGGTGCACAAGGGAGTGTTTAAGGGGACAGGGGAAGGTTCCAGTGCTGAAAGTGAGATTACAGAAATCGACCAAGGCTGGAGTGAGGGTGTCATTATGGTCCTTGGTGGTTCTGGAGGAGCAGGGGAGCACCGGTTTGGACGAAACTTTCATAGACCAGACTTGTCTAGAAATCTCAATAGGTGTTGTCAGAGAGAAAGAGGCGAAAGGAGGGGGAGTGAGAGAGATGGCCAAAGGGGGGCTGAGAGAGAAAGAGGGAGAGGAAGAGGAGATAGAGGACGGGATGACCTGAGTTTTATCAGAGAAGTGAGAGGCCAGAGCCATACAGAGGGACTGGGAGGCAACAGGAGAGGTAGAGACTCTGACAGGATTGGCCAGTTCCTTGTAAATTTTTAAAGAATATGGCCATGTTTTTAGAGCCCCCCAGAAATGCAGGCTTGAATATATGCTCTCTTCTTGGACAGGACGCATAGTCTCTATGGCCTTTGGAGCAGGCATCAGGCTATTTTGTTAGAGGATGTGTCCGAAACCCTCCACTTCCTCTCAGCCACCCTGCACTTGCATTTCAGGACAGTGAGGTCGGAATCATACCAAGAGTTGCACTTGGAGGTAGGCTTTAACTGGATTCTCATGACAGGGGCAAGGATGTCCAGGGTGTTGGAACTAGAAAGATGCAGATTAGAAAGGACTGTGTTAGTGTGTGAGTCAGCCACAGGAGTAGGAGGAGCAGAGAAACTAGAGGCAAAGGAATCCACTGACACACGCTTCATGGGCTGAATGACAGAGAAGGTAGGGGGCAGTGCTCGGGGGGTGAGGGGGTGGGGCGGCTTTGCCTGAAGGATAGAGAGCTTCAAATTAGAGAAGAGTAGAAAATGGTCAGTCCAAGAGAGAGGAGTGGTGAGAGGGTTAGAGAGGGGGATGGCAGAGGTGATGAGAACATCCAAAGACTGTCCGGCAGAGTGTGTCGGGCCAGAGAGCAGAATGGAAAGAGAGCGTGTTACAGGGGCTCTACATGGGGGCTGGTGCATCATTGAACTTGCACACATCCTCGTCACCAGAAATGAGCATGTCCCCTACAAGACTGAATTCCTGCGCTTGACCAACCACACCGAACACAGTGACATCCAAATATCGCTCTCTGTTATGTAGCTTTGAGAGCTTCACACAGGATTTGACCACATGTGCCAAGTCCCTAGGATTGTACATTGACATGTGCCTCTCCTTCAACGAGTGCATACTAGCGAAGACACACACGGCTTGGTACCAATTTTCCCTCATGTGTAAAATCAAGCCCTTCCTCCCAGCAAGCAACTTCAGATCTGATGTCCAAGTCTTGGCGTCTCTGACGTGGATGGTGGCAATGCCCTACTAAAATGCCTTCTAGCAACCACTGTGGCACCCCGGGAGGTGTCCTAAATGCTGCAGAATGACTCATCAAAGGACTCATCACCCTCATTGAACTGCACTGGCTCACGCTGCAACCACATATCACCTCCAAATGCTTCTGCATCATCTAGAAGGCTGTCACCCTGACGACTCCACGCAACGTTGCTGAGAATCTCAGC
Organism: Ambystoma mexicanum; assembly: GCF_040938575.1. Lineage (NCBI taxonomy): Eukaryota > Metazoa > Chordata > Amphibia > Caudata > Ambystomatidae > Ambystoma > Ambystoma mexicanum. The sequence continues at coordinate 642,162,936 of NC_090925.1, read as the reverse complement.
CTCTGCAGAGGCCTATGGTCCATCAGAAGTAATGACATGTGAAAATTTGAACTCTGTGTGTGCAGGAAGGAAAGAACCAGAAGACAGTCCTTCTCTGTCTATGACCCCGAAACTCTTGAACCTCCTTCCGCCAACACAAGACTGGCCCCTTCATCACTACATTTCAGGAAGGCACTTAAGACCCTCCTCCACAAGGAATGTCTCCTCCCTAACGCCTAGATCACACAAACTGCCCATATAACCTGAGGCTTAAGAGTCTGCTCCCACTGTTTCCTCCCTTGGTTGCTTGCAGGTCCCTTGCTGCTAGGTTTGTCCACCGTGCCCCTCCCCCGTTGTTAGCTCACCACACTCTTGTATCTCTGCTTCCCACAATGTGTCCTTCCCTTTATGACATATAAAGCACGCTGTTGCTTCTTAAAGTGATGCCGTTGCTCAACAAACACCATACCAATAATAATAATTATTGTAGGTACGGAATGTGAATGATTAGAAAATGGAGGGTGCAGTGCATTTTCCTTCAACAATTGATGGGTTGCATGGGGCCAGTGTTCTTTTACTTAGCCCTCTGTTTTTTTTTTTACAAGCCTTTCCTTTGCCTGCTATGACTCTAGCCAAGCCCCACCCCTACTCACCCACTTGGCACCTCAGCACAGTTTTAGTGAATAACTTATCTGGTTTGTATAGTGGCAAAGTAGCCTGGGGTTTTTATGGTTCATAGTAATGGCGTGTGAGGATCGGGACCTACTGCAGCTCTGCACCTCTTTTGTTGGCCCAATAAAAGGCCTCGGCCTTGCTCACAGTAAAATGCCGGCGGAAGGGCCTCTTTCTCACAAGGCAGCCTGCTCCTGGCACCTTATCCGCGAGCAGATATGGCAGTGGGCGGTGCTATTTGATTACTTCCAGCTAAAGGAGATTACGCGGAAAGAGGCGGTGCACCTTGCTTCGTATCGACCCAAGGTTATGATTTCTCGCCACACCCTGTTCTATGGTACGGGGAGCCCGGCCGTGAGCCCCAGCAGCCGAGCGGGCAAGGGTGGGCCCTGGGGGCTCCGCGATTCCGCGAAGTTCTTTCCCGGACCTTGAGACTGCTGACTCGGTGGGCTAAAGTTCACCCGAGCAGTCTCAGCCTCTCCGAGTTCAAATTCCTCCTCACTCTGCAGGAGGCTCCTTCGGGGAGTGCCGCGGGCCTTGACGCTGTGTGTGCCCTGCATGGCTGCCCCTTTCTGCGCATGCTGCACTCTGCGCGCGAGGGTTTACGCCCCCGGTGCACTCACTCCGTTTAAGGATTGGGTGAAGGTCAAGCCAACTCAAAGCGTAGCTCTATTTCGGAGTATTACTCCATAAAGGCATACCTTCAAGAACATGCATGCAATACAATACCATCACTCACACATTGACAACTAAAATCAGGTTCGCCATCGCATATCACAGTCATCTGTCAGATGTGTTTAAACCAACCTGATGAATTACGTAATACATGATAGAGTGCTGCAAACGGCTGCCTAGCGGCGTTCACAGGCTCCCCATGCAGGGTAAATGTGAGCGATAGTGAGCGCGCGCGCGTGTGTGTATGTGCCATTAGAACCCACTTGTATGGGCATTCTGACGTCTGTGCATGTATACATTGATATATTTTGTATATGTACTCTATGGTCAGTGTAGTCAGACATTTCTCTCTGCACATGCCCATATAGCTGCCTGTGTATAGACACATAGCTGCCTGTGTATGTTGCCATGGGTGCTGGTATATGGCACACTGCTGCTTGAGAATACATGTTTAACTTGCACTGCTGACTGCACATAAATGCACGTTTTCCTGCGTATGGATACACAGTGACCGGTGTATTGAAACACGGTTTCCTGCATTGGGATACTGCTGTCTGTGTATGGGCGCTCTGCTGCGTGTGCACGGACACACTGCTTCCGGCTATGAGTGTTCTGCTGCCTGTGTATGGATGGACTCCCTGTGCCTGTGTATGGGCGCACTGCTGCGTGTGCACGGACACACTGCTTCCGGCTATGAGTGTTCTGCTGCCTGTGTATGGATGGACTCTCTGTGCCTGTGTATTGATGCACTGCTGCCTGCGCACAGAAACACTGCTCTCCGGCTATGAGTGGTCTGCTGCCTGTGTATGGATGGACTCCCTGCGCCTATGTATGGGCTCACTGCTGCGTGTGCACGGACACACTGCTGTCTGTCTGTGAGTGGTCTGCTGGGTGTGTATGGATGGACTCCCTGCGCCTGTGTATGGGTGCACTGCTGCCTGTACACGGGCACACTGCTTCCGGCTATGAGTGCTCTGCTTCCTGTGTATGGAAGGACTCTCTGCTGCCTGTGCATGGACTCTCTGCTGCCTGTGCACGGGCACACTGCTTTCTGGCTGTGAGTATTCTGCTGCCGGTGTATGGACACTCTGTTGCCTGTGTATGGGTGCACTGCTGCCTGTGTATGGATGCACAGCAGCGGGTGCATGTGCACTCTGTTGCCTGCATATGAGTGCATACTAGACTCCTGGCAAATGGTCATATTCATATGACAGCCAGCTGCCAGCTTATGAGCCCGCCGCTGCCTGCCCAAGAGTCTTATGAGGACGGTACAAAAACATCATAACGCATATTTCTTACAAGCAACACTACATATGCTCTTCTAAGAAGCGATTGTACGGCAGTTTAAAACGTCCAGGGAATAATTAACCAGGAAAAAAAACCAATGCATTATGTCCCAGACTTTGTTCGATGAAGACGTGAAACGTGAGAGGCACGTTTTAGATCCAGCATTTCACCCATACACAGACAGCAAAGATCCATACACAGACAGCCGGGTGCCCATAAACCAGTGGTCTTAAAACTTTTTTGGCCTGCGGAAATTCCCCGCTCCAGGATGCTCTGTCCATATGTGCGAGGAGGCGCAGGAGCTGCCCCTCACACATACAGAAATGCAGTGCCCCAGCCAGCATTTCCAATGAGCTATGCAATGCTGGCGAAGCAAAACGCCCAGCCTTGCATGGCTCAGTGAGCATGCGCGGCTGGGGCACTGAACAGAACTGTCCAAGGGAAATAGTGTTTTCCTTTGACAGTTCAGCCAGCCCAGGAGCCCTTCCTCAGCTGGAAAAATCAGCTGAGGGAGTGCACATTGTTTCACTGGGCTGGCTCCTTAGCTCCACCATAATGGGTGAGGGGGCCACTGGGTGGGTGCCCCCTCGCCATTGTGGATTAGCTGCCAGAAATGGACTGGCCTATAGAGCAATAGAGCCATGCATTTATCAAAAATGCAAAATGCTAGTGTGGGCCATTTGAAAACCTTTTTGGCCAATGTGGGCCAGTTTGATGGTTACTTCACTATGCAGTTGGATATTGACCATTGAGGAGTTAGTCATTTTGACCATTGTTGCTGAATAAATATTCTTTAAATATCACAATTTACTTACATTTTAACACAAAGCACCCCCTTGGGTACTATTCAAAAAGTCTGTGTCTAAAGGAATGAATATCCATTCACAACTGCGTGCCACTTTTTCATTGGTGTCTGAGGCAGTTTCATGCTTCTGCCCGACCATGTGAGCCGCCCTTGCCATTTCTTCAAATCTTAAAAAAAATGTTCTTTTTTTTAGATTTTATGCTGGCCTCTCATGGCCCCCAAGGTATGTGGCCATGGCCCCCTGCGCGGCCGCTCCCAACAGTTTGAATACCGCTGCCATACACAGACAGCAGAGATCCATACACAGACAGCTGGCTGCCCATACACAGGCAGCCGGGTGCCCATACACAGACAGCTGGGTGCCCATAGACAGCCAGCTGGGTGGCCATACACAGCCAGCTGGCTGCCCATACACAGACTGCCGGGTGCTCATGCACAGATAGCCGGCTGCCCATACACAGACAGCCGGGTGCCCATGCACAGGCAGCCGAGTGCCCACCACAGACAGCTGGCTGCCCATACACAGACAGCCGGGTGCCCAGGCACAGACAGCCAGCTGCCCATACACAGGCAGCTGGATGCCCACAGACAGCAGAGATCAATACACAGACAGTGGGGTGCCCATACACAGACAGCCCGGGTGCCCATACACAGACAGCAAAGAGCCATACCCAGACAGCTAGCTGCCCATACACAGACAGCCAGGTGCCCATACACAGACAGCAGAGATCCATACACATACAGCTGGCTGCCCATACACAAACAGCCGAGTGCCTACACACAGACAGCTGGGTGCCCATACACACAGATGAGAGATCCATACACAGACAGCTGTTTCTGGGTGCCAATACACAGGCAGCGAGCCGGGTGCCCACACACAGACAGCAGAGATACGTACAAAGTCTGCTGGGTGCCCATACACAGCCCATACATAGACAGTCGGGTGCCCATACACAGGCAGCCGGGTGGCCACACACAGACAGCAGCGATCCATACACAGACAGCAGAGATCTATAAAGAGACAGCCGGGTGCCCACACACAGACAGCAGAGATCTGTACACAGGCAGCTTAGTGCCCACACACAGACAGCAGAGATCCATACACAGACAGCCGGGGGCCCATTCACAGACAGCCGGGTGCCCATACACAGGCAGCCGGGTGCCCACACACAGAGAGGAGAGATCCATACACAGACAGCCTGGTGCCCATACACAGGCAGCTGGGTGCCCATACACAGACAGCAGAGATCCATACACAGACAGCTGGGTGCCCATACGCATCCACCCGGGTGCCCATACCAGGCAGCCGGGTTCTTATTCGCAGGTAACAAAACACCCATACACAGGCAGCCCGCCACCCATACACAGGCAACTTGCGGCCAATATACCAGAAGGCTGGTGCCGTGCACAGGCAGCAAGTAGCCATACACAAGTAGCCAGGCAAGTGCCTATACACAGGCAGCAGTGTGCCCACAACCAGGCAGCTGAGTAACCATACACAAAGAGAGATAGGGATTCCTTGCTAGCCATCAAAACGGTGCAGGTTGTTGGGTAACCTGGAAGTTTTCAAAACCTCATGCATCTCCAGATAGACCCATGAGGTTTTGAAAGCTAGTGGCTTAAAATATGGATTTAGCCTAAGAAAAGTATAATTGATGGAAGATCACCTGTTTTTTCCTTTAAGAAAAAACAACAATCGCACTGTTTTGGTGGCTAACAGGGTATTCTTAACTCTCTTTGGGTATGGTCACTGAGCTGCCTGTTTGTGGATACACTGCAGCCTTTGTATACTTGGCTGCCTGTGTATAGCCACTTTGCTGCCCGTGTATGAGCCCGAAGCTACGTGTGTATTGGCATTCTGCTGCCTGTGTATGGGCATCCGACTGCCTGTGCATAGTCACTCTGCTGCCTGTGCATAGTCACTCTGCTGCCTGTGCATAGTCACTCTGCTGCCTGTGCATTGGCATATGGATGCCTGCACCGGGCTGTGTATGTGCTTGGGCACCTGCATGGTTTCTTTCCGTGTAATTATTCCCTGGTGGTTACATGTCTATTAGATCCCATCTAACAAGATCATAAGAAGTGTTTCTTCTAAGAATCATGTCTTAGTATTGCTTTACTGTCCACATAAGGCGCTGACACTAGCGCCCCCTGCTGTCTAGAGTTAGTGACGACCAGCGTGCCTATCCAAGGTGAAGTGCCTCTTTGCTGGGGTTCTTTCCATCCCCATTTTACATTCCTGAACAATGCCTCTTCCCCTCCCCCACAACCACTCCCAGTACAGTAGTGTGTCCTTTTTATGAACGCGTGCCAGGCGTTCTCATAAGTCACACACATCGCCAGTGTCCACATGTGCCCTTAATGGGACCATGCTATGTTGCCCTCTTAAAGAATATTCTTGTTATTCGTAGTTTGTTTGACAGATTGTACAATCATTGTTTTTTGTACCTTTCGTCTTTTTCCTATGCATTGTGCATTGTCACTATTATATTTAACTGTTAATTTGCTTGTTTAACAATTTTGTATCTATTTACATTTTTTAAACATCTGTATACATTATGCAGAGTAAAGAAATGTAATCTAAGTTGAATTAATTGTACGTAAGGGACGCTAAAAACAGGGAGTCACAAGCCCATCATGGGGCTGTTTGTTGTATCAAGCTTGTTCAGATTAGAGCAAACCTCTGTTGTGTCATCTCCTCCCTACCTGCCAGTGTCTTCCTGACATATGGTGTAGAACTGTGAAGGCCCAGCCAAAACATGGCAAGATATACATGTCACCCTCTTCTACACAGCCTCAGGTTGCTAAACAGAGACCGATCCAGGGATCCTGCTACCCCCCAATCATGACAAAGCCCCACAAAATATTTTCTATACAGCGTTCTATGACACTCCGGAAACCCACTTAAGTAGACAGGTGCTAAACAATTTGCTTAGATATAATGAGCACTTTCTCTGAAATGAACCAACTGCCAATTGTTGCGATCAAAAATGGGATTATACTTGTATTGTTTGTGTTTATTTGTAGAGGTGGATGAGCGCTGATAGGAATTTTGCTCCACAACAACATAGGGGTGGCAGAGCAATCTCATTGCTTGAAGCAATTGCGGACCGGAGAAAATCACATAAACTATTGAAATTCATAATGAGAAGTGTTTTATTAGATTTTTAAAAAATGCATTGTATTACATTTTGTGAGGTTGGTGCTTCATCTCATGTACAAAGTCTCTTTTACAATTATGGATTTTGACTCCCAGAATTCAGCGTCTGAGTTATCCTTCTGTCAGAGTCTTGGTGGGAGGCTTCGGTACTACAACAACATTCCACTTGATACATTGTCACAACTCCTCTTCTTTCACTGTCTTTCTTGGACACATTGGGACTTGGACTACAATTCCTACAATTCAGTTCTGAGCTATACTACTCTACCTCTATTTTGTAATACTTTGCTACTCAAAAAGCATTTCCAATAATCCAGAGTCTGAGCTTTGCTTCTTTCATTCCCTTTATTGGACACGCTGGTACTTGGCCTACCATTGACATAAGTCCATGATTCAGTCTCTGATCATTCTTTCTCTCAGTCTTTTTTGGACACTTTGGCACTGTCCAGGACTTAAAATGGAAATGTAGAAGTGCAAGTATTCACTATCCCTAAGTACCATAAGTGCTAGTACTCCTCCATTACAAGTATTGGCTTCCTTCTGAGAGGTGCTGATGCTATGTCTTTCAAATACAAGAAGTGCAGGTAGTCAGGACCAGCCAGTATCTGCCCATTTAAAGCAATGAGTACTGAAACATATTACCATTTGCAAGTGTGTGAAAGCCCTAGCTTTTAAAAACGTTTTATTAAGATAAATTGATGCAGGTAATCCTGTTTCTAAAAAGGCTGATCATCTTATCAGACCCACCTCCTTTCACAAATCCTCTATGCCAAAATTATATTGCGCACATCTGCTTTGTTATAACCGGTCTCCTGTCATCTACAGCGCCAGCTCTACAGCGGCACATAGCAGTTTCAAAGATCACATGTGCATCCTTAAGAGCTTCTAGGACACAAACGCCCTGCAGGCAGAGGTGGTCTGTTAACTGTCTACACCGCTGATCAAAATTCTGATAATTGTATGCCTTTAGTCAGTGCTCTGTGTGTCATTTCCTTCAGGGTAAGGTGCCGTGTGTGTGATATCACGAGGCAGCCATCACTTGTTACAACAACAGGGATTGCACCCCCTTACTGTAAGCTTGATTTGGACCAATCCTCTGTGGCATTTTGTCTGTAAAGTGAGAGTGGCATCCCTCATTCTTTGGACCATCAAGAGAAGAAGGATACACATTTGGACCTCTATTAGGAGTGCAGTCCACTCCAAAGTCCTCTGCCGTAAAGGTGAAGCCAGAAGGTATCTAAGACACAGGAGAGCTCTGTCCTGTCCCCTAACCATCCTCAGCGGACAGTTGGGATGGCTGCTGTTGGACTAAGGCCTCACTGTTGGCTACACTGGAACCAGAACCCTGTTACTGGAGGTGAAGGAACCCATTACATGCCAGCTGAGCTCCCTGGAGGGGGGATGATGCAACAGAAGGGCTCATGTTTTTTACTGGTGCTCCCGGATTGGAACTCCCTTGAAGAACCAAGAAAGTGAGGCCTGGCTCTCACTGCACCAGTGAACTGGCCGATGATAGTTTGGGCACCTTCAATTCCATCCAGACTGCAGCAAGGGAACTGCTGGAGTCAACCTTGACCTCAACTCTCAACATGCACTACATCTCTGAATTCGCTTTATTCTGAGTCAATGATCTTCCTTCATTGCATTTGAGACCCTCTAAGTTTTGTAATGCCCCCAAATCGATACTCCACCTGGTCAGCAGACCCTTCAAGCTTCACGTTGATGCTGCTGCAGTGTCCTGACACGGCGTTGAGTCTGCAGAGCCCGCTCAATGCAAAAGCACAGTGTCCTTTTCTCTGCACCTGAGGCTGATGAGCCTTCCAGCTCCACCGACTCGACATCGCTGCTACCCCCAGCATCTTCGACCCACAAGACGTTGCTGCTGCTGAAGAGCACTGCAATGTTGGACTGGCATGGTGCTTTTGGAACCAGGTCGGCATCAAGTCAGGTAGCAACCAAGACTCCTGGTTCAATGCAAGAAAAACTTGTCTCGAATCTGTTGAGCCCAAAAGACATGAATAAGGTACTGTGAACAGCCATTGTCCCACGGTGCACCTTTGGAACCGTGGCGACTCTTCTGTTTTTTTCTCCTAAGACATTCTTGAGCATTGACAATGTGCTAATTAAGTGCATGAACACCCCTGTTATGCTACCCAGACTTCCTTTCTACAAAAGGCTGCATTCTCTGTGTTTTCTTTTACAGGGGCAGGGTTTTTTAGTGTTTTGTAATTGGTTGATTGCATTTTGTTGTTTAACAGTCTCTATTTTTTATAGTACCTTGATTGGACATTTGATTTTAGTTGGGACCATTCTACTTACGTTGATAGGGGTGTTGCTGTTATTCGGTCACACCCCTCTTGAAGATATAGCCTGCCCTCGGCCTGCACTACCACAATAGGTGAACGAGATATACCATTTACTCTGTGCCTATTTATATTTATGATTGGGATTAATGCTGGTTTAGTAGAAGTAGTATCAGGATGAGTATGCGGTTCAGCCACTACCTATCCCTGTACTCCTGTGGAGCAGTAGTCATTTCGTCACATGTCCTGAAAAAACAATTTTCATAATTCAGTGATTGGTCTTTCCTTTTCTTATAGTTTTTATTGAACTCTTTGGTACTTGACCTACAATTTCATAATTCTATGTCCAATCTTTTCTTCTTTCATTGGTGCTGGACCTACAATTCCCATAACCGAGTGTCTGATCTTTCCTTCTCTAGCACTCTGTATTAAACACTCTGGTACTTGAACTCCGAATCCTAGAATACAGTGTCCAATCACTCCTTTTCTAACACCCTTTAATGGACGCTTTGGCACCTCTACTACATTTCCCAATGTGCAGTCTTATGCCCAACTTGTGTACTCCTATGCCCGGAGTCTCTCTTCTCCTTGTCCACATCATTTAGTCCAGTCTGCCTAAGCATGGTCAGAGTGTCTCCTGCACACAGCTCTACCAGGCTTCAGCTACCGCCTCCTTGTTGCCTCTTGCAGGTTTCCACTGCTCCCCCCCTCTGTTGTGTCTTTCCCCCTTCTCATACGTCACATGACTTCACCCCATTAGTGGTAGGTCCCATGAACTGTTCTCACTGGTCCCATTGGCCCAATGCTTTATGGCATCTCCTCTCTCCACAACCTTCTTCGCCTCTGACCTCTAGTCACATGGTTGAAGAAGTGGTGGGGGAAATACTCAGGCCCCTGTCATGGATGTAATTGCCATTTCTCTCTGATGCTGTTTAGTCAGTCAGAGGAGAGTGTAATTTGTTTTCCTGCTTGGCCAAGGGTAATTGTCTGTGTTTCTGTTTCCACCAGGCCTGCAGGCCAGAAAGTCCCGGTTTAGGTGTATTTGTGCAGCTATATGCCAGTTTGATATATTGCCTGACAGTAGAACATAGGGTTAAAATACAGTTGCAGTTACCAGTTAATGAGTAGGGAGAAATGCACCATACATAGGGGACAGCCGTTGAGTATAAACACACATGAAAAGGGACATTACTTACAGAAATGTGCATCATTTACATGTGTGTGGAGGAGGAAGTCATGCTAGGGAACAGCTCAGGTGTGTCTACCAAGGAGGGTGGAGCTGAAAGACTCAGAGGAGCTTTAGTAGAGTGAAAAGTGAGGTAGGCCAGATCATAGGGATATACATGAATTTGAGCCTTGCAGCAGTTGCAATGGAGGTTATGAACTGTTGCAGTTTCAAATCCCTGGCAAAGAGAACCCCCAAGTTACCAGCCTTGGGGGTGGTGTGAAGGTGGCCAGCGAGATAATAGGCAGAAGCAGTGGAGCAAGTGAATCGGGACTAAGGACACACATGTGGGGGACTCCTCCTGGAATGTGGGTGACAGTGGTTGTTTCTTTGTTCCAGGGGAAAAAGCAGGCTCGGCCCCATCATATGCCTAGGTACTTGGACAGTTTTCCATCTGTTCCCTTTCATATGACCAGAGGGTACCATTATGGCAGGCCTGGCAAATACCTATCCATGGCTAATCAAAAGACGAAGCTATTGGCATTGTCAATGCGCGTTGATTTCAGTTTGTCTCCCAAAGTGAAAGTGTATATGCCCAGATGTGGGTGCCTTGTTTGCTATGCCTAGGGAATACAGCTGCACCTCACAGGTTTGCTCCAACAAGGCCAAACTTGAAAATGACAAGGCTAGGATGGCAAGTATGGGCTAGTTTCACATCTTCTTCTCGTGCGTACTTGCCAGTGGGGATTGGACCTAAATAGAATGTTTCTTTGTCTGTGTGAAAGCTTAGTCTACTCTGCCAAAACCTTTCATGATTCAAACTGATAAGTACTGAATTGATAACCTCATACTGTTTGAATAACTTAACAGAGTTTGCATGCAAACAGAATACATCAAGTGTTTTGTGAGTTTTGTTTGGAAAGCATGATGTAAATCCTGGGCGCTGGGTATTTAGGCAGTGCCGGAAATTGACATTATTGCTGTGGGACCCCAGAAGTGATGTGGACGGGAGCAGGTTGGGAGGATTGTCCCCCACCCCCAATAAACATTTGCCTCTCAGAAGATTAATCATGAACACCTGGAAAATAACACAAACAAAGAGTATTCTCTTTAATGTTGTGGGCAAAGTATAAAAGGTGTACATCTTTTAAAACTAAAAAACAGTATTTAAATATGTCATAAAGAATGCAATCAGAGCTGGATTTAAACAAATGCCCATGCCCTCTTCCTACTGCTCGGTCTCGTTCCCCTCAAACACAAACAACTAGGGATAGACAGGCCCTCCCAGTGAGCTCTTATCTTTTTAATGTGTCTCAGAGGCAGATTATTTACAACAGGAAGTGATTAGATGTGCGAAACAGTAAATGACAGTGACCATTGCTGTGGCACTTTATTCTTAAAATTATATAATATGTGACTCTTGGGTGATTAGAAATTAAGGGGGTGCAGGCCAAGTTGTGTGAAACAATGACCTTGTCATGCATTTCATTTCACTTTGTGTCTTATCAGATTTATTTTAAATTCTCATTAATTGCTATGCTGGAGCTTGTTGCCTTCCATTCAGGATATGGAAAATAAAGCTACAATCATAGGGGGTCGTTTTCCGAGCCAATTGAAGTGGAAAAAGTGGCTCTAAAAGCATGTATCACCACTATTTATGCACCGCAGGATTTCATATGATGTGGCAGGTGAAGTTGGATAGCAGATCAGACTTAACAAGATTGCCTGCTCTTACAGGTCCCTCTGCCAAATCCAATTGGTTTTCTCACTAGCATGTATTTCTCTTCATTTTAAGCTAGTCTCAAATTCTGGCTTTACCGCTTAACGAAAGTGTGTGATCTTGGCCAAATCATTTAATCACACGGTCAATTACCTGCCAAAATTAGGTGCCTATAGAAGTGATTCAGTTCACAGTATAAGCTATTTCAAAAAAGCCTCACCCGCAGTTTAATAGATGGGCAGTGCATGTGCCAGGACCTGCCAAGAACACACACACACACACACACCTTTCTTTGAAAATATCAGGCCACATGTATTGAACACAATTGTGACATCCAAAAGCAAATCACATCAAACAAAAAGCCATCATGGACAATGGCGTATTTAATAACCAGTATGTAAACAGTATGTACCAGACAATGATGCACAGGGGCATGGCAGGGGAGAAAGAGATTCTCCTCCTTGCCAGGCCCCTCCCAGCGCGATACGAAGAAGCTGGAAACCCCTTAACCTGCACTGTCTGCCTCCTGATCTCCCTCTCCCCAACTCTGGCTCTCTCTCCTGCATGATAGCACTCCCTCGTGCACTCAACTCAATTAAAATGTTCTTCAAAAAGGCAACAACAAATAAAATATGATTCAAAATGTAATTTTGTAAGAAACAAGATGTCATGTTCCATGCTTCAATAACCTGTCTTTTACAACAAGATGGCGGGACCACAAGTACCTCCTTCATTGCCTCCTGGGAGTAGCCACTGTGTTCAGGGTGACATTGTTGAGCGCACACCGTCTGAGATGGAACATGACTGGGGGCCTCGCTGCTCAGTCCTCTCAGAAGAGGATGAAGCACCACCCTTGATTCTCCCAAGCCAGGCCAGGAAAGACATGGTCAGTGTTTTTGGGGTGGGTGGGAGTGGAGGTAAATGGGAATGGTGGTCAGAGGGAGCTGATGGAAGGTGACTGGTGGGTGAAAGGTGAGGGAGAAGTGGAGAAGTGGATATAACAGAAAGGGGAGAGCAGATGGCATGGGACTATAGGTAGATTCATGTTGCAACACTATTTTCCTTGTTTCTCTTTTGCTCTGTACTGTTTTTATAGAGCAGTGCACATGTATTTTTTTCCAGATCTGGGAAGAATTTTCTTTATGGATCACGGATCTGGGAAATCTGGATTAATGCCAGCACTTTGTTTAGGGTACTCAAACACCCACACACAAAGGAAATTGGGCCCCCCGATCTCACACCTGGCCCACCCAGATGAAAATTCCTTGAGCTAGGCCTGGGAAAAAGGAGTGGTCATACTCCTAAAAGGCAATCAAGGAAAGGGCTATGCCCTGGAACCCGAGCTGAGAGGCAGTTGTGAGGGGATGTGAGTAGTCAGCAGTGTTAAAGGTGAGGGAGAGACCAAGTAAGATGCATGTGTAGGATAGGTGGAAGTGATGAGTGGAAATGAGAAAGCTGTAGACCTGGGAATGCACTATTTCGGTGGAATAGTGTCATGCAAACCCACATGGAAGGAGATTACTGTATCCATGGGTTTCGGGGTGGGAGGTAATGGCGTTGAGCACCACGTGCTCTGAGATTTTGGAATGATAGGGGAGAAGGGAGAGGGAACAATAATTAGCAGGACTGCTGTAGCCTGCCATAGGCTTGTTAACATATATATGATGGGGACATCTTGAAGCAGGCTGGGAAGATTCAGGAAGGTAAGAGGAGGTGTAAGAGAGTCGAGAGTTATGGGCTAGTTCCCTGATGGTCTGATGTACAAATGGGTCAGAAGTAGTGCATGATGGGTCTTCAGAGGGGTCATTGAAAAGTGGAAGACGATGAAGGAGGTGATAGCCGGAGGTGCGGGGATGAAAGAGAGAGGAGAGAAAGCGGGGCACTCCTGCTGTCACAGAGTGCAGAGATGTTAGTGGAGAAGTAGCAAGCAAAGTCATCAGCAGGGAGGATAAGATGGAGAGGGGACGAGGGTAAAGAGTGAGGATTGGAGGGCCCTCAATACCTTTGTCCAGTGGAGACAGAGAGAAGAAGCAATGTTGATGTAATATTATGACTTGGTGGACTCTAGAGCAGAGGCGAGAGGGTGGAGCGATTCCTTGTAGAGACAGTCACATGGTGGGTGTGGCTTCTCAGCCAGATGTGAAGATAGAGGCGCTTAGTAGTGCTCATATTCTCTGAGGCCGGGGAGGTCTAAGATTAAGGACATTGGAGTGACTGAGTGAGATCGCTGTGCTTGAAGGCACCAATGAGTGCTAATGTGAAGCCAGGAATATTTTTTTTTATGGGATTAGGAAATGGGTGAAGCAAGGAGCTGGAGAGAGGAATGGACGTTGTTCAGAAAGGCAACAATATAGTCAGGGCAAATTGCATGTTTGGAGATAGAAGTGGGGGAGGGAGCTGAGTGGGTTATGAATGGATTCTGTGAAGTAGGGAGTTGTCAGAGTGAGAAGAGTCAATGTGGGTGGGGAGGGTGACTAGAGGGAGGAGAGAAAGACGAGGTCCAGTGAGTTGCCATACACGTGGTTGAATGGTTGCGCAGTGTGACCAGAGAGGGATTAGAAAGGGAGGAGGTAAGTTGAATATGAAGGGCCTTGTTTCTGTTTGGGATCAGGGACATCATTTAGGAGTCACCAGGGGTCGCAACTGCGACCCCCGAGTTCTCCCTTGCTACCCCTGTGGTCTCCCATGCTAACCCTAAAAAAAACGTTTTTAATTATTTTTTTTAAAGCAAGCTCCTGGTCTTTGGCCAGCGCCATGTGACTCTTTGCTTCTGGAGTGGCTGGCTTTCTTGTCCAGGCCTCTTAAAAAAAAGACAAAAAAAGAACAGAGGTTCCACAAGTCTAACACGTTCAGCAGTGACCCTGAATAAGAAAGAATAGGAATACCAAATAATTTGTCTTTCTGGAATTCTATATAATAATTGCTAGACTAGATAAAAGCTTTATTGCAGGCACACTTCAGGAGGCGAGTCACTGATTTAGTCTGTTATTAAACACCTCAACTCAGCCTTTCATCCTTCTGAGGTCGATCAATGAGTACCAACACAGGTAAGGTGATATTGTATGTATATTTGTTCTATATGAAGCGCTTAAGTGTGAGTGCTATATAATAACACATCATTCTCATTTGGCCATGGACGTCGGCATGCATTGACAGTAATTTGGTAATATGGGCCTATACACACTGCTCTTAACGATACATATGGCGATCCATTCTTGTATGAAATGTATATCACATTATAATGATATGGTAACCATATTATTCATTCTGTACTTTGGAACAATGCTATGTGATGCCACTTGCTATTTTGTCAAGGAGTGAAAGGTTGTGTTCCATCGCTTCCCGTGATATCACTTCCATGTTAGGTCAAATGACATCCCTTCCTGTGATGTCATCAGAGGTCAAGGGTTGTATGCTGTCACTTCCACCGTCCCAGGCATTTTGGCAAAATGACATCCCTTTTTGGGAGGTTGAAGGCTCCTGTGAGTATAGCTGGAAATGTAGAGGGTAGGTAGTTGAGAAGGTGGAGGTCTTAAAATGAAATTGAATGGTCGTGAGGCTGTACATCCGGAATTGTACAACTGACTTGTATTTCTTGCGGGAAAGGGGAGGGGGTAGTATGAAGACTTTAATGGTCTGCCTTTAATGGTTTATAACGCACTTAATACCAGAGTCTCTAATCTTGGGACCTGGATTCGAACCTGTGTTGCTTTGCGCTCTCTTGTTTCCCAGACAAAATCGTTGCCCCACAGCTATCCTGCCATGCTTTAAAGCTGGTGACCGTGTTAAAAGAGGGGATGTGTTAAAAAGCGAGAGTTGGTCAGTAGCCAGTTGGTCTCCTGTACTACAGTCTTAAAAAGTCAGGATTCAGTCTTGTTATAATTCCACTAGCCTGGGTCACCGTTATGTGAAAGTGCCAGGGCTGGTTAGTATGCGGACAGCCTATTGGCGGTGATGCCCCAGCAAAGGTGAGCTGTCCAACTGAGAAACGGAGTCATTCTTGATTGGACAGTAACTTTGTAAGGCTAGTGGAGCTGGGTCAGAGTCGGTCACTTGCGAGAAAGCGCCAATCTCTGTCGATGTGGCTGTTTGCTGCCTAGCTGTCACCACGTACACATTTCAGTTCAGTTGTAGCTGACCAATCACACCATACTTCATGCTTATACACGTTCCTTGCTCAAGAATAGTGCTAGAGCGCACCAATCAGAGCATCCCGGCAGCTTTCACTCTATCTGCCAATCGCAAAGCAGTCACTTCCATCTTCCCATCCACCTTGTCAATTCACACTGCTTTGAAGCACTCCTACGAGCCAACAGCCATTAATTATGTCATATGCAAGTATATTAGATCATTTTCCATCCTGTGATACTCAAGACGTAATCTTTCGCCTATTTAAAGTGTAGTTATGCAAATATGAGCCAATCTCTGCCTCCCAGTCGCTGTCGCTGAAGAGGAGTGGGCAGCGATTCTATATGGGCTGGAGGGAGGAAGCTGCATGCAACTGCTTGCAAAGGACTTGTTAAAAACAAGGCTGGTACTGATTATGTACTGTGGGTGCTCCAACACCGGGCCACCACAGGGCCAACGCAGGGCCATGCCCTCGCGGGGGACTTGCTTTGCTTGCTCGATGCAGTGATCTGCTGCATCACGCGAACCCAGACCTTTCATAAAAGGGCACGGCTTCCTTGTTATGGTGACCAGATTTAGAAAATAAAAAACCGGGACAGGCCACTGACATAGAAGCAGGACTACAACTTCAGCTGTCAAGCTGTAGTCTTACTTCTATGTGGGTGGCCTGCCCTGTGTCATGTTGCAGCGCCCGAGGTACCCAGGCTATTTTGAGTTTAAACAACCCGTCCGGGATGTGCGTATCCGGTGGATACCATCCCGGTTCTTGGCAAACCGATGGAAAAATCATGATATCTGGCCAATAACCGGGATGGTATCCACCTTATCCCCAAATCCTGGGACAGGGTTTTTAAACTTTAAAAAGCCTGGGGACCCCAGGATGGAGGTGCAAATACCCAGACAGTCCCGGCAAAACCGGGACATCTGGTCACCGTACTCCCTTGTCATTCCTCATGAAGAAGTTTCTCACCAGCCGGCCTGAAACATACTTCAGAGAAAATCCATTTGAGTTTCCCTTCTCTGAGAAGGGTCCGCCGAATAAATGCTTCCTTGTACATGACAACAATACCATTGAGTGCACGCGCATATGAAAACTCCAACACTGCTCTGCTGACTTAGGAAGTATGTGAGTTCTTTCAGAAAACCAATAAAACTGTACTGCAATCTAAGCCCTCTTTTTTTAAACTATTGACTTTCTTTTTCATGTTATTGCAAGCTGGTGCATTATGGGAGTTGGGAGTGCAGCCCCTTCCATTACGCACTGGAAGTCACTGATTTGGTTATGCACTTTGACAGAATGCTATCTGTGAGAGTGGAACACCCTAAGCTTTTTTGATCTTTAATATAAAAAAGATACAGGTTCACCTGTCACTGGAAGTACACGTTCATAATGC
Source organism: Ambystoma mexicanum (assembly GCF_040938575.1). Classification (NCBI taxonomy): domain Eukaryota; kingdom Metazoa; phylum Chordata; class Amphibia; order Caudata; family Ambystomatidae; genus Ambystoma; species Ambystoma mexicanum. The sequence continues at coordinate 642,145,648 of NC_090925.1, read as the reverse complement.
TCCATGCTGAAAAGTATAGTTCAAACAGGATTCTGTGCTGAGCCTGTCTACTGACACACCTCAGCAGCTGCCTTGTAGCTTGGCAATATGACAGTTACTGGGTGATGGGTGAATCCCTGTAAACAACCAGATGGAACCCAAAGTTCTAACGGCCAGGGCCTGCCATTAACCATGGGCAACCCTGACCCAAATTATTTAATTGTGTGATCTCTTGGCCTGATGGCAGATTTAAATCTAAATATAAGTCAATGCTAAGATTTGACATGGTGGCCTCTGGGAATCTACAATTATACTGCCCAACACCTTTTGTTGTACTTGTATTGACAATGTGGTTGCTAGTGACTAATTTCACTGACAGGACCTTATGTGTATCAGCATCTGGTACTAGGCTTCACCCAAAACAACCATTTTGCCCCAGTCCAGTAGAGCCTCCTTTGTGGTCTCTCTAGGAATGCTTGTCTCCATCCTGAGAGAACAGGACATCTCTACGGGGGGGGGGGTGGGAATCAGATGGGAACCACTGCTTCAAAGGAGTCCTGTCATGAAATGGAGAGCTCACATCAACATTGTAATTAATGGAATCTCTTTGATGCCACGCAGACATGAGACAGGGTGGAAAAGGTGGACCTGGAGTAGCCGGGAGTGGGGTACCAGCTCACAGAAGAGTGCCACCAGTTTGGAATCTCCCAGGGCCCCCACACTTCATGTGCCCCCTCACCACCTCCTACAAAGAAAGCACTGTAGTACTATCATCACCAGGAGAAAGGCTCTGAGCACAACAGACAGAATTGGACCCCTTACAGAAGGATAAAAGGGCACAGTCTGATATGGCAGATTGCTCATTTAGTAGGGTGATACCACCACTCTCTGTTGAATAATCTTTAGAAAACAGAAGACGTATTTCACCCATATCTTTGGTGTGAGTCCTATCTGCCCCCAAGTCCTCATCCAAGAAGGTGAAGATAAAGGCTCAAAGAAGGGATAAAGAACCTTCCCTCCCACATCTCAGCAGAGCATTCTGAGTGAGCTGCCATCTTTACAAGGCTTTCTGCTTTCTGAGACCACTGGTACCCAGGAACGTGCTCACGGGAGGTGATAGTACCTGCAAGTGCTCTCTGGTAACGTTCTTGACTGGGTAGTGCAGAACAAGTATTCACATTTCCCCCAGAGAACGTGGATATGGTCCATTCTGCAGCAACCATAATCCAAGAACCAGCTCAGGGCACATTTTTCCTGCTTCAATCCATTTTCAACCCAGTCCGACCACTTCAAACCGCTTTCCGAGACATTGGAAGAACCCAGAGCTGCCTTTGACACTCACCACTTTTTCAATTTGATTTTGTGTCGTCAAGCCTCTGACTCAATTGATACTTGCCTCCATTCCAGCCATTTTCAAGCTGATCGCTACTGAAAATCTGCATCACATTGTTGGAACTCTTCAAGCTGACATGACAAATTCACAAAATGTATTCGACCACCATGTGCCTGTTGTTCACCTGATTCGAGCCAATCATCACTTCACAACCGCATTGCATTGTTGGACAATCTCAACCCGACTTGAATATCTTGATGCACGTGATCCATTGAGACAACCAACTGGAAATGATTTGATGCTGTGTTGACCCGTTGTAAAGCACTTAGAATTTCTCTTAACATTGTCGAGCAGTAAGACTAAGACCAAAAGGTATCCAAAGAGGCTCCCTCCCCCTGGCCTACCTTCACAAAGGCCTTAGTAACATTTTAAGACCCAACTCCTCACTTATCTTCATCATTGAGCTTGATTTTGCTGCTGAAAGGATTGCCTGTTTGTCCCTGGCTTCAGAACCAGAATGCCCCTTTTGTTACCAAGTCTGCATTTTCCTTGCCTTCTCTTATAGGGGTGGTTTTTAGTGTTTATGATTAGTGTGTTTGTATTTTTAGTTTAATTAACGTCTCATATTTTCATATCTTGATTGGACAATAATGTTGGTACTGTTACTGTTTTGGCACTTCTGTGCCAGCTCATATGCCTCCTGAAGGATGTAGCCTGCCCTCAACGCACAGTAACTTAAGAGGCAAAGGAGGTACACCTGGCAAACTATGCCCGTTTCCTCTTCATGAGTGGGATCACTACTGGTTTGGTAGTAGTGTGGGGCTGAGTAAACGTTTTCTTTTTTTTTTCTCCATTCCTCATTCCTGTACTTGTGCAGAGCAGGAGCCATTGTGTTGTCTGCCCAACGCTCCATTTCAGGACTGCTATGAAGAACAGAATCATCGCCTATGGCCTGCCACAAAAGAGGCCATCCCGGCCGTCCTTTGGAGTGTGTTAACAGGTGGTGGCCTGCATCGTCCCTGCCCCTGCAAACAGTAAGTGAAGCAAGGGAGCCAAGCCCATAGGAAGCCAAAGGGAGTCTTTTAAGATGCCCTCCACAAGTCATCCTACGAGTGGCGTGGAAGTGCTCCTCAGGGATATATCTCGCCCTGCTTACTTTTGCTGTGATGAGATTGTAGGATAAAATGACATTCAGCCAAAGAATGAGAGACCGAGACTGTGCGGCAAAGAAAGGTAAGTGGAAAAGACATGTGTGTCCTTGTGTGAGTATAGTGCGAATGTTTGTGTTTGGTCAGAAAACTCGTTTTGGTTTTCTTTTTGCTAAACTGTCTAGACCCCAAGACGTTCTGCTGTCTGCTGACTTTTTGGCATCCTTACATATTTTTGTCAAAAGTGGGACTTTTTTCAGTTTCATTGAAGGCTGCTTTTTCAAAGTGCTCACCTAAGTAGAGTGTAAGGCTACCAGAGCAATAATATTGTAAAGTGACCCATTGTGTCCATGGACGTGCCCTCTTACACGGGTACTGTCAAAGGGTCATATGAGGTTGGCAACTGTATGCTTTTATTTTGGATTACCACCGTACAGCTTTTTACCACATTGGTTGCCATTTTTTACCTGAAAAGGAACACCTGTTAGGGAGATTTTTCTTAAACCATATTTCTTAGGCCCAGATACATCAGCCTGTATGGCCTACGGGTGTGTCTCAGGGATTCTTGACTCTCCAAGTGATAGTATGGAGGAACAGTCAACAAAAAGAATTAAGAAGGAAAAGACTGATTTAAAGGTATAGTAACCACTTTTATTAAATACACAACAAGGGAATGTCTACAGAATGTATAGACTTTACAATAAAGTTATGCAAAGGTAATAACTGCAAAAATATGTATAGATAAGGACATTCACATAACTTGCCATAATACAGGAAAACCACAGAATAGGGATCTGACAGTATCATGCCATTTTTTAACAAGTCCACACAGTAAAATAGGACTTTTATTGAGGATGCCAGTCCTCCATTTGAACAATTATCCCAAATTCCAATATTAGTCCACAGGTCCTTAGCAATAAATGGGTTCATGTTAACCAATGGTGTAAACTAAGAGGTCTGCACATGGGACTCCACTGAAAAGTGGGACCCAAAGACCTGCAGACTTGTCGGAATAGAAACAATATTATGCCTCCTATTGTAACAATTGTATGTGTATTGGCCTACGCCAAGTTGTCTAAACATCATGTGCGAACAAACTCCGCGGCAAGGTCTTGACCTTAGAGAAACCAATGTAAGCCGCCATCTTGGATTGAGCCGCCATTTCAGGTTCTCTTGTTATATAGAAGTCACCCTGAAAATCAAAATGGAGGCCAAATGATATGCTGAGTAAGATTCTGGCCTTTGTGACCTCAGTACAACTGAATAATTAATATGCCTGCAGGCCACTTGTCGGGGTCGCGAACAGAGACCTTGTCCTACCGTTGACCTATATGTAAATGTACTACTTATATCAGCGAAACTAATCGAGATGCATATATTAAAGGATTGACTGGCAAGGAACCCTAAAACCAGAATTAAATATTTTGCAGAATGGTTAACCCGCAAGAGGGTTGGCCAAGGGCTGGACAAATTGTATAAAAGGCCCGGGTATTCCAATATGCGGTCTCTCTCACTAACACATCGAACCCTCGTTGAAGTTCGTTATGTTATACTGAGAGCCGAATAGCTATCCGTTTGTCAATTGACTTGGTAACTGTTGTAGCTTGAAATAAAGCACTTGCATGTTTCTTTGTAACCTGTGTTGGTGTGTTTCTTTTTGGGCTTCCCGGCCTCATATTATTTCTCTGTTTTCACAGACTGATGAGATGATCCAAATGATGAGGTCCAGTTACAGTCTCCATCACTCTTGAGGGCCGCAGAGATGAGAAAGGACTATCCCAGTTATGTTCTGGGTGGGCAAGGTTTGCACTGGACTCCTGCAGCCATTGTAGAATGGAGCCAAGGCTCAAAGGTAAGGGGACCCTAAATGATGATCCACACCAAGAGGTCAACCCAGCCTGCAGAGGTGGCCTCGGGAGCAGCAGCAGAGAAGAATGCGTTTGCCAATCAGATTGGCAAGGGTAGGCACAAGAGTCATGGATTCGGAGCACCACGTAAGCGGGGTTTGGAGACCCCATATAAGATGATCCAGTGAAGAGAAATAGACTGAGATATGAGTTTGAGGAAAGATAATTACAGAGAAACTCCACTCAGTGTAGTATGGAGGTGCAGGGTAATTTCACTGCAAGGTGTAAATGATATGTTGAATGATGACTACAGTGTTTTCCTGACCTATCCTGCACTGATGTAACAATTATGCATTTTTAAAATTTAGTAGAAATACTAAATCCTATTGAACATCAATAATCAATTGTTCATTCAATTTAAGCCCCCATTGTGAACATTTGTGAATAGAGACAATATAATTCTGTACTGATTGTACATAAATCCACACATTAATATAATTCAGAAAAAGGCATTCAAATATGTTGTTACTTAAGAAGTGTATGCAACCTAATTTGGGTTCTGCCCTATTTGCAAATGCTGAAAAATAGAAAAAAAAATTAAAACATTTAAAATTAAGAGTGATAAATAATAATTTGTGCTGCTTAAGGCACTCTCCAAATTTGATCTTAGCTTCAAATGAAACACGTTCAAAAGGAATTCATAATGGTTAACATTTATGTTATCCTTAAATTCAAGTAATCTTTAAATGAGCACTGTGCCAATCTGTACAAGAAAGAAAACTCCTTAAGAACAAATAAAAACATGCCAAACGATTGAATAAAATTGAACAATATATTAAGTTTCAAAACATACCTTGAAATATTTACACAGTACAATTATAAAGAGGTTCCTAGGGTATCAAAAATAATTTTATTGCATCAATTTGAAAGAAGTAAATATATATCATTAGTGTGGATAACTTGAACAAAATATTAATTTCTTAAAGGAACTGCTTAAAAGTGACCAGTTGAATCATGTTGTGACACCAACATCTAGTGGTATTAATTAGCGCACTGTCTTCTTACGACCCCTATATTTCTTTATAACTTGAATCATGTTGGTTGACACATTATTTTACAGTGTGAATGTAAGAGACCTAAACACCGTCATTAAGAAGTATCCCTGGTCCTTTACACACATTTCAATTTAAGGTTCACTGTTCGCATCTCAAAACCGCATGCCCAAAAGGGTATTTTCATGCATAGTTACTAATAAATGTAAAAGGCATAGTTACTAATAAGCATAAGTAGATGGCATCAGTGTGCCACGGAACATCATAGAATAACAAAACTTCACAGCGCTGTGTTGCCACCACACCCAGCCGCTCACGTGTTAACCACTAGACTTTAGTGCAGAAATAATAGTCTTGAGCAAAAAGGATAGGATTTAAATGTGAAATATTTACACACGACTGAGATATATCATAATGCTCAAGTCACCATTAATTATATTCCAAACTGCAACAAAAAATATTATAATATAGATACACTGGAATCAATTAAAAGATAGCAAAACACTGAACAATACTTAAATGACACATAACCAAAAGTAATTACATTGAAAAGGAATATTTATAATACCATAAGAGGTCTGTTCACATTGATATGGCAATTATAATGGCATAAACAAAATGTGGATCAATAAGATTATTTAACAGAATGCCTGTTGTATGGTTAAATTGAGAAACCAATTAAAGCACAGATTTGTTGGAATGCTTTGCTCAATAATATCCTATAAATGTAAATTAGTTTGGCAAAATAGTAGTCAAATTAAAACAGATAACATCCATGGTCAGTGTAATATTTATAATAACATTGTTGAACACAATGCTTTTAGACACTAGCATTCAGGGTGTATTCAAGAAACATAACATTTAAAATTCATGTCAACATGTAATAATCAATATGTTTGTTCACTCCATCTGGTGCCAGGGTTTGCACTTTAAATATCCAGTAGGATCCATGTTGTTTTAATCTTTTATCTCAAACTCTACATCAGGGATGTCAATACATATACATGTCTATAATAAAGAATTGAAGTTCAATGATGGTATCTGTGTTAAAGAAGACATGATTTCAATGCATGATTTGAGATTTCAAGTTCTTAAATGTGACATTTGTTACATTATTTATTTTCTTCAGTTCCCTAGAGGTTTGCCCTATATGTGTAGCCAACCTCGTGGACACTTCATTGCATAGAACACAAATTAATTGATAAAAGATAGGTACTGATATATGGAGAAACATGCTACTGTGGGGGTGTGAATAGTGTTACTCATATTACTACAGCATGAGCAACTTAATGAAGGATATGATTCAGGATTTTAAGCATGCAAGTAAGTGTGAGTTGTTATCAGGCCAGGAACTCTGCTCTGGTTAAATCTCCTAAATTGGACATTCCTTCATAGAAAAACAAAAGCTTTTCAGCAGCAATGGATGCATGAATAGGCTTTACCTGTAAAATGGGCCAATGTTTGCATACGATGCTGGTAATTTATTAGGTAAAGATACACCTTTAATGAGCCTGCACAGAAGGATTCTTGGAGCAACAGCTGGAAAGGTTGAAGTTGTCAGCTAAGTGTGCAAGATCAGCAAGTGAAATGGTCCCACAAGCCTAGATGAGGTCAATTGAACACCCCCAACAGAAGTGCAGCAAAGAAATGGCACCCAGTGACTCCTGATCAGAGATGAAGCAATAGAGATCCTAGGCAGAGAGCACAGCCAGTGGTTCAAAGAAAGTGCCGCAGAACACACCACTAGAGATGTTCACGCCCACAGGGTGATTCCATGATCCTGTTGCACAGTGAAAGTATTGAACAGTAGGTCCAGCAGGAACAGATGTCTCAAGGAGCAAAAGAAAGATATGGTGCTCAGCTTCTGGGTCCAGCAGCACAGCGAAAGCCCAGGAAGTTGAAGAGACACGAAAACTCGTTAAAGAAAATGGGTCATGGGAAAAGGGCACTGTAAAAGGTTTCCTCTAGTCATCAGAGAGGCAGAGCTTCACCGCCGGGTTTCCTGGTGTTCAATTGCTGTTCTTGCGTTAGTTGCCTCTATGGGTGTTTCAGGATCAAATACCAGCAACAGCTGACTAAGATCCGGGGCAATGTGTCAGCATTTATTTCAAATGCAGAAGATAGCGGGTGACCCTAATGTCCAAAAAACAAATGCACCCGCCATGAACTTGTGTCTAGACAATCAGTACTTGCCACCACACATAAACATTTGTGGACAAGCTCAGGCGACACCGAGTTCAGAGGGATTTCAGACAGTCGTGCCTTTCTAGCACCGAACAGACAGACAAACACGGTTGTTAATGAGCAACTGGCTGGTGTTCACATCAAGTGATTACCCTATATGATCATTCATGGTCCCCACCCAATCACACAAAGGCACACAAGCAACAGTCCCTGGGTTACTGGATATTTAAAAACAACTAACGACTCCAGGTAGAAAAAGACGTCCTTTGAGCAAAAATGGCTACAACGCGTGCAGTGACTACTTTACAATGTACTTCCACGCACCAGAATCAGGGCAATTGTTTGGATCAGTTTACTGATCAAGTGAGACTTGGTGGTAGCTCTCACAATTGCCGTCAATAGGTGTCCCCAAAGGGCCTCCTATGTTGAGGAGTCACACCCCCAATGAGATCTGGATAGAAGACAGTGGGGAAAAATAGCCAGAGAATCAGTACATGCGAGCAAAATAACAGGGGAGGCAGCAACACAGGCAAATGGGGATCTTCTTCCAATTGTTTCTGTAAGTCCACTGACTTTGCCATTTTCAGCTCAGCTTTTCTTGTGTTTTTGTGGCAGGACCATGACATTGAGCTCTGTCTCAGAGCTCATAAAGGCTCCTTATGCAACTATGGTCTGGTTTAAGCTGGATGGGGATCTGCCAGACCATCCATGTGGAGTCCTAAACCATTCATCATAACTGACCTGGGACTTTGTCAGTGTATAAGGAATGAAGATGATGATTTCGAGGAACCCTTGCTGGATGCGGTGCTGCGGACTCCTGATCCTCCTGAGGTGAAGCTCTATAGAAGGAAGTGCTATTGCAGGCTCCACCCCCCTTTGCTACTGAATCTCTTAGGCAAAGTCTTTAATCAAACAGAAGTAGGATTCCCTGCTGCCTCTGCTGGAATCCAAATGTCTTCTGCTGTTGTTCGAAAGTGCTTGTTCTGTCTTAGAAGGCCTATACACTGTTTTCCTCAGGGGAACTACTGGTGTACAATATGGCAATCCATTGTATTGATTGGAGTAACCTCTGACCCGTCTTAAAGGTCATCATTCTGCTTCTTCGTTCCAGCTGTCATGACCAACTCTTCAAGGTCATTGCGTTGTGTTCCGTATAATTGCCCTCCTCCAGTCACCTCCAGGGACTGCTTGCTGACACTGCTCGAGGAACTGCCACTGTCTGCTGTCTGTTCTACCAAGTTCTTACCCTTTCTACCACTGTGCATGCGGCTCGGCTACAACTTGGCAATTTTCCAGTCAAGGGCATCTTTGCATTTTGGAAGTGTTTAGATCTGGCCTCTCAGTCATATTATCTAAGTTACTACGGTGGCGTGGCCTCAGTTTGTCCTGCAACGTTTTTGTTGCTGGCCTTTCCACCATGTTCTGCTTTTTGGTCCATCGTTTTATTGTCTTGCCAGTTGGTTTCTTCTTACTCCTGTTCTGTTTTTTTCTGGCTCTTCTGTGATATTTTGTCATCAAATCTGAATTATGTTCCATCTTTTAAATTCTGCAGAAGCTCTTTGGTACAAAGCACTATAGAAAGAAATATAGCAAGCACGCCATCTGGGATCTGTGTGTTCATTTTAGTCTCACTCATTTCTATAGACAACCTTTTTTAAACGTTTAGAACTTCTAAAACTTGTAATACTTTTAGAAGTATCTAAAAAGTGTACTTACCGGTAAACCTGACTTGCGTACTTTTTAGATGTTGGTTTAGGAAATGTATTTCTATTTTACTGTTGGGAGAGGATTGTGTGGGCAGGGCTGAGGGATGAAGCCCCAGCCAAGGCCAAGCAGCACCCTATCTCTTCAAGGAACCCAACCCTGGCGATTTGCCTCAAAACAAGGAGCATTTTGAGAGCATAAGAATTACCACATAAGTCTAGCTTTGAAATATGTCTGTGATAGTGATTCATTAAGAAACCCATGCAAGCAAATAATGCAAGTTGGGTTCTCTGCACTTTTTATTTGTCACAGTATTCACCCCAACAGAAAAATGTCAGTAAGTTCCAAAACATCTATAGACATTTGAACAGGTTGTCCACAGGATGTGATGTTTGGGCTGTTTCTACAGGTAGCGCATACTTTAAACGTCCAGTCGCACTCGTTCAACCTCCTGATGTTCTGATCATGGATGGAAGCTCCCAAGCCACAGCTTGGGAGCAGATTTTGGGGACTGCAGCACTATCCTAGTCCAAGGGGACTTTGGGCATCAGGATGGACTGGCGGTCAGACAAGAGAAACTTTTCTGGCACGCAGTCCCATCTTGGGCCAACCCATTTCCTATCATAGGCAAGGCTGGCATATTTTGGGCACTGGCCGCAAGGTAACATGCTTTAGGGCAATGCTGGCATATAGTGGAACAGCCAGCACATAAATGTCTTCTTGAAGTGGCAATACTAGTATTAATGACACAGCCAAAATAAGTATGTTCTTACACTGACAATACTTGCATATATTGACATTGCCAGCATTGAAATGTCTTCTAACAGTCCAACAATACAGACATATATTGTGGGGGCAAACATCATGAAAGGACTTACAGTGGTAATCCTGGATTTTATAATGTTGGCATTATGGACTTGCACCATGAACATGTGTTGGAAAATGGTCCTGTGTACTATTGGTGAACTGGCATCTAATGGACTTTTCACTGTAATACTCTACAGAACTGTTTGTAAATTGTACAGATTTTTACAAATCTCTTCACAAAAATATGTGTTGTGACATTTTCAGTTTTAACCCATTATTTTAACTTTTTATAGGAGGAAGTCCCAATGCCACATTTAATTCAGGCTCCCCTGATATGCTTTGTTGCTTACAATCATAACATGAAAATATTTAAAGCCATCCAGTGAAAATAACCAGCTCCTGGTACTGTCCATGATGTATGCTTGAACCAGGCTTGAAAATCAGCTTAATTTTTTGTAGAACGCCAAATGTTCGTCACATCAGGATTAAGAACTTGCATGTGTGTAAGTGTCAAATAAGGGCAATGAGCCGGCCGCTGCATCTGACAGTTGCATGTTGATTTGTGTTCTAAACAGCGCTGGTTATTGGGCCGGATTTTCCCGTTTCCGAGATCCAGGGAAAATATATGTGCCCGGATCTTGGATTTGAGAAAACCATTTACACCCGTCAAGGATTTTTTAATTAGCTATTGTTTCCGAAACGGGGACTCCAACACACATGTAGACGAGAGACTTTCCAACTAGACCACCTGAAGGTCTGGTCCGAATGCGTGTGACTATGCTTGACAGGATTGTATTCTGATTGAAATATGTAAGCAAGCTTTATACTTCCAACATTATAGGAAACACCCCTCCTCTCTCGAGTTATGTTCCAGACGTTAATAATTAGTTACATCTCAACTGAAAATGTTTATTATGGGGGGCCGGTGGGGGGCTTAGACAAATGTACAGCGTTTGCCAACATTCCCCCATTCCCAACCCCTTCCCCCTCCTCACCTTCCCCTGTCGCGGGTGTTGATCCCACAGTCAATACATTCCATGTCCAGCACTGGTGCTAAGTAGAATATTGAAACTTATGCTCGTGTGAAATTGTATTCCGGTACTTATAGGCTTTCATTTGTGAGGCAATCATAGTCTTGGTGCATATCATGCTTCTATGTACACGTGTATATATATATATATATATATATATATATATATATATATATATGTGAGACTGCGGGAACCTCGCTTCCGGCCTGCCTGTCACTTCACTGCCATGGCCCGAACGTTACCCAGCCCGACCCCATCACTTACAAGCCGCCCGCCTCGGTGTAGGGTTCCCAGAGGAGGAGTGTTCCTGGTTGCCATATCACTCCCTATTCCCCCTACTCCTCTGCGCTTGCTACAGAGGCCATGCGTCCGTCTCCTGCGCTCTTGCGCATCAGATGGTTCCAGGCCGCCCCCCCCCACCGGACATAGATCACTGAGGGCAGCCGCGCGCAGCAGAACGGGCGGAAGAGGTCAAACGAGCAGGTGCGCAGGTGTGTCCGAGAGGGGGCGGTCACAGAGCAGTGAAGCCGTTTCAGCATCCATCAGCCCAGCGGGCTGTGACTCGCTCATTTCCGAGCACCTCCTGACCCCTGCCCTTCCCACCCCCTATAATCCGAGTCCAGCCACCTGTGGCCTGTGCAAGCCCTGAGACTAGCCTTATCTAAGTCTGGGTTGAGGGCAAGGGGAAATTAGATGTATTTTATTTATTTATCGTTTAGTGTTGTTTTTGTGGCAACTAATGTCGCAGAGGGGACATGAAAAGGTCCAAATGCAATTAAAACCAATGTAGGCGATGTAGGAAAAACTGTGGCTTTGGGATCGGTGACGAGTGCATGCTTGCGAGTACTGGAGGTATAAACCCCAGGGCAGTGAAAGTTCCTTACAGTGTCTTGTGGTGCTACTACCACCTCTTAATGCTGCTTTGCCACGCCCCTTGAGCACTTCCGGTCCATGCTCCCCATGTCCCCCATGCTCAGCTCATGCACCCTTAGCTCATCCTAGTTAGGGTGACCAGATTTAAAAGTAAAACACCTGGACAGAGTAACTAACTTAAAATAAGGACTAACTCTTGACAGTGTCTGTCAAGGCACTACACTGCAGTAGCGGCTGGAGGAGAAGGAAGTTTAAGTGTTACTGTCAGAATAAACACATATTATAATGAATTTATCACAAACTACCACTATCGTAATTCGTAAAATGCAGCATGTATTCTGTGTGAGATTGCGCATTCCTGCTTGCCAGTTTTGAAGACCTACTACCAAATAACCGGCACCCCTGCATCTTCCAATGGAAAAATAATCCTGAGAAAGGGGGACAGAGCACCGAATTCCGGGACATCTGGTCACACTGTTCATAGCGGATGACAAGCCTGCCATGTTGCCTGCATGCAGGGTAGGACTAGGACATGAATTTGGCTTGCGCACCAATGAAAAAGCCTCCCAGGGTTGCAATTGGAGATTAGTCCCTTTATTTGAGTAGTAATCAAGGGGGAGATTTTTTGTAAAAATATGCTGCAAAAAGAGCATTTTATAGAATATTTGTTCAGTACCACTGGTCAAAACTGCCAGTTGCACAGTGAAGTAACTCATCAGACTGGCTCGTTTTGGCCAAAAAAATTGGCAAACACTAGCATGTTGGGCCTGTACTTCAGGCATTGTCCTATAGGCAGTGGCGCAACACCATTGAGCTGATCGAACTTCAGGCCGCCCAGGCCCCATGATATTTTGGGCAATGTTGATGCTGACCTACAGAGCCGACAGAACAGGACACAGATGTTAAATGGCGCCAGGGCTTTACTGTTAACAAATGCCCTGCAATTAATAACGTAACTAATTTCACTGTCAGCACCTGCGTTCATATGCATACATTTTTAGGCAATCGAAATTGTGATGTGTGGTTATTATTTGCATAACAGGGGGGTGAGTGGAAGGGCATAAGGGGACAGGCAACCGCTCATTCTCACAGCGGTCCTTAAATTGGGTGCTTTCTGACTTAGAGAGTTAATTGCTTGTAACATTGAAGCTGCACTGGAATAATCTCATTAGAATGCGTAAAAAAGTTTGATGCCCCCCACTCCAATAAGTTTGCCCCTCCCCCACTGTGTCTGAAGTTAGCACCTCTCCCAACATTTGAAGGGTTAGCCCCCTTGAAATGTAGGTTTTGTTGCGCCCCGGCCTATTGGCCAGTCCGAACCCGCCTGCATACTGCCTGCTCTTGTGACCTTAATACAGCCTGCTTTTGTACACAGAACACAGTATGCCCCCACTTCGCAAGCTATGCGCACTCTGTATGTGAGCTCACAACTTCTCACAATGTGTCACGGTGCCATAAGCGCCTCGTGCTGTCTGCCTTTTTTCCCCAATAGTACTGGCTGTGCATGCGCACAACGCTCCTTAACTCTGTATGTACTCAAAGCTTCACACACTGTGTCCATGTGCAGTGGTCGAAGTGGGCGGGAGTGGTTGGGAGCACTGCTCCTCCACTTTTTTAAATTAAGTTTGACTGTTCCTATACTTTTATTTTAAAAAGAAACCCTTCCGGAATGGTTTTGTTTAAAATAAAAGTGTAGGAAGAGGTTGAAATGTGCACTTCAGTCAGTGCAGTACACTGAACGTTCCCTTAAACAGCAGGCTCATGTGTTTGGGGCAGAGGCGGGTTTAACAGTCGCCGGCAGACAAATGTGCCCATGTGCCTTGCCCCGGCCCCTCCCTTCCCACACTCATCAGATTGTACTTTAAGAGCTGGACCAGGGTCGGCGCCAGTGTGCAGCATGTGTGGCTGCAATTGGGGGGGCCCAGCGGTGGCGCTCATGGGGCCCTGGGCACAGGGGGCCTCCATGACCCGCCCACTTGGGGCCCTCTGTCAGTTTTGCCCACAGGGCCCTTTGCCTTAAATCTGCCACTGGTTTGGGGGTTTGGATTGCGTGTGGGAGGGGGCGTGGCGATGGGGTTTGTGGGGAGCGGGGGCAGGCCAGCAGGGAACATAGTTCCACTACTACTTTTTGGACACTTCGACCACTGTCCATGTGCCACAAGCTCCTCCTATTGCCGCCCCAGGTTCCCTAGGCACCGTCTGTCCAGACTCCTCATGGTCCTCAAGCTAAAAAAAAAAAGAATGGGGAAGGCGGGCACCCCCATGGATAGAAAAATCTTTGATTAGATTCTCTCAATCTATTGATATCTTCGAGGAGATCTACAGGAAAAGGCACAAGGCACTCCGGGCAGCACACACCGCATAAAGCATGCCTGCGTGCTCACACCAGTGCTGCAATCGCCAATCACATCAATTGATAAAAAATATAGTCACAATAAGACTCATACAACTGTATATGTCTTCATCTGTGGCAGGCTAAAGGCCAGACAAAGCACACACAAATAGTGCATTTTTGCCAGTGCATTTCGGACATCATTCCGTCATCGGGGCAAATATTTACAGTGCATCAAAAAAACACCAGTGAGAGCCTCCATTCGCATGAAATCACCCAAACGCCGTACCACATTTGAAGAACAGATGGATAAATAGAGAAGCCAATACAAGAAAAATAAATAAATAAAAGCAATAAGAATTGGTCAATGTATCATCCTGCCAAGAAATTCTAAAACATTCTTACATGTGTATTTCTTAATTACCTGTGTCCATAATGTTAACATCAAATTTACGGTAAAAAAGCAAATATGTACCTCAATATTTATCATAAAAACAAAGAATGAATAAACAATATATTATGGCAAACTGTTATCTAAATATTATTTAGACATACTACCTGAACCACTCTATTTTACACCTCGTGGTAAATAAGGTATACATACTCTGTAACCCGTAAATAGACATACCACAACATGACACAAAAGTGTCATGGTATAGCAAAAATGCACATTTGTATAAAACAAAGTCAAACGCTAAAGAATAGGTACACTAACTACCAAAAAGACGTTGATCTTACCTTGTAAAGAAGTGTCAAGTGGGCACTGTTATCTGTTCGCATTTATGCGATGAACTGCGATAAAAACCTCGATCCAGCGATGATACGTGTGCAATTACGTCACAGCCGTCATGATGTCATAAGCAGCATGACATCACTGTTATGTGTGACCCTCGCATGTGTATTGAGCTTTTAAGGTGGGCCATGACTGTGTCATGACCCAAGCTAATAAAAGGAGCTCCTGCAGGCACGTGCAGCAGAACGGCTGCAGACTCCAACTATGGAACTCCTGTTGTCTCCATCTCTCACTTTGGGCCTGCAGGCGTACACCGTGTGATCATGGTCCTGCGGCCCTGGCCTGCAGGCCCCACGCCATGTGACCACGGCCCTGCAGGTCCGTACTGGTCTGGGCCCCCCAGACCAGCCTAGTGCCCTGCATCCAGCCCAGGGACCCACCATTCAGGATGCTGCCGGCATCCAAGTTTCCCCTGGCACCCAGGCTGTGTCCCCACTTCCTCACAGGGTCCTACTCTGCAACACCAGTAAGTCCATGTGACCCCGGCACACAGACATGGTGCTGTGCAGCCCAGCACCTGTGAGGCCGGCCGCATGACCGTCGCTGGCCTCACAGTAATCACGTACGGAACAACAAATATAAATGAACATTCCTGTAGTGTCACATTCAATTAAAAAGAGAAACATTAAGAAAGATAAAGTAGGCCAATCCCGATCTCCATTAGATCCTAGTAGACTATCAAATGCACTCAACTCTTTTGCAAATGTCCATATGTTCCTAAGGACCCGCGCACTATTTTGTTTCTATATCATTGTGATGGCCTCTCAAATGTGACGCAACGTCACTACATGGTGACAAACTGCCAACTCAAATGCAAACTATGTGCAAATATCATGAATACAACTGCTATTGATTTTATTTTATATGAATAAAACGTAGGTATGATCATGTATTTGTTTAGATAAAACAATTATCTATTGAATGTATACCAGCTGTGTGAGTTAACATAAAATATTATTGCAATTATGATACTCCCAGTCTATTAGCATATTATTGAATGTCACATTCTTGTATTGGAAAACCAAACATTCTTAGATGTGAAGTTAACCTTTGATGCTTATCATACAATATAATAATGTGTCTCCAAACACCACATGTTTTTTATGCTGTCTGCTTATGTACCCCAAGAACAAGCTGCCTGTGTGCCCGAAGCATATTTTCACGACTGTCGACGTCAACCAAGCACCAAAAGTCACGTGTCCATGATACCCAAAAACCTCGGCCTCTCCGTTTAAGCATCCAAAGCTACTTTTCCTGTCAGTCAATTCTTCTCCTCACCACCCCAACCAAGAGCAGTGCAAGGCACACCACCTGTTCCTCCAATCGGGAGACTTACAGCCAAAGATGGCCTTTAGGCACCTTTGATGACAAGGTCTGAGGATATTGCCAGTGGAGGGTGGTCCTCAGTCTTCGTCCTCTGGCCACTTGCCAGCCTATGGTGCCTGGTAGAAGCTTATGGCTTTTGCAACAGTGCTATGGCAGGGTGCTTCAACCCAGCAGCAGAGCTATCTTACGTTTCCCCTTCTCCACATTAACCTAACTCACTCTCCGCTCATTCAGATCTGCCAGAGAGCCCAGAGGCCATGGAAATTACTGTGGTTGCAATATAAGTCCCTGTGACGAAATTACTACTACTCTGCCCCTCACGACTACTAAACCAGCAGTAATGCTAATAATAAAGCTGGTATTGGCACAGTCCGAAAGGTGTACATTGTATGTCTCCTTTAGTAGTGTAGACCGAGGGCAGGCTATATCTTCAGAACAGCTGATAACAGAAGCAACCTAAACAGCTTAAGTACAATAATCCAAAATAAAAGAATGGCAAATCAAGGCTCTATAAAATGAAAGACTTTGCAAACAATGCAATGCATTGAAACAAACTAGAAAACACTAGGAAAACCCACGTCTACAAAAGAACAGAGAGAATGCAGACTTCTGTGAAAAGGGCACTCGGGGTCAGTGGTGTTCAAGCACAAGATTGGAACAAAGCCATTGTTCAAAAGATATGTCTTAAAGAACAAGGTAGAGAAGGGAGCTTGAATGGCACTATGGTCCCAAATGTGGACCTGGTGACAGTGCCTCTTCGAAGTACCTTATGTTCTTGTCTTTGGTAATCAACAGCATTGAGGCAGTCTTTTCAGTGATGAACCAAGAGTATGTGTGCTTCAGATGTGGCCCGAGGTCAATTCAAGGAGTGGTGGCATTGTGTCCAATGATTCAGTGGTGGTCAGTAACAGCAAAGGCTTTCAGGTCAAAGACACTGGGGATGGCAGGTGATGTTGGGTCAGTGGCTACGGAAGACTCAGCAGCCTCAGCTGCAGAGAAGCAGAGACTGACCTTCAGCAGCAAGCAGGCTTGGATGGCTCAACACAGTGTCAGGTACTGCAGCAGTGTTGGCTTAAGCTTAAAGGAATAGTTCGTTCAGAACTATTATTGGCCAAAAAGATGGCCAATAATAAAACAAATACATAAAATATATATTTTTTTAAGTCCCTATGCAAAGTTTCGAGCAAATGAAGCTCAAACTTTGAAATTGCAAGCACTAGGGGGCATCCATTTTGTGAAATGGATGCCGCCTGTGCTTGCGTTTGCGGCACTAATGAAGCAAAAGCCAGTCAGTTGTAGTAAACAAAAGCTACCACTGGGTGGCTTTTGCTTCATTGGTGCCAGACTCGGAGGACGGGGACCAGAGACTACAGGCAGGAAAGCTGCAGCTGCATCTCGGTAAGTGCTATTTTATTTTTTTAAATAAGCACTAGCTGCAGTTTTCTTTCTAAGTTTTCCAGGCTGGAGGAGCCCGGAAAACTTAGAAATAAAACCGCATCTTTTAAAACATAAATACAACGTTGTTGTGTTTCAAAACGCTTTTTTTTCTTTCTAAGTTTCTTTCTCCAAGCCGGAGGAGCCTGAGAAACTTAGAAAGAAAAACCGCAGCGTTTTTGAAACACAACCGTGTTGTGTTTCTTCCTGCCGTGGCTATCACTTTGGGTCTCCGGTGCTACCCCGAGGGGAAAGCTGCTGTAGGCAGAAACACAACGCGGGTGTTTAGAAATGCCGCAGTGTTTCTACCTACAGCAGCTTTCACTTTGGGGCTCTCGGGCTCCCCACGTTTTTGTATTTGTAAATGCTGCAGTATTTACAAATCCAAAATCGTTGTTATTCTGAATGCTGCAGCTTTCGCTGAGAGTCTCCTGGACTCCCTCAGGGTTGGGGGAGCCCAGGAGACTCCAAGCGAAAGCTGCAGCATTCAGAAGAACAACGTTGTTGTATTTGTTATTGACGTGGTTTTCCAACCACAGCAATCACAAATACAACACGTTATATTTTTAATTGGTGCGCCTCGGCTTTTTGCCTTCATTTTACGTTTTCTGTGCTTCCCTGGGCTTGGGGAGCACAGAAAACGTAAAATGAAAGCAGCCCCCTCAGCTATGCTTAGGCTGCAGTAAGCAAAAGCTCCCAGTAGGGGGCTTTTGCTGCTTGTTTAGTGCCACAGAGGCAGAGCCGAGGAGGCTGCCTGAATTCATAAAATGGATGCCCCCTAGAGCTTGCAATTTTAAAGTTTGAGCTTCATTTGCTCGAAACTTTGCATGGGACTTAAAAAAAGATATATTTTAGGTATTCGTTTTATTATTGGCCATCTTTTTGGCCAATAATATTTTCTGACCAAACCATTCCTTTAGAGAAGCTGGAGACCAGGCAGCGTTGTCGAGCTGAGGATGCTAGAAGACTTGGCAGGTCTCAAATTTCAAAGGCAAAAGAGCTTCTGCATCAAGCAAACTCAGAGATGTGGTGTTCCGCAAGCATCAAGGTGAAGGATGACTCCAGTGGCTTCCTTGCAACAGCTTGGGTGGTGTTGAAGGTGCCGATCTGGTGTCCAGGCAGTTTAGAGCTGGAGGGATAACCAGCGATTTACTTATTTGGTTCTCCAGTGTTTGGTGTCCCAAGCCAGGGGCTCCAGGACAAAGTGAGTCCTTCTGTTCTGCAATCCCATTCCAGGGAATTTGTTTTGCACCTAAAAGGATCCCTCAGCTACAGTGATATAGCCCTGGTTCCAGTGCAGATAACAGTGAGGCATTGTACCCACAGAAATCATCCACACTGCCCCCTGGGGATGCTTAGGGGACATGGCTATCCTCTTCTTTGGATGCTTTCTACCTTCACCTTTATAGCAGAGGACTCTGGAGTAGCCAGTACTTCCTAAAGAGGTCCAGTAAATCCTTCTTTCCCTTGCAGAAGTCCAAAGATGAATCAAAGAATGAGGTGGTGACCCTCTTCTTTTAAAGGCAAAATACCACAAGGGATTGGTACAAAGCAAGCCTGCCATAAGGAGTCTAAATTCTGTTTTTTAACATTTGTTCTTTTCCTAATGTCTTGACACCAAGTGTACCTTGTCTGCAGGAAATGTAGGGGACAAGAAAAGAGAAAAGGACCCCAAGAGAAAACAACAGGGTGGGATCCATCTTCAGACCTACCCTCCCTCTCTGGCTACTCTAACTATGCCCCTTCACATTCCTGCTGACTTCAAAGTGACTCCAATTGTCAGCACCCTCGTGTGATGTAGCTTTGTTATCGCAATACTGCCTTTGAAACACCGGTTTGCAGGACTCCTCCTGGGGGAAGTTTATATGCCCTGGGGTGAGGTGTTTCCATTTGGCTGTAGTGGAGACAATTCAAACCAGACACCAATTTGTATCAGCTCTGTCATAACTTGCCCTGCTCACAGAACTGACATTGTATGATATCAAAATTATGTTGCTGTATAATTGTGTGCTTTTATCAGTCACCATGCCACAATCACGCAAGGGATATTTAAAGATATATATGCCACCAGACTGTCTAAGGCATACCATTAATATAATTTGGATCCAAGCTGCGGATGATTAGAAAGCCACCTCTCTCTGCAGGGACTTTGTGTTCTAGCAGCTGCTGTTGATTCAAATGTGATTTTTTAACCTGTCCTGTGCCACTACAGAGCTGGGTATGGGGGCACCTGTAGGCTGGCTCAGCAAATTCACATGTGTACTATATTTTTTGCATGGAGCATTTCTGAAGGGGCGGGGATGGGGGGTTCTGATTAGCAGACCTCCATTTCAGAAACAGAATTACCTGCATCATTTTATGTGAATACAAATAAAATAAGCCAGTCCTTTCACACCCTCACAGACAGCAATCCATCACATTCCCCTCCAGCCAAAATGGTTGAGCTTACCCATCTAAGGACCAGGCTCATCTTCAGTTCAAAATAATGTACTGAGGTCTTCTGCCTTGACGTGTTAAGAGTTAGGCTGTCTGTCCATATGAAATCTCTGTAGAGATATGGCCCAATGCCAAAGCTCTGGATTCTTCCCAGTCGTTTTGTAGCTACCCCCTCTTTCTATCAGCCACCTGCTAAGGTAGTCCACGGGCTATTCAACCCCTTCTGAGCTCAACTATGCTGAGTCTACTCCACTTCTGGATTGATAGTTGCCTTTCTGGCATATGATTCCTTGCCCATAGTCTGAGAACTCTAGAACTGGTGCCCTGCACAAACCCTCTTTTCTGCACTGAAAAGCTGTTGGTCAGGCAGAGTTCTGCTTAACTTTCTGGGGTGTCTGCATAGTCATACACATGAGGTGTCACCTTTCAGATATGACTTGGTAGAGGGACACCTCCCCTTTCCTGTCAAAACGGCTAGTAGATTTAAGGGGGTCTTCAGTGTCTTTCCTAACTTACCAGAACCTTGGCAAAACTGGAAGGAGTGCGCTGTTCCATTCATGTTCACACCCTCCTGACAAGTTGCCAGATGTCCAAGTCACCCCTAGGTGACCAGCAAGATTTTCAGGCACCAAGTCCAGCAGGAAACCCCTTGGGCTTGGAAGACCAACCAAACCCTCGCTGCACCATGCCTCAGAATTGTTAGGCTCACTGTTATTTGAACAGGTAAGAGCTTTCACCTTGCACCTGTTCCCTGTTTTGCAATAGGCATGGGCTGCTGCCCTGCACCCCTTTTTGGAATAGACCAATGCTCTTACCCTGCCCCTTTACATGCTTTCACAAACCCACCAGATTGGCAGACAGTCAACCTGTCCTCGGCCTCCAGCTGAGAGTTCTGGCATGCCCTACAGGCTTGAAACTAGCCAGTCCTCCATCTTAGGTTTGGCTAGAAAATGTATGACAAGAGGTGTCTGATTAGTATGCCTCTCTTTCAGAAACAGAATCACCTGCATCATTTTAGGTGAATGCAAATAAAAAATAGCCAGGGCTTTCACACCCCCACTGATGGCAATCCATCACAATCCCAATGCATCACTTGATTGGGATTTACAGATGCAGATGCAAGGATCCTCTAGGAGTTGCCTGGAGACCCTGGCCCATTCCACGTTCCCTAAATGGTGCCAGCAAGCAATGCAACTCCCCCTTGGAATTCCGAATATTAGCCACAACAAACTCAATGGCAGAAGGATGAGCTACTGCTTTATCACAAACTTGACTTATTTTGTTAAACTGTATTCGTATAATACCGCCTTGTAATGAATATTGGCCTAAACCCATTCGCGTTGCACAGGAAACCGCGTCTGAAATGTTTCAATTTCCGATCAACTTCGCCGCCATTTTAATAATCATCTGCCATTTTGATTTGAACTCCTGCTTGTGTCCCAAAATGGTGGGCTGGGTTTTCAACTTGCAGCCGAGCCGAACAACCTTTGAGTTGTGTCAACATTTAGGCTGACCAAGAGCAGACTGTTTGTTCTATTCAAAGAAACCTTGTGACTCGTATGAACTGCAATCCAAATGTTGTCGGCACTCACAAGCCTCGTCCTCATATAAACAACGAGACAATGTAAAGCAAACTCAAATCGTGTGCTTTGGTTGTAATATATTGTGTTCTCTCTTGAAACTAGACTTACTATGAGCCAGAAACCCAATGCTGCTATTGAATCTTCATGGACATGCCAACTTGTGAAATCCATTGAACAATATTTTAATATTTGTCATATGAACTGGGCACGAACCCTAGAATGTAAATTATTAGTTTGGAGAGGAGCTGGACAATGATTTGAAGAAATGTATGAAATAGCTCGCTTTGAGATGTCCAGATCTCTCACTCCTCACTGTGTCTGCTGGTACACACTGCAAGGTGTTGGGAGCCAGATAGCTATCTGCTTGCTTTGAATTCTACAGAAAATAAAGATACTTGTATCTTTCCACCCGTAATTGGCATATTTCATTGTGTGGTACTAAGCCTCGATATTTCTTTGGTCTTTCAGATGGCGCCCGAATAGAGACCCTCAAGATTGTCACCTCGCTGAAAAGAAGACGCAGCTATCGGACCGGGATCGGAGAGTGAGAAAAAGGGGCCCCTTTGTATGAGACGCGACACCTCGACAGTACTGCACGATCCGATCCCTGAACGGTGAGCATGTGGTTCGAGAGGGCATCTTGACGAGGGTCCTCACATCGAGGCAGGCTGTTTGCCGAAAAATCGCCAACCACGAGGATCCTTTGTAATCCGACCGGACCTACTTAGTATTTTGAAATCAGGTGAGTCGTGCCCCGATTCCTAAGAATCCTGATATTGGTTGCAGATTATAAGTACAAACAACGCCAGGTAACACCAGTGATCTGACATACCTGGGAAATTGTCTGCCTGTTTCAGGGGTTTATTCTGCAGAGACAGACAATCTTTGGGACAATGTCAACCGGCGCAACCTGTTGGTTCGCTGGCGTGTACTATGTACTGTAAGTACGGCCTAAATAGTATTGTATTCAACAATATTTGGCACAGACAAACTAGACATGCTTCCGAATTTCAGTGGCCAGTTTATGGTAGTTTTGAAATTGCCCGTATAGAGTATTTTGAGTTTATATTGTTGAAAAATAAGACTAGGCCTGTAGCATTTGATGTAATTAAGGATTGGAGAAAGGAAGCTATGCAGCAACTTAAGAGTAAAGAGAAACACAGACGTCGACATATGTCTAATACTAAAAAAACATTATTGTATGATCAACAGAAACAGTTGGAATCTTTTAGAAGTACGGATAGGGCTTTTCTATTTGGAATACAGAAAATATATCTGTCTCAGGATTTTCATACCTCAGATGAACTGATTTATAAGCTATTGAATGAGCGTAGGACTGTTGCCACTGCACCTCCTCATTATGTGACTCTCACTGTTGTTTTACCTCTTCCCGCTGTTGCACCTCCTCCCGTTGATTTCCTTTTCCTCCTGTTCTTGTTCCTCGTCCAGTTGTTGCTCCTCTTCCTGTTGTTGTTACCCCTTCTGCATCCTCACCCTTACCAACAGTTGCTGTTCCCTTAACTCCGTCTTTACCGCCAGCGGTTGTGTCTCCACTGCCTATTGAACAAGATTTGTCTGAACTTTCTTTTCCAAGTAGTTCTGCTCCACTTGTAGAGATTGAAGGGGTGAGTGCTGATTCAAGAATAGTGACTCGTAGTACAGTATCTAAAGCTAGAAAAAGAGAATTGTATGCATGGGCTAAGAAATATATGGAAGAAGGTGAACAATCAGCTGTCTTAACTATGATTTCTGACCAAGAAAGTATTCCCGAACAGAATATTTTGATAGAGGGGATGGGAATGCATTTGGCTGATATTTGGAGTTATTTGACGGACATGAATGTCTCACAGGAGTTGAGGGATTTGAATGTCTTAGCTCGCTCAAGGGACACTGCAGAGAAAGTACATGAGCATGTTGAGAAGGTTTTTGAGTTTAAGAGTGAGTTAGATCGTTTATAGAATGATGAAACAGATGGTGATAGAGTGGACGCCTCATATGTGCAGAAACGATTTCTTCCTTCATGTAAACCAATGAGTGAAGATATGCGTATTTGCACAAGAGACACGCTTAGATGGATTTTGGATGTTTCAATTTCTCCCATGGAAGTATATGACACGTTTAGTCAGTATGCTCTGGCAATGTAAAGGAAAGTGTTACAGGTAATGGTAGGGTACCTACCGGATGAGTTTATGAAGAACAAGGTTTGTTGTCCCGCAGATTTGATGGTCATCTATAAGAGCATTTTCGCCCGATACTGCTTTGACTACTTTGTCACTTGATTTAGCCCTGTTGCTTAATGAACGTTCAGAATTGCCTACTTCAATTGCCAATGAGGGAGGTACCTCCGACATTTGTTCCTAAAGTAGAAATTCCAGCTAATGCCGCAACAGGTGCAGCAGCTGCTACTATTGAAGCTCATTATGTTTCACAGTTTTTTCATGTCCCATTTTCTAGACAGGAAGTGAATACTATTAGACAAACAATTCCAGATATCAGGAAAAATCCAACAAGATTTTATAAAGAAATTGAATCAGTCTTGAATTCATCAGTTTTCACACTGGCCAATATAGACTTGTTGTTCCCTGTGATCCTACCTGCCGATTTTTGGAGACAGATTAGAACTATAGATAACCTGGCAGGGCTGGGTGACACATGGGTTAAATTGATACGGATAGATGGAGAAAGAAAAGCTGGTGAGAAACCGCTACAGGTGATATTGACACTGCCAGACAGAATAGTAAATAAATTGAAGACTTAAGTGTTAGAGAGAAGAATAGTTTGGCACAAGCTTACAGCTTGCATCCAGAGGAAATCTGAGGGCGCTACCGAATCTTTTAATCGGTTCAAACAAGTGTTTTCAGATTTTAACGATCAGGACTTAAGTACCGAGTCAGGAAACAGGCTGTTTGTAGACACATTTGTGTGTGGATTGTTGCCTGATATCCAATCACAAATTATGACTTCTGAAAGCACCCGGCAAGCTAAATCGCAGTCTGAAGTATTGTGTATGTCTCAGTATTATGAGAATAAGTTTAATACTGAAAAAGAGAAGATAGAGAAAAAGAAGGGAGACTTGAAACAAAAGTATTGTTGCAACAAATAGTAAGAGGAACCAGAGGTGGGAGTACACAGTTCAAAGGTCAGTTTGCCAATGTGCAAATGGGACCTGTACACACAAATCAATGTGCTTATTGCAGACAGGAAGGTCATTGGCGAGCACAATGCCCGATCCTTCAGCAGCGATCAAATAACACATGTGGTACTAAGGGTAGACAATCCAGAGGCCGTCCTGGGATAGGGGGTCCTAGTAGAAGTTAGTTTGCTCAGAATCAACAGTCATTTTCACAGGAAAGTCAGCAGCATAGTGTTAATAATGGGAACATTTTTGATAATCCTTCGACTGTCTATTTCTCTGAGGATCTTGCATTTGATGATGTACTGTTCCGTTAGGACAGCCCGAAACAGAGTCTGGAACCAGTACCTATTCCCATCGATCAGAAAGGGCCCTACGTTGAAATGAAGGTGGGGAATAGGGAGCATCTATTTTTGATAGATACAGGAACACAGAAGTGTTCCGTAGATCATTCACGGGTTCCAGATATTCCACTGTCAGGGCAGAATAACATTTCTGTAGGGTTCTCTGGTATGCTAGTGGTTAGTCCGGTCTCTCAGCCGGTACCGATTTCACTGGGGCCATTCATTGATTCATGTCCATTTCTTTTGACGACGAATTGTGGCGAAAATTTGCTGGGGTTGAATCTGTTGAAAGAATTGAATGATGTAATTTACGGTTCTCCAGATAGAGTGCATCTAACAATTTCACCTCAACGAACTTCTGTTTCACAATTCTTGACTAGGCCTTTACCGACTGAATTGGATAAGGTTCTTGCATGTTTATGGGCTGTAGATGATAATGACGTTGGGATGTTGCACATTGAGCCTGTTAAAATTGTGTTGAAACCAGATGTTAAATTGCCACGTATTCCACAGTATAAGATTTCAGTTCACGGTGAGCAAGCTTTAAAGAGTATAGTTTCTGATTTTGTACATCGAGGAGTGATTGAGGAAATTGCAGGAAGTTTATCTAATATTCCAATTCTACCGGTGTGTAAGAAAGGGGATAATGCAATTTCTTTCTGTTTTATTATTGATTTACGCGCTATCAATTAGATTGTTGCTCAACAATTTCCGATTGTGCCTGATGTGACTACTATATTCCAGCTTCAGCTACTCATTTTAGTGTTGTGGATTTAAAGAATGCTTTCTTTAGTATTCCTGTACATGTTGACAGTAGATGTTTGTTTGCGTTCACCCTAGGGGGACGCTCATTTACATTTACTTGCATGCCACAATGTACACAGACTCCAAGCATTTATAGTAGAGCTTTGAAGGAACAGCTTGATACGCTTGAGTTAACTTCTACTTGCACATTGTTGCAGTATATTGACAATCTTCTTTTAGCTGCAGATTCAGAAGTTGCTTTCAAGGAGGGCATTGTGTTGCTGCTTATTCATCTAGCAGAACATGGGCATAAGGCTTCATTGAAAAAGTTTCAATATTGCCGACAGGAGGTCGCATATTTAGGCTATCTCCTGTCAAAGGAAGGGAGAAGACTGAGACCTGAACGCATACAAAGCATCTCTAGCATGTCTGTCCGAATTACACAGAAAGATGTAAGTGCCTTGATAGGCATGGCTTCATAATGTAGACAGTGGATCCCTAACTTTTCATTAATGATAAAACCACAGTTGGCATTGACAAAGAAGGGCATTTCTTTGCCTTTACCGTGGAACATGGATTGCCAGAAAGCTTTTGATCTGCTCAAGGCTGCGTTGTGTTCAGCTACAGTTTTGGGCACACCAAATTACGACAAGGCCATTATTCTGTATGTGCATGAATGTGATGGATGCGCTTTGGCTGTGTTAACGCAGGAGCATGGAGGGAAGAATAGACTTTGTGGTTATTTTTCCTCCACGCTTGACCCTGTTGCATGCGCTTTGCTGAGATGTTTGAGAGCTGTTGCTGCTGCCGCTGCATCTGTAAAACAAAGTAAGGGTATGGTTCTGGGTCACTCCTTAACCATGATGGTACCTCACTTTGTAGACGTTCTATTAAACAGAACTCAAACGCAACATCTCACATCAGCACGATTAACAAGATATGAGCTGATTCTATTTGCACCACATATCCAAATTAAGAATTGTTGCCCATTAAATCCTGCCGAGCTATTGCCTCTTCCGCAAGAAATTGCTTGCAGTGACAAGATGTCACATGACTGCCTCTATACCACAGAACAAGAGACTAAAGGCAGAATTGACTTAAGTGATACACTGTTGAAAAATCCACAAAGAGAGCTGTTTTGCGATGGCTTCTGCTTCAAACTTCCAAATGGTGCATCCACTGCTGCTTGTGCAATCACTACATTAAGCACTATTATGGAAACCAAAAGAATTCTGCATAACTCCATGCAGGCCGCAGAGATTATTGCATTGATTCGAGCTTGTGAACTTTCCGAAGGGCTTAGAGTGAATATATTTACAGACAGTCAGTATGCCTTTGGGGTGGTTCACACCTTCAGTCGATTATGGGCAGAGAGAGGTTTCTTGACCTCGAAAGAAACTAATATACAGCATGGTAGGTACCCTGATAGTTCGGCTACTTTCAGCACTTGCTCTTCCTATGCAGTTAGCAATAATGAAGTGCACAGCACACCAGAAAGTAACAGATGATGTGGGGAAAGGAAACGCTTTTGCTGACAGAATAGCCAAACAGACTGCCACCGATTTGCATTCCAAAATGTATATAACGAAAGAGGTCACTAACACTTGTGTAATAAATGTAGGAATTAGTTGTATAAAAGACATTCAGGCTGATGCCACTCCAGGCGAACTTAAACAGTGGGCTGAGGGTTCAGTAAGTTTAGACGATGAAGGGTGTTGGGTAGATAATGAAAAGCAAAGATGGATGCTACCCGATGCTTATGACCCCGCTATGGTTACTATGGCTCATGGTCCAACTCACATATGTGCTCAAAAGATTTGTAAACTGTTAGAACCTGTCTGGGTGAATGTAAATATCTTGAAAACTGCTGAGCATTTTGTCCGAAATTGCATGGTATGCTTACAGCATAATGTGGGGAAAGGTACATCGACACCGAGGGGTCGTTTTGGTCCCCCCTCTATGCCTTTTGAAGTTATACACTTCGATTTGATTGCAATGGAGCATTGTCAGAATTACAAATAGGTTCTAGTACACATTTGAACTTTCAGTAAATGCGTCGAAGCTTTTCCTCTAAAAGATGCCACAGCAATGACGACGGCGAAAACCATGCTGAAGGAATATTTTCCTAGGTTTGGTTTGTCGAGAGTCATTTGGTCAGACAATGGTACATATTTTATCGCTGCTGTTATCCTGCAAGTATGCACAGGATTGCAGATCGATAAACGGTTCCATTCGGCCAGACATGCTCAGAGTGCCGGACTTGTAGAACACCATAACGGTATCTCAAAGTATAAGATGGTGAAAATCTGTGCAAGTAGCATTTCGAAATGGCCAGATGCCTTACCGATAGCTCTATTGTCCATGCGGACAACTGCACAGTCTAGGACAGGGCTCTCTCCCTATGAGATAATCATGGGGAGACCAGCCAATATTTGGAATGTACCTAAACCCAAGCGGCTAAAAGATGTAGAGCATTTGCTCCTTTCTGAGTACTGTGACCAGTTAACTCAAAACTTGTACCTGATTTATCAACAGGTGCGAGAAGCCCTCCCAGTAAAATACGAGGGTACAGGTCATCGACTCCGACTGGGTGCTCGTCGAATCGTTTGAAAGAGTCTCCTGTCTCGTGCCTCGCTGGAGAGGACTGTATCAAGTCCCCCTTGCCACAAAGACTGCTGTATGAGTGGAAGGGAAACGACACTGGATTCACGCAACGCACATCAAGAAGATGCCTTTTCCACTGCCCCACGACAAAGGGGAAGAGAAGGAAATTGTTCACTATGATACCTAACACAAGTCTGTTCTAAACGACACCGAGGGTGTCTTGGAAATCCTTCCTGAGCCCGTGGGCCCTCAGGAGACTGCTGCTTTGCCTTCAAGTTCTTCTTTGGATCCTTCTTCACCGTTGAACAATCTTGCTTCTGCTCCATCACTTCCTTCAGGAAGCGACAACACTCTGTTCGCAGATCACACCATACCTGGAGTCTTGAGGTACGATCTGCGTCCGAGAAACTGAATTTACAGCACAGCATCGGCCGTGTCCACAAGGAATCATCGTTGAGCCAGTCCCTTGTCACTCTTTCTCTGAAAAATAAATAAGAGACAGGGACCGGCAAAGTCACCTTCAAGCAAGATAAGCCACGTGGTCAGGAGCCACCGACAGATGAACTAAAAGAGCCTAATGGAAAGGCTTCTAAACGGACACTGAGAAACAAAGTCCCCTCCTAAATCCACTCGTGCAGAGCAAGCTATTGGTCTTGTGGCTGATAAAGAATCTGTTCACCGAAGATCATGGTCCTTGAGGACCCACTGTTTTGTAATGACAGTACTGGTTTGCTTAGTAATTATATTTGTGCTTGGGTTCTGGTACATAGAAAGAGTGCATCAGCTTGAGACTTTGTTACCCACTGAAATTATCTCCACTGTGTCTCCACCTTTTGTGCATCTGCACACTCTTCCTCCTCCAGACTCCCAACATAGACAGGGTTACCATAATAACACTCTCCTAATGATTATGAATGCGATCCCATGCAATTCTGAACAGAACAAATTGCTGGGTGTGTTCACATTTGCCACAACACAGGGAAAAGGGGCTGGTATATTCATCCTTTTCCCTTAACTACTGCATGCTATGCCTCACTCAGGGCACTATTCTGTGGTCGTTGGAAGGAGAGTATTTCTGGGAACTTCGATGGGACTAATCTAAATGAATTTGAAAAACGAGTCCTAACACCTTTGGGATGTTTTCTCTTTGCGAATAGAAGCAAACTCAATGTTGCTTCTATTTGGCCTCCTGATAGACTCTCTAGACCTTTTCAATCACTGATTTCCTTCAAGATGGCTCCCGTAGGCAACCAGGATGCCATGTCTCCTTCCTATACTATTAATCATAGCCCCAACTCTGTCTCTTTCTGTATACAAAGGGAAGGTTCTCAGCCACTGGGGACATTCAAGGGTTGTACTAACATTGCAAATCTAACTAGTAAGGACAGACCTTTGTATGTAGGAGACCCTGTTTAATTTGTTTGTGCCAGTGAAGCCTATCCTTGGTTACCTAGAGATTGGCAGGGTACTTGTTGTTTGGGTATCTTGTTACCAGGGGTATATGTGGCTACCACTACTGAAGTCTCAGAAGCTCGTCCAAGGCGGGATGTGAATGGTGATACTCCTTCACAAGTCATGGGTGATGTAGCAAAATCCTTTGTGCCATTTTGGGCACAAATAATGAATTCTGAAGACATCAGAAGACTAGCAAGGGTACTGGAAAAAAAAACATCAATAGGACCACCGATATTCTGTACAACATGACGTTGGAGCAAAAGGCAATTCGATTAGTGGATCTCCAAAATAGGATGGTGTTAGATGTCATCTTAGCTGACCGTGATGGGGTATGCAAATTGGTGGGATTTGTGTGCTGTGTTTATGCATCCGACTCCTCCCCTACCATATTCAAGGCAATAGAAAATCTGCATACTTTGAGTACTGAAGTACATGTCCCCGAGGGAAACTGGAATCTTAGTGTTTGGTTCTGGGACTTACCACGATCATGGGGTTGGAAACTCTTTGCAGTCATAATGACAGTTCTTGGTGTTATACTGTTTTGTTGTTGTTGTGTACAATGTCTCCCTGACATATGTTCGATGTTAGGAGGATGTTGTGCGCAAACGATAGGTACACTAGGAACAAAGGTACATGCACCCAAGGAAACTACCAATGCTTTTGTAATGAAGGATATTACTATCAAGGAACTTATGGCGATTGACATTTCTGAAGAATGTGGTTCAGGATGTACGGACATTGCGGTTTTGAGTAAAGTGAATGTTTGAGTAAAGCTCTTGGTTTAGGCCAAAAGGAGGGTTTGTTAAACTGTATTTGTATAATACCGCACAGAAAACCTCGTCTGAAATGTTTTGATTTCTGATCAACTCCTGCTTGTGTCCTAAAATGGTGGGCTGTGTTTTCAACTTGCACCCGAACCGAACGACCTTTGAGTTGTGTAAATATTTAGACTGACCAAGAGCAGACTGTTTGTTCTATGCAAAGAAACCTTGTGACTCGTATTAACTGCAATCCAATTGTTGTCTGTGCTCACAAGCCTCATCCTCATATAAACGAGACAATGTAGAGAAAACTCAAATCGTGTGGTTTGGTTGTAACATATTTTGTTCTCTCTTGAGACTAGACTTACTATGAGCTGGAGACCCCCTGCTGCTATTGAATCTTCATGGATATGCAAACTTGTTAAATCCATTCAACAATATTGTAATATTTTTCATATGAACTGGGCACGAACCCTAGCATGTAAATTATTAGTTTGGAGAGGGGCTGGACAATGATTGGAAGAAATGTATAAAATAGCTCGCATTGAGATGTCCAGCTCTCTTACCCCTCACTGTGTCTGCTGGTACACACTGCGAGGTGTTGGGAGCCAGATAGCTATCTGTTTGCTTTGAATTCTGTACAGAAAATAAAGATACTTGTATCTTTCGACCCATGATTGGCGTATTTCATTGTGTGGTACTAAGCCTCGATATTTCTTTGGTCTTTGAATTTTACAGGCAATCCTTTCATATTGTTTCTGATCAACTTTGTCGGCCTACATGCTCCAAAATCACTCCACCAGCCTGCCCCCGTATGCCCGGAGTTGTTTGTCGGTTATTCAGTAGCAGCCAACCCTCCTTCCTTTATGATTCCCATGAACCACGGGCTACTGGCATTCCATCAGTGGCGTTGCGGAGACCCCCAGATAGCCATGGCAGCAGTTCATACTTGCATTGGAACAGCCCAACCGTGTTAACATACTGCGGTGCAGAAAAGAAAGCAATATTAGGGTGCCTCCTGCTCTTAACATTTCTAAGCGTAAGGTGTTTCTCCCTATAATTCTGAAAGAAGGGGCGAGTAGCAACATGTAGGAGTCCTGAACATGGGATACTTACACCTTACTGCACACATATGTGAATGAGAAAACCCAGGGGGATGAATGACGGACCCTCACAGAGGGCTTATGGCAGACCTCAATAATGGGCAGGCTGTGCACATAGTGAAATAACAGCCACAGCCATATTTCATTTGACGAGCTTGACAGCCTTCTCTAGGAAACAGAATATGTAAAACCAGACACTCCGTACTTTACCTTGTGTGTTAAATAAGTTCACTTTTGTTAATTAAATAATACATAGGTTCACTTGGGGCACCTGGGAACAGGTCCATTCACATTTGGTAAATAAATAGTTAAATAGCATCAAGTGGGGCTGTAGAGGAGGAGCCAAGAACTCCCGCTCCAACTGCCCTGCCCATATTACCTTTAGAATGGGAACCAAAGTATGTGACGTATGCGGAACAATTGAATCAGCAAAGAGCAGAGCGTGGACTCTGTGCAGTACCCATAATAGTACCAATACCTAAGAGAATCTTGGAGGCAAAGTACCCATTGAGAAAACCATACCTACACGCAAGACAAAATGATGGCCAGCTGAATGAGATTACCGAAGAAACAGAGCAGTTAAAAGCAAGAATGAATGGTGACGTCACGCGGAAAGAGATGACGCACACAGTAGAGATGCAGAGATCAGAGAATGCAGATATTTTATAAGGCATCAAGAAAGCAACAAGGATAAGTGAAATCTTGGGCTCAGGATGAAGAAGCTTATGCCACAGAAACAGATGAAGATTTCAAATCATTTTACATGTGTACAGATGCAATTGTAACGCAAGCAGCAAAGTGATCGTGAAGCTAGCTCTAAGCTTATAATAGATAGACCGTGGCAAGCGCCAATATATATACATACCTCTATAGATACATATGGACAAATAAAATATGAATGTTTCCAGTGTACGTTATAAGGCAGTGCTGAACATAAATAGGAAGGCCTCACTTCATTTTGTTACAGTTAAAAGCAAGTTTTAATTGCAGGAATGAATCTCAGCAGACGGAGATAGAATGAGCCAGGAAGCCAAAAGTTTTTTCAACCAGGACTTGGCTGACATTGGATACAAATTGTGTGAAGGAACAAGGGGCTCCTTTTCAGGAAGCTTCAGCAAAACAAAATACGTCAGAGGACTATTTAATAGAATATTAAATATACGAAAATCTCGATTTCATGGTGTCCAGTCACGTGGAAGGAAGAAATTGGACGATCGAGGTGGTCACACCTACGCATAAAGGCTGGCTGTGCCTACACTCCTTAAAATTCTCAGACCAAAGTACAAATCCAAGGCCAAACTTCAAAAGCACTAATTGACACTGCACTGATGAGGTAATGATGGATTGATATCATAATTGGTGGGAAGCGGGTTTCTAAATGAGCCCACTAGCACCTGGATGTTCAGTCTGCAAGCTGATAAACGTAGGTGGAAAAGTACTGATGGGGGGGTGGAAGCCAACCAATTGTAGAGGACCATGTAATCAAGGGTCCAATAGTTTGTGTAGCTAATGGAACGTCGTGTATTTTGTGACGTTCATAGTGGCCATGTTTAGGGAGGGCTTAGTTGCACCACCTGATGTTAAACACCCTATCACTTTTCTTCACGTTTCTAAACGGATATGGAACGTATGCTTAGACATTCATTTAGAACCAATCACTCCCTCCGATAGGTTTTCGTAGTTTGCCATGTAGGTAGTGACGCAGGTCAACTTCAATGATGACGATTTTATGCAACATGACCTCAGTTTCTACTAAGATGCATTAAGAGGATCGAACGACTGCTGATGTTCGCTGTACTCCCTGTTTTATGTACTTGTTAATAAAACCGACTTTCCTTTTGCCAAACTACCTGAGTCGTTTTGATTATTGATGTATGAATACAATCTGCATCCCCATCCATCTCCAGGGTATTGCTACTCATCTTAAAGCGCTGGAAGAACCCAGTTCAGGGCATCTGGGAACAAGTCCATTCACATTTGGTAAATAAATAATTAAATATCATCAAGTGGGGCACCTGGGAACAAGTCCATTCACATTTGATAAATAAATAATTGAATAGCATCAAGTGGGGCACTTGGGAACAAGTCAATTCACCTTTGGTAAATAAATAATTAAATAGCATCAAGGGGGAACACGGGAACAAGTCCATTCACATTTGGTAAATAAATAGTTAAATTCCTTCAATACCACCACTCGGACAGCAGGGGGTGGGGGGGTTTGGATGTGGCTTTTCATTATTAGAGTTCCTTGGCCTCTGAGAACGTAGACACTCCTTTACCTTTGATGACTGGAGGACACAACTCTGGGATTTCAGAACTTGCACCGCTGTGTGCTTAAGTGGTTTCCCTTAAATCGCTTTACTTTGAAGAATGGTTTGATTCTCTCCAGCACTAATCTACTCTAACGGTAGCTGCAGTCTACCACGGACCATACTCACTTAACATGGGACAAATATTACACACATACACACACACACAGCTAGACCCCCATTGTCCGAAAGTCATCTGGAAATGGCGGCAAAATAGTTCAAATAGTTACCCTCTGTGCAAGACTTTATTCACGCCTCCTCAGTGTGCCTTCCTTACTCAAACAAGCACAGCGTGGCCTGATCGGGACGGTGCCCATGGGACCAGCCACCCAAAGGGGCGCCTGCAGCCTGAACCTATCGCCGTCTGTCCATCTCTCTGGAGGTCTAACCTCCAGTTAAATGAGATACGTAATGTGTCCACTTCCACAGCCCTGAAGCCCACAAGACCTTGAAGGCCCACTGGAGCTGACACACAGGTGGCGCACCCCTGAGAGGCAGCTAGGGGTTGCTTTGATTTTCCTATTCTCTTTCTTTCTCTTGGTTTTCTCTAGTCTCCCTCCCCCAACTTCAGCATGAAGCAGAGTCTTAAATCCCGGCCCTTAGAGGCTATGTTCGCGATTTCCCAATAACACAAACCCAACACCCCAAATGGTGCACTCGCCAGTGCTACCGCCGGGAGAGACATAGTGGGGAGAGGATGTAACCTCTTCACATTTGCTTTTACATATGATAAAGCTAAAATGTGTCGGGCCAACTCTCTTTTTGCTTCGAAAAGGGAGTATCACCCTCCTACCTTCCTTTCCGTCGCCATGGAAAGAAAAACTCACCGCTATCGAATGCGAGTGTTTGGCGAGGCTTCGATCATTGGTGCGGGCAGGACAGGAGCCGGTCTGGGCCCAAACACAGACTGCCGCACAGTACCTCACACCTTCCATCTCAGGCTATTCTACAGGCGGGAGACCTGGCACACACACAGCCCGCAGAGGCCTGTGATACTAGGAACCTAGGGCCTAATGGACAGGCGAGGCAGCCGACCCTGATCCCTGTCTCTCCTGCGTCTCTCTCCTCTATGCACCGAGCTTCCATTTATCCGATTCCTTGGACGCTCCGACGTCAGCTTCCACGGGGGTGTGCTGACAGAGAACGTTACCAAATCTCCTCAGGGACGTCCCACTTCCCCCTGCGGGTTGGGAGAAACCATTAGCGTAAAGTAGCGGCTCGATCTCCACATCAAAACTACGGATGCCGACAGGTGTCTGAAATAACAATAAAACAGGTGGAAAACAAATGCCTATTTTGCACGCACAGTCACCGCATCATACAAAAGGCATAACATACATAGACTCCCCATGCACCACATTACCTCACCGGAAATGTGACCCCATGTATTGGTTTCTGTTTACTTTCGCAGTTTTTATATTTAAACTTACTTGCCCAACACCACGTACATACTCATTTTATTGATTGCAACGGGTCTGAATACAACCCCCAAATTAACTACGGGTTTAGATAACGGTGGGTAGTTGGTTTGTGTACCTGCCAGGAATCAACGAGGCCTACATTTCCCGTCTGTGGTTTTAAGGAGCCGTGCACTGCTCTCAACCCTTTGTGACATGATTTTCCTTGGATGTTGGATGGAACTCAAGTCGTGGAAAGGGGAAACATACCCAGTCCACGTCCGAATAAGACCTGTTTGCAAGTGAAACTGTAAAACTGATTTCTCCTCACTCAGGGTACTGATGTGCCTTGCTGGGCTCTAATTATACATATTTTACAGCATGGAGGTATTTAGGCTAAGACCAGTGACAGCCTTACATTATTTGCGCTTTCGATGTGGGAATACGGGCCATAATGCAGCGTGCTATGTTTTGCTTGGTACTGTCCCTGCACATTACGAAGTGAATCGTCTGTGGGTTCAGCCCTCAAGACGATACCCCTAAGCCCAGAGGGTGAGGGTGTTAGAAGCAGGGGTGAACTGCTACGAATCAGGGGCGAGGGATACGTTTTGGAAGGAGAAAGGGAAAAATGTAGAGAAATCATATTTGTGCCTAAAACCTCAGATGCCACCTTAAAGAAAAGGTTCACTTTTGTTAAATTCTGCCAATCGTAATGACCTGCGCATGGCACAACATATCGACGCGTTGCACCCTTTTTTCCCTCACAGCATAACTAACATTTCCACTAATGACCATATGTTTTGGCTAAAACTGCAGAGCCCCCTTAAAGGAAAGATTCAATCGCACCACATATCAATGTATGACACCACCCCCCCCCGCCGCGTAGCTTACATTTGGACCAATTGATACATGTGACCCACAGCTGTTCCCATCCGCCATCTTGTGATAAAGTACTCTGTAGCGCAATCAACCTAAGGCCAAGTGCCATGCAGGCAATACACCATAGAACAGTGCCCTGCTTCTGACATCAGCTGGTGCATCCACAATGCAGTGCGCCTGGTTCTGACGTTAGCAGACAACAAAGCCAAACATACTGCTTATGCATTTACGTAATCAAGTTTCTCCACCCAAACACAGAAGACACTCACCCATGCAGTACATTCCCACACTTATTTTATTCATTGACTTAGCATTTGAGACGTTAGGATATCTCTATATGGTTGGTGTTAAAAATGTGATTGTGAAATATATATTGATCGGAGGTATTCAAGCGGTGTAGGGTCATCACAATCAAAAATAAATGAAATCGTTTTAATCAACTTTGGTTCAGAAAAGAGACTAACACACTTCAAGAACAAATGTCCAATTATCTCATTAATTCTTCTTTGCACTAGTATGCTATTTCCTCGATCTATTAATATGTTCCCTGCAGTATATCTCCCTCCAAAAGTGATTCAGAATTTCCAGTTTCTATGTCAACTTTCTCAATCCAAGATCCCTATTTACTTTGAAATCTTTGGAGATGCTGCTTTCAAGGGCCCTACCTGCAATGGGCAATGCTTGATAGACCGAAATCCAGACCCATATCTGCCAAATGTTTGTGTTCCCAGTGCTGGTGACAGCACCCTATTTTATGGTTGGCATGTGAGAAGCCGTTGAAGCGTAAGTTGTGTAAATGGTTTGCGGCTGAGCTAGCTGCCAACATGAGAGGTTAGGCAGATGTACATGTTGGTCGATAAAAAAAACTTGAATATTCTGACCTTATGAGTAAACATTATATTATGAGCTGTTTTATTTGTTAATACATAAGTTAATACATGAACACAGTTTTCAACATATTTAATATATAGTTTGTCATAATATTTATCGAGAATAAACCATACAGTTAGAACAGACTTGCCTCATCCATGTTGGTTCCGTGCTCTCTTGAATATTCATCTGAATGTTAAACTTTTGCATCATAGAATGCAATATGGTCATTTTCAAACAAAGAATGCCCCTTTCTGACTACATAGGATGCAACCTTTTGTTATTATGTTGCACGCTAAACCTTTGTGTATTTTCATGGTCGCGTTTTCTAGGGAATCACTTTGATTGATGAGTGATGAAGGTCATTAATGGCTGCAGATGGACTCTAATTATTTTGTTTTCAAACATAACCTTTTACAAGCTGACACTTCTAAGTATTAGCAATCATACCTACTTCATAACAGCATTGATTTTGCGTTTGCCCGTTGTAATAATTGCACGTCCACAGACGATGTGATTATGATGTCGTAGTTGCCAACCCCGTGCCTAATAACTATACACAATGAAAACAATTATTTGTTCAGCAAGCCTTCTGTCAAATGTGAGCTAGTGCAGTGCAAGAATCACATGAGTCATAAAGATTACAAATAAGGTCATTTTTGCTGTCTTGCATGTGATCTTCACGAACAACATTACACCCACACCCCTCTTCCTTACTTGCATTTCACCCTAAAACCCCCATAAAACAATTAATTGACAACTAAACTAATATGATTAAACAAAATGTAACTATTCCATTTTGTTTTAAGATTTCTATGTACCATCCACATTTTAACAGTAGCTTCCTAATTGCTAGTAGAATGCAGCTGTATAAAAAAAATGGATAACATATACTTTTACTGTCATTCGCTTTTCAACATACAGCGGCTTTAGAGGCAAGTTCCCCGATGTTGCCAGGTTGCTGGAAGATAGTGGCGGGGCCACTGTGAAGGACCATCACTAATCAAGAGAAGCGCTCGCAACTGCCATTCCACCTGCACAAGCTTGACAATGAGTGGACCACACGTCAGAATGAGCGCAGTGGAAATGTACATCTGAACATTGGCTTTACATAGTTGAAAATCATGACCGAGTAAACCACCTTTCACACGAAAAAATGTAGAACAAGTCATTATGTTTACTGTACTGTTGCTTTACTATTTGGTTGCCCTCTTTTTAACATATCTATTCCAATATTATTGTCTCAAAGTGTCATCCCTTCAATTATAGTTTTACATTATAGACCATTGTCTGTAGTTGCAATACTTTCCTTTACATTCTTACCTGAAAAGACCAAAGATGAGTGTTTAAACCTCCATCATGGTAGATAGAGTACTTTCCAAAATGGTTAAAAGTTTTTAATAGTTTTGGGGAAATCCATGCACATTATAACTGTGATGCCTTCTCATATTGTTGAACATAAAGGACCCTTCAGGGGTATTTTGTTTTGTAGCAAACCAATGCTAGTGATAACTGAAAACATCCATTGATGCAGACAAGGGAAGCACCAATACAACTAATTGTAACACAAAAAAACACCATGTGCACAGGCTGGGACACTAGAATTGTGATTGATCCTAGGATAAGATGGACAGAGG
Source organism: Ambystoma mexicanum (assembly GCF_040938575.1). NCBI lineage: Eukaryota > Metazoa > Chordata > Amphibia > Caudata > Ambystomatidae > Ambystoma > Ambystoma mexicanum. Next base: position 642,106,550 of record NC_090925.1, on the reverse strand, counting down.
CTAATATTATGCGCACTCTCTTTTCTTGCTGCTCTAGCTAGAGATAAGTATTGTGTCTGGACTGCATGGAGGTTATCGCACGTTTTTTGTGTTCGCATCCGCATGGCATCATGTTGGTGGCACAAATTCTCTCAATTTTTCCCAGTGTAGAACAGTTTTCATAACACCTGTAGGGGGTGCTGAGGGCTAATAATGTGGCCCCGGTTGTACTCTGAAGCTCCTTTAGTCCCGCCAATGCAGTGGTACCTCACTAGTTGGTACGCCCAATGCTGGTCAATTAGAGGAAAGGACCTGGTGTTGGCCAGTTCCACAAAACAAATAAACAATAACTGACAGACTAATCCCAAAGACTGCGTGTTGAGGGAAGATGCCGCAGTGTAGCACATTTTGTTGGAGGGAGGTAAACTGGGCACTTTGGCCAGCAAAGACAGGAAGGCAACGGAGCACTGTGGTCAGGAGGAGCAGGTGGACTCTTCAGAGTGGCACAGTAAACCTGCCACTTTTATTGAGAAAATGGTGGCCAGGCCTGTTATAGGAATAGAGGTGCACAGGTTGCGGCCGCCATTAAAGAATCAATGGCAGTAATGGCGGTGAGCTTTGAGAGAATCCGTCTCTGTCACCATTAAGGAAGGACTTGCAGAGCACCCTGGCTCTGGGGAAACTGGGCCTGACAACGTGGGGACGGCTTCTGCTCCTAAAGTCACATGAAAATGCTGCCATCTTCATACGGACGGATATGGACTCATTCATTCAGTTCAGCATTCGCAGGACTGACGCACACTCAAGAACGCTTTTGATGGGTGACTGTTGTACACTAGATGAGCCCCATGTTGGGGAGCACGTTTCTTAGCCCTAAGCACCTCGTCAGGGAGGGATGTGTGGATTCCCAAAAGGGAATAGATTTATGATGGTAATGATGACGATAATTCCCACCTCTAATCTCGACCCCTGGTACCCCTGTGAACACTGGTGATTGGGTTGCCCTAACCTCAGATGAGCCATCCACCTCTGGCGTGACAGACCATTTGGGCCAGCCAATGTTCATCCCTTTTGGGTTCATCCACCCTAACTCACCTGACTGGTTTGTCCACGTTGGATAACGGCTTGCAGCAGAAAATGGGGGCTAAGAGCCTTCCATGTCCGGTAGACAGCATATGACGCCTGGCGTGGACCCAAAGTTGTCTGTGTTATTTTATGGTGGGCTGGGATGTCACAAAGGGTGCCAATAAGGCATTGCCCACATTTCATCACAGGCTCCTGAATACTTGTGGCCTGATCCTAAAGATTCTAGACCTGGCAGAGGGGGCTTGCGTCATGATCGGCCCCTGGGACCTGAGGAAATTTCAGGTTGGGCCTGGAGGGTCGTGGACAAGGCAAGAAAGGCTTGTCCTGCCTACCCAGGTCGGTGTATTCTCAATTCCCTTGGAGCACTTTCTGGTGGGGGGCTCGCAAACAGTATTTTCTCAACAATTGGTGTCTGGTGTTGACAGATCCCTGGGTGTTGGATACAGTACAGGATTATCACATACGGTTTCTGGCTTCCCCTTGTTAATCACGGCTGCCAATTCAGTTATGGTGCAATCACGACCAGCAATTTTCAGGCAGGATTGGAATATTACTTGAGAAAACTATGGCGTTCACACGAGTCCAACTTCCTCAGCAACATTTTTCTGGTATGAAAGAAAGATCGATTGTTTGACACAGTGTTTTTACTTACAGGTGTTAAATGCTTTTGTTTTTTACCACCACTTCAAGATGGAGATGATTGCATTGATAGGTGATGTGTTGAGACCATGTGCCTGGTTGGCACAGCTGGATCACAAGGATGCCTACATGACCAAACTGCATGGAAACACAGGTGTTTTCTCTGATTCAAATGGGATGGACGGTGGTTCCATTTTTCATCTTTGCCATATGCTTTGCAGCCGACACCTTGGTGTTTCACAAAGTTGCTGCAACCTGTGGTTAGTTTCCTGTATCTACGAGATGTTCGGTTACTCATAAATATCGATGATATTCTTCTTATCACCCATTCTCTGGGTCAACTAAAAGATCATCTTCGGCTGACTATTGAGCTTCTTTTGTCCCTGGGTTTCCTGATCACATGGACGAAAACCGAGGGACGTCCATTACAGCAGCGCTGGTACTTAGGCTTCATGATAGACTGTGTATCTGCCTTTCTGCGTTTGCCTATGGAGAAGGTTTGCAGATTCCAGAGGAAATTGGGTGAGCCATTTAGGCTTCCCAAGTGTCCATCCGACAGATAGACAGTATAGTGGGCCTATTGTCAAGTTCCATCCAGGTGATTTTTTCAGCCACGTTAGACTACATGGCCCTCCGACGTCTGAAGATTCAAAAGCTCTATGACAGCGCAAGTTATGCTGATTTGGTTCAACTTTCACCAGAGGCGCGCCAAGTTGCTTTGGAGGCTCCATAATGACCATAATGTCGACTCATGGCGATTTTCATTACATCTCCTTTCTTGTGTTCACATCCAATCCAAGCCTTGCCGACTGGGGTGCAAACTGTGAGGGCATTGCCACTGGAGTGATGTGGTCTAGGATGGAATCCCAGTGGTATATCAATAAATTAGAAATGCTTGCAGGGTCTTTTGCGGTCCAATGTTTCGCCCAAAACAAATGGTGGTGTTCAATCACCCTACTAATTGACCATCGTGCAGCAGTGCATTAGACCAATCATTTGGGAGGCCCTTGATCCAGGTGTCTTTCAAATCTGGCCAAGAACTATTGGGATTTCTGTCTCCCTCGACAGCTCAAGGTGCACGCAGAAGTTATCACTCTGGTAACCAACATGGTGGCAGATTTGTGGTCCCTCTGTTGGTGAGACCCGTCAGATTGGCGACTATCATCCAGAGGTCAGCTCAGTCTGTGGGCCCCTTGTGTATCCATCTCTTTGCATCTCGGTTCAATACAAAACCTCCCAGGTTCTTCAGCTGGATGCCCAAGCCACAGGCTCTGGCTGCAATGGCATTTTCCTAGCCCTGGGGCAAGGGCACAGCGTATGCTTTCCCACCATTCACACTGATGCCAAGGATACTGGTGCACGTGCAGATCCAGGGAGCATTGATGGTGTTGGTCCCACTTTGGCGGCTGTAGCAAGCCTGGGTCCATTCATTCTCCAGTTACTCATAATGGTACGCTGACATTTATCAACCTTCTCCTACATTCTACTAGGACGAGGGGAGTTGCATTCCACTCAGCCTAGAAGGATCCCTTCCAGCTGGAAGTGTACAGATGACTGAAGAAAAGCTACATTGAAAAAGTATTTACAATTTCTTGGAGCTACACATTTAAATAAAAGTATGGAGAGAACATGCATTTTGCCTACTGACAGTATTGGTTACATTTCTTAATTTTGATACCTTACAACATCTAAGCAAAACTAAAAATAATATAATTTACATGTTCCCTTTCAGTGGTGTCATATGGTTCTGCCATAAAAGCAAGCCGAACGGTTCCCTACTGCAAGAAAAAAATACAAACTGATGATGCCAATTGATAATTAAAATTGTAAAGGAGTTGTTATCCAACGATCCATTTCTAGAGACTTCAAGCATGTACATTAGTGAAATGCATGAATATTACAGTAACGAAGTAAAGTAAAACCCACATAACGGGAACGGCATGGCAGCGCACCCTAGATTGTGCCAGATAAAATGGATAACCGAGCAGATGTAATGGTATTGTCCTCATGAAACATGATGAACGCGCGGACAAGACTACATAACATATTATAATGAAATAAGGCATCCATGGCTATGATGTATTTTGATACACAAAGGTAAGAATTGAACTAATCAACATACGAACACTTTTTGCAATACAAACATCTATATATGTTTTGGTGACACACGAAAATCATAAGACGCAAATATGTAGTTTTATTCAAGAAGAGGAAGAGAGTTGGGGATTTGTGAAACTATTGAATATTGGGTAATCAAATGGGATGTCCACCAAAAATAGAAAAGTTGTCACCGAAATGCTAAAGAAATATATTGATCACATTCTATCTCAATCTCCTATATAACCAGGAAGATCAATACAAAATAAACATAATCATACACAGTGTCATACCTGTCGTTTGAACTGATGCTGTGCAAGATGAATACACCCGTTCCTCTTCTGTATCATAGCCATTGTAATAAAAAGGTACAAATAGCAATTCTTTGCTTAGAGTTTTTTTGTGTTGTAATATATTCTACTTTGAAGGCACAAAACTGCAAGTGAGGATTAGTTCAATTGACAGCAAATAATTTTAAATCAGTGAAAAAAGTAAAAGTATAGCTTCTGCCAATGAAGCCATATACACTTCTATAGACATAATTATTATTATATATAACACACTGACCCTGCCGCAGTCCTGAAGTAAAGCTAAGTCATACAGAATGGAGATCATAACTGACTCTGAGCCCATTAATGGTCTAAAACCTGATTGAAAAGGGTGTAACAGGTGATTAGCTTCAAGAAAACAAGAGAGTAAAATAACTTCCAACATTTTCATAAGAATAGGAATTAGGGATATTTTTGGGACAAAGCCCCAGGTAGGTTTGTGGGCTACTAGGAGTTTGCGGATTCAGAACTCATGGAAGGCCCATCAGCTTCCCCCCCAAAAGGAACGCAGGCCAAGGGAGACAGCAAGTTCAAACTGCGGTTTATTACAGCCAAAACTAACAGGGATCAGTACCAGGACAGAAGAAATCTGCGGACATCTCAGTGTTCCCTTTCTCGCAGGCTAGTTTTGTGGGCACATTGTGTCATGCTGATGTCACAACCTGGGCCCCTCTCCAGCAAACCTATTGTGCGACTGGATTGGGCGTTGAGGTGTAGTCCACCTATAGGGGACCCTATACATGTTAGACCACTGGCTCTCGCATGTCAGGTGGCTGGCCTGGCCCATCCTCAATTATCCAACTCTATTATCTAAATGAATGGAATGCCGTCCGTATCGAGTGGCCTTGGCAGCAGGCCCGGTCTCACACATTTCCTTCTCTGTGAAGCCTGAATTCAGCTCAGCTCAGGTTGCGCCGAAGGTCTGTGGCCTGCTGTAATTTCCTAACCATATAATGTCTTCAGTATGTTCGTACTATTCTATATCCTCCGTCTGTTAGTCGTACATGGCTCTGTCAAATCCCAGAGGTGCTCCTGCAGCTACATTGGGTTAATTGCGTATAAGCATCTGCAAGCTTGCTGAGGATCTCTTGCTTCTTGTTGTTTCCTCATTGCTACGTTTAAGCTAATGTCAAAATAATAAAGCAATGACAGTATGCAGGTGTGCTGTCCTCTAATTATAGAGCTGCGCATCCGTGTTCTTCGTGTAATCGAGTGTGTGTGTTTTTCATTGTGCGGATGGCATGAGTGCTTCCTGTCTAACGCTGCTAAGTTGTGGTGTCTCTAACGACGTCAGTGGCTTTGGCTTCTTGGCACTTTAGTCAATACTGTCAATTGAAGTCTCCTTAGTCGCCACCTGAGGGTGTTCATCCACTCTGGGTAGGGTTTGTACCACCCCTGGTCTGTACGTTTGGCTGAGTGGGTACTTCTCGACTTACTTGTCAATGATTGGAGCACTATGGATTGATGAGAAATAGTATGGACGTCCACAATATCTTTGGTTCCTCTTCTGCATCATATACTTCATTGGTGGGGGAAGAGGGGGTGATTTTGCCCATCCCTCTTCAATATGGGTCAATAGTTAGCTAAAATAGAAGGATTCACATTGGACCTTTTTAAGAGTGGGGTGACTACATCATGTTTTAGACGGGCTGCTATCTTACCATTAGTAAAAGAAAAATGAAGTACCACAGTGAAAAAAGAAATACTTTCCTGAGGGCAAGACTGAAGGAGATGAAGAGGAATAGGATCAAAGAGAGATGAGGATTTGAGTCTTTGAAGAGCAGAAGCGACAGTAATTGGTTCAAACCTGAAAGGATCCTGAATGCTGCCAACAGTTGGAATCCCCAAAAGCTGGATGGAGGTTGGAGATCTAAAACCAGTAGACACAATAGAATGACACATCTTTTGAATCTTCTCAACAAAGTAAGAGCTAATGGAGTCGCACAAGGATTGAGTGTAGGAAGGGTCAATCATCGGAGTTTGGGGAAAGGACAGTTCCTTGGTGACTCTAAAACGTTTGCATGAAGAACAAGATGCAGATGTGATACGATTGGCATAGTAATGGGATTTAGCTAATGTGATGGCTGTGTGACCACATTATAGAGCTTGCTTATAGTCCTCTTTGGAATCCAAATTATAGCGTGTGCCACATTTACATTCTGCACGCCATCATGCTTGCTTAAGTTTTCTATGGTCAGAGGAGAACCATGGGGAAGAAGGTTTAATGCGACTAGAGCCAATCTTGACTGGAGCAAGTGAATTGGCAACATGTGTCATGGCGGAATCCAAATGATCTTTGTCAGTGAAGCAAGACATGCTAGCCAGTAAATGATCTGCCACCAAAGCCGGGTGGCCCTTTATTGCAATAACGCACAGGGTGAAGGACCTTAGATATTGAATGAAGGGAACATGGAATAAAATAATGGGTCCTGCTGTGATTAATGGGAAACAGTGGATGGGGGATTAATATCTGTCTTTTTGGTAGCAAAGGGGTGGGGTGCTCACGATGGAAACCCCTTATTGAAGCGGGGGCACAACAGCTTGCACAGTACAGGAGACTATTTTATCCTACCCCGGGTGTGAGGAGTACCCTGCCTAGGTGATCATACTGTGGGTATTTCTAGAGAGAGCAAATGGGATTGATAATACGGTGGCTAAGTGATGCATAGGTGAGGGGAGGGAATGCATCAATTATGAAGGTATTCACTGTGTGCTTGATGTCGGTGATGGCATGATTTGTTTCTCAGATAAGAAGCAAAGCCTGGATAAAAGAGCCCAGTTTACATTTGCGGTATGTTTGCTGTAAAATTGGCACGTATTAGTTGGGTAAGAGGGACTGCTGGAGGCAGAGGATCGATCAGAGCTCTAGCTGGTGATGGACGGGATAGGGTGTTGTCCCGGGACAGGGGGAAATGGGGAGGTACATCCTCGTGTCTTGGCAATGGATTGTGGACTGCGACTGGGAGGCCCATACTTTGCTAGAGCCTATCTGCTGAAGTTGATTGTATGAGCGTCAGGCCATTCTAAAAAAAACATAGTAGGCACCTCTTAAAGGCCAGTGCACGGTGATTGAGATGGAGTGGAGATGAAAGGGAGTCACGGGGGCAAAGGGGGAAGGAGGAAGGAGGGACTATGGCTGAAGTAGAGATCACCTGATATCCTCTGATGCCTACCGGCACCTTCTAGTGGGCCATGATGGGAAGGCTCACCAACAGAAGTCTGCTTTTGTCCAGCCGTGGAAATTCCAGGGCCTGTACCACCAGTCGAAGGTCGGATTCTGGAATGCACTTTTTTGGTATGTTCTTCATTAGTCACAGCTGGCCGGCAATACTGAATTCATGATCAACTCAGTGGTCTTGAGACACAGGTACTGAACTGTGATCTAGAATCGCATGGAGGCTAGAGGATGTTTTTTTTATTAAAAGCAAGAGTAAAAAAAAGTGTCATTTATGATAAGGCCAGTGTGGCACAGCATCATTCCGATTTGCTGGTAACCTGACTTGCCAGTAGGCGACCCTTTAACCCCACTGCTTCTGGCTTCTTTTTGCAGGGGCATTTGGTCCTGGTTCACGGGACATTCCCTCCTCTACAGACTCTGTGTGGTGAATAATCTGTTTTCAAATGCACTGAAGTCCAATATAGCCCCTGACACACACCCCAAAATGCTTTCACTGAAGGTAAATTAACAAAAACAGTCAACGAATTTCTAATTCCTGAATTCCTAATGGAATGTTGTCATTATACAAATCATTCCTGTTATAAAACCCCAAAACACCTTTTTGCCAAACACGCTAGACAGGATACCATTCACTCCTCATATGTACATTAACAAAACCAGTCAACAAACAATTAGGTGGAGAATATAGTGGTGTCTTGGTAGACCCAGGCCAGGCACACAATGTTCCTTAGTGACGAACGAGAGGTATGAGACGTGTGGCACCGACCTACAACTCGCCACAATGAGCACATTCGCCTGGCGCTGGAACGTAGGAACATAATGCCCCCCCCCCCCCCCAGTTTGAGAGGATTCTTATCCCCCAACTTTCTGAATATGGGACTCCCAGCGTCCAAGGTAAACTAGATAAAGTGACATTTTCTAATTCGCCTTTTGAAATGCAACATCTGCTGCTCTGCCTCTCAACACACATTCATAGTTCTGTGAAAGGCCACGAGGGCGTGGGGCATAGGAAGGGCATTTTTGGAGCTACAAACAGGTCCTGCGGTAGGCATGGGCAGAAAGTGTGGTCACCCAGTGCCCTGTGCAGATGGAGGCCCTGAATGCACAAACACCTGTATACCTCAAGGGTACATTCTGGAGAGGGTGCGTTATGGCATGAGGCCATTCGTCCTCTCTGCGAGGCTGGGCCCCCTTTCCATTCCACCCTCCATTAGGTCCTGGAGACAAATCCTTCCCCCTCCTCCAACAGGAGACATTTGCCTGACAGGTCCAATTGGGGCCTTGCTAATGCTTAACTACTCAGCAGACTCTTGCTTATGGCAGTGAACCGGAACGGAAAGCTCTGCATTACTGATGGTTCCCCATTGTTTTTGACAAGACCTTAATAGGTTTTCATGTTTCAATGATACGAACTTATATAGGTGCATTTAACTTGGGAAAGCCCACACAAAGCTCCAGTTAGCTGCCAAAATGTGTACCTTCTTTCAAGACAATTAAAATGTTCGACACAAAAAAAATACATTTTTAAAGTTATCTCCCATATTTTCATGGTTGTCTGACACACAAAAAAGTATCTGTTTTTTGTGAAGTTCACATTGTATCTGAAGCCTTTCTGTTCCAAAAATGACTACAACCAGGTAACCTTATCACAATGTACCTTTGCTTGTGCTTCTTTAAGTCTTTCAAGTACATTTACAAATACAAAAGGCTACTTCGTAGCCTCATGCTGAATCACATTCTCGTATTTGTAGTCTTCCATTCAAGTTGGGGGGAAATAACATAAACAGTTTATTTTCCTTAACATATTTCTTTAAAGCAGGGAACTGCAACCTGTGGCTCTCTAGATGTTTTAGACTACTTCTCCCATCAGCCCATGCCACGTTAGTCAATGGTAGGGGATCATGGGAGTTGTAGTCGAAAACAACTGTACAGCCACAGATTGCACCTCCCTCCACCGCTAAAATGATATATGATGTTTATTTGTCAGATGGGTTTATTATGTCTTGTGAACTTTTCAAGTCATCTTTACAAAACAAAGTAAGTATTCTTGAAAGTCACACACATATTTTTGCCAAGCACTGCCAGAAAGATATTTGGTGAAGTGGCCAAGTTGTAGACTTGGTTAAAACCCTGGCTTCTCTTCTTAACTAAAGTGTCTGATTTTGGGGCAAATTAATTTATCTCACTTTGCCTTATCTGCCAAAATTGCAAGTCTCTAGAAGTGGTTCAATTCCCACTGTCGACTACTCAAAAAATCCACACCCATGGCATTGCTCCATATTTTTATTGATATTATTATTATTATTATATACTATATATTTCCACCCCTTCACACACCCCCCTCCAATCATCACCAGGGATCCTTGTCTCGTGTACAGTCACTGGGGTATTCACAACCACACCCCAACTGTTTATTCCTGTTTTCCCTGCCTTTTGTGCTCCTTCATGCCTGCGTCTAAACCGCGCTTCCCGACGACTGTTGTTCTCCCTGCAACAATGCTAGCCTTATCTAGCCTCCTTTGACTGACCTGTCCTATACCTTTAACGTTGCGCTCTGGAACTATCACACCCTCAACAATGAGGCCACCTCTGTTCTAGACCTTTTTTCTCATCTCTATCTACACTTCCTGTGCCTCACAGTAACCTCTCTGTCTCCTTCCAACACTGCTATTCCTGCTGCGCTTTCTCCTGCCCAGTTCTTCTTCTCAAATACCACCCACGCTTCTGGGCATGATGGTGGTGTTGGCATGCTCTCCTCTGTGTCTGCAGCTTCTTCTACCCTTCTCATGGACTCCCCTCACTTCTCATCCTTTGAACACCAGAACTTTTCCTTTTCTTGCCCCCTTTGACTTCCATTGCCATTTATCGTCCCGCTGGCTCTGGGTCCACTTTTGCAACAATCATGACCAGCGTCTTTCTACACTCCCGCCCTCTATTACCCCTCTCTTCCTCCTGGGTGACTTTAGTCTCCATCTCTCTAGTACCCATGCTACCTTACCATTCCTCTCCATTCTATATTCTTACTCACAAGTTCCCACTCCGCCTTCTCATATGTCAGAGTCCTCCCTTGACCTTATTTTCCTGACTATTCCTATCTCTGCTGCAGTTACTGCTCTCCCACTTGACTGCTCTGATCACTCACTTTTTTTATTCTCTTTTTGTCTCCCTTCTTCCCCCTCTCTATTCTCTCTATTCTCCTCTACTTTCCATCACCCCTTTGATATTCCCTTTTTCTATTCTGCTATTGTCTCTACTCTTCCCTCCCTTTCTACTTTTTCCTCTATGACTTCTCTTGACTCTGACACCATAACAGCATTGATTTTGCGTTTGCCCGTTGTAATAATTGCACGTCCACAGACGATGTGATTATGATGTCGTAGTTGCCAACCCCGTGCCTAATAACTATACACAATGAAAACAATTATTTGTTCAGCAAGCCTTCTGTCAAATGTGAGCCAGTGCAGTGCAAGAATCACATGAGTCATAAAGATTACAAATAAGGTCATTTTTGCTGTCTTGCATGTGATCTTCACGAACAACATTACACCCACACCCCTCTTCCTTACTTGCATTTCACCCTAAAACCCCCATAAAACAATTAATTGGCAACTTAACTAATATGATTAAACAAAATGTAACTATTCCATTTTGTTTTAAGATTTCAATGTACCATCCACATTTTAACAGTAGCTTCCTAATTGCTAGTAGAATGCAGCTGTATAAAAAAAATGGATAACATATACTTTTACTGTCATTCGCTTTTCAACATACAGCGGCTTTAGAGGCAAGTTCCCGGTGTTGCCAGGTTGCTGGAAGATAGGGGCGGGGCCACTGTGAAGGACCATCACTAATCAAGAGAAGCGCTCGCAACTGCCATTCCTCCTGCACAAGCTTGACAATGAGGGGACCCCACGTCAGAATGAGCGCAGTGGAAATGTACACCTGAACATTGGCTTTACATAGTTGAAAATCATGACCGAGTAAACCACCTTTCACACGAAACAATGTAGAACAAGTCATTATGTTTACTGTACTGTTGCTTTACTATTTGGTTTGCCCTCTTTTTAACATATCTATTCCAATATTATTGTCTCAAAGTGTTATCCCTTCAATTATAGTTTTACATTATAGACCATTGCCTGTAGTTGCAATACTTTCCTTTACATTCTTACCTGAAAAGACCAAAGATGAGTGTTTAAACCTCCATCATGGTACATAGAGTACTTTCCAAAATGGTTAAATGTTTTTAATAGTTTTGTGGAAATCCATGCACATTATAACTGTGATGCCTTCTCATATTGTTGAACATAAAGGACCCTTCAGGGGTATTTTGTTTTGTAGCAAACCAATGCTAGTGATAACTGAAAACATCCATTGATGCAGACAAGGGAAGCACCAATACAACTAATTGTAACACAAAAAAACACCATGTGCACAGGTTGGGACACTAGAATTGTGATTGATCCTAGGATAAGATGGACAGAGGCTAATATTATGCACACTCTCTTTTCTTGCTGCTCTAGCTAGAGATAAGTATTGTGTCTGGACTGCATGGAGGTTGTCGCACGTTTTTTGTGTTCACATCCGCATGGCATCATGTTGGTGGCACAAATTCTCTCAATTTTTCCCAGTGTAGAACAGTTTTCATAACACCTGTAGGGGGTGCTGAGGGCTAATAATGTGGCCCCGGTTGTACTCTGAAGCTCCTTTAGTCCCGCCAATGCAGTGGTACCTCACTAGTTGGTACGCCCAATGCTGGTCAATTAGAGGAAAGGACCTGGTGTTGGCCAGTTCCACAAAACAAATAAACAATAAATGACAGACTAATCCCAAAGACTGCGTGTTGAGGGAAGATGCCGCAGTGTAGCACATTTTGTTGGAGGGAGGTAAACTGGGCACTTTGGCCAGCAAAGACAGGAAGGCAATGGAGCACTTTGGTCAGGAGGAGCAGGTGGGCTCTTCAGAGTGGCACAGTAAACCTGCCACTTTTATTGAGAAAATGGTGGCCAGGCCTGTTATAGGAATAGAGGTGCACAGGTTGCGGCCGCCATTAAAGAATCAATGGCAGTAATGGCGGTGAGCTTTGAGAGAATCCGTCTCTGTCACCATTGAGGAAGGACTTGCAGAGCACCCTGGCTCTGGGGAAACTGGGCCTGACAACGTGGAGATGGCTTCTGCTCCTAAAGTCACATGAAAATGCTGCCATCTTGATACGGACGGGTATGGACTCATTCATTCAGTTCAGCATTCGCAGGACTGACGCACACTCAAGAACGCTTTTGATGGGTGACTGTTGTACACTAGATGAGCCCCATGTTGGGGAGCACGTTTCTTAGCCCTAAGCACCTCGTCAGGGAGGGATGTGTGGATTCCCAAAAGGGAATAGATTTATGATGGTAACGATGACGATAATTCCCACCTCTAATCTCGACCCCTGGTACCCCTGTGAACACTGGTGATTGGGTTGCCCTAACCTCAGATGAGCCATCCACCTCTGGCGTGACAGACCATTTGGGCCAGCCAATGTTCATCCCTTTTGGGTTCATCCACCCTAACTCACCTGACTGGTTTGTCCACGTTGGATAACGGCTTGCAGCAGAAAATGGGGGCTAAGAGCCTTCCATGTCCGGTAGACAGCATATGACGCCTGGCGTGGACCCAAAGTTGTCTGTGTTATTTTATGGTGGGCTGGGATGTCACAAAGGGTGCCAATAAGGCATTGCCCACATTTCATCACAGGCTCCTGAATACTTGTGGCCTGATCCTAAAGATTCTAGACCTGGCAGAGGGGGCTTGCGTCATGATCGGCCCCTGGGACCTGAGGAAATTTCAGGTTCGGCCTGGAGGGTCGTGGACAAGGCAAGAAAGGCTTGTCCTGCCTACCCAGGTCGGTGTATTCTCAATTCCCTTGGAGCACCTTCTGGTGGGGGGCTCGCAAACAGTATTTTCTCAACAATTGGTGTCTGGTGTTCACAGATCCCTGGGTGTTGGATACAGTGCAGGATTACTACATACGGTTTCTGGCTTCCCCTTGTTAATCACGGCTGCCAATTCAGTTATGGTGCAATCACGACCAGCAATTTTCAGGCAGGATTGGAATATTACTTGAGAAAACTCTGGCGTTCACACGAGTCCAACTTCCTCAGCAACATTTTTCTGGTATGAAAGAAAGATCGATTGTTTGACACAGTGTTTTTACTTACAGGTGTTAAATGCTTTTGTTTTTTACCACCACTTCAAGATGGAGATGATTGCATTGATAGGTGATGTGTTGAGACCATGTGCCTGGTTGGCACAGCTGGATCACAAGGATGCCTACATGACCAAACTGCATGGAAACACAGGTGTTTTCTCTGATTCAAATGGGATGGACGGTGGTTCCATTTTTCATCTTTGCCATATGCTTTGCAGCCGACACCTTGGTGTTTCACAAAGTTGCTGCAACCTGTGGTTAGTTTCCTGTATCTACGAGATGTTCGGTTACTCATAAATATCGATGATATTCTTCTTATCACCCATTCTCTGGGTCAACTAAAAGATCATCTTCGGCTGACTATTGAGCTTCTTTTGTCCCTGGGTTTCCTGATCACATGGACGAAAACCGAGGGACGTCCATTACAGCAGCGCTGGTACTTAGGCTTCATGATAGACTGTGTATCTGCCCTTCTGCGTTTGCCTATGGAGAAGGTTTGCAGATTCCAGAGGAAATTGGGTGAGCCATTTAGGCTTCCCAAGTGTCCATCCGACAGATAGACAGTATAGTGGGCCTATTGTCAAGTTCCATCCAGGTGATTTTTTCAGCCACGTTAGACTACATGGCCCTCCGACGTCTGAAGATTCAAAAGCTCTATGACAGCGCAAGTTATGCTGATTTGGTTCAACTTTCACCAGAGGCGCGCCAAGTTGCTTTGGAGGCTCCATAATGACCATAATGTCGACTCATGGCGATTTTCATTACATCTCCTTTCTTGTGTTCACATCCAATCCAAGCCTTGCCGACTGGGGTGCAAACTGTGAGGGCATTGCCACTGGAGTGATGTGGTCTAGGATGGAATCCCAGTGGTATATCAATAAATTAGAAATGCTTGCAGGGTCTTTTGCGGTCCAATGTTTCGCCCAAAACAAATGGTGGTGTTCAATCACCCTACTAATTGACCATCGTGCAGCAGTGCATTAGACCAATCATTTGGGAGGCCCTTGATCCAGGTGTCTTTCAAATCTGGCCAAGAACTATTGGGATTTCTGTCTCCCTCGACAGCTCAAGGTGCACGCAGAAGTTATCACTCTGGTAACCAACATGGTGGCAGATTTGTGGTCCCTCTGTTGGTGAGACCCGTCAGATTGGCGACTATCATCCAGAGGTCAGCTCAGTCTGTGGGCCCCTTGTGTATCCATCTCTTTGCATCTCGGTTCAATACAAAACCTCCCAGGTTCTTCAGCTGGATGCCCAAGCCACAGGCTCTGGCTGCAATGGCATTTTCCTAGCCCTGGGGCAAGGGCACAGCGTATGCTTTCCCACCATTCACACTGATGCCAAGGATACTGGTGCACGTGCAGATCCAGGGAGCATTGATGGTGTTGGTCCCACTTTGGCGGCTGTAGCAAGCCTGGGTCCATTCATTCTCCAGTTACTCATAATGGTACGCTGACATTTATCAACCTTCTCCTACATTCTACTAGGACGAGGGGAGTTGCATTCCACTCAGCCTAGAAGGATCCCTTCCAGCTGGAAGTGTACAGATGACTGAAGAAAAGCTACATTGAAAAAGTATTTACAATTTCTTGGAGCTACACATTTAAATAAAAGTATGGAGAGAACATTCATTTTGCCTACTGACAGTATTGGTTACATTTCTTAATTTTGATACCTTACAACATCTAAGCAAAACTAAAAATAATATAATTTACATGTTCCCTTTCAGTGGTGTCATATGGTTCTGCCATAAAAGCAAGCCGAACGGTTCCCTACTGCAAGAAAAAAATACAAACTGATGATGCCAATTGATAATTAAAATTGTAAAGGAGTTGTTATCCAACGATCCATTTCTAGAGACTTCAAGCATGTACATTAGTGAAATGCATGAATATTACAGTAACGAAGTAAAGTAAAACCCACATAACGGGAACGGCATGGCAGCGCACCCTAGATTGTGCCAGATAAAATGGATAACCGAGCAGATGTAATGGTATTGTCCTCATGAAACATGATGAACGCGCGGACAAGACTACATAACATATTATAATGAAAGAAGGCATCCATGGCTATGATGTATTTTGATACACAAAGGTAAGAATTGAACTAATCAACATATGAACACTTTTTGCAATACAAACATCTATATATGTTTTGGTGACACACGAAAATCATAAGACGCAAATATGTAGTTTTATTCAAGAAGAGGAAGAGAGTTGGGGATTTGTGAAACTATTGAATATTGGGTAATCAAATGGGATGTCCACCAAAAATAGAAAAGTTGTCACCGAAATGCTAAAGAAATATATTGATCACATTCTATCTCAATCTCCTATATAACCAGGAAGATCAATACAAAATAAACATAATCATACACAGTGTCATACCTGTCGTTTGAACTGATGCTGTGCAAGATGAATACACCCGTTCCTCTTCTGTATCATAGCCATTGTAATAAAAAGGTACAAATAGCAATTCTTTGCTTAGAGTTTTTTTGTGTTGTAATATATTCTACTTTGAAGGCACAAAACTGCAAGTGAGGATTAGTTCAATTGACATCAAATAATTTTAAATCAGTGAAAAAAGTAAAAGTATAGCTTCTGCCAATGAAGCCATATACACTTCTATAGACATAATTATTATTATATATAACACACTGACCCTGCCGCAGTCCTGAAGTAAAGCTAAGTCATACAGAATGGAGATCATAACTGACTCTGAGCCCATTAATGGTCTAAAACCTGATTGAAAAGGGTGTAACAGGTGATTAGCTTCAAGAAAACAAGAGAGTAAAATAACTTCCAACATTTTCATAAGAATAGGAATTAGGGATATTTTTGGGACAAAGCCCCAGGTAGGTTTGTGGGCTACTAGGAGTTTGCGGATTCAGAACTCATGGAAGGCCCATCAGCTTCCCCCCCAAAAGGAACGCAGGCCAAGGGAGACAGCAAGTTCAAACTGCGGTTTATTACAGCCAAAACTAACAGGGATCAGTACCAGGACAGAAGAAATCTGCGGACATCTCAGTGTTCCCTTTCTCGCAGGCTAGTTTTGTGGGCACATTGTGTCATGCTGATGTCACAACCTGGGCCCCTCTCCAGCAAACCTATTGTGCGACTGGATTGGGCGTTGAGGTGTAGTCCACCTATAGGGGACCCTATACATGTTAGACCACTGGCTCTCGCATGTCAGGTGGCTGGCCTGGCCCATCCTCAATTATCCAACTCTATTATCTAAATGAATGGAATGCCGTCCGTATCGAGTGGCCTTGGCAGCAGGCCCGGTCTCACACATTTCCTTCTCTGTGAAGCCTGAATTCAGCTCAGCTCAGGTTGCGCCGAAGGTCTGTGGCCTGCTGTAATTTCCTAACCATATAATGTCTTCAGTATGTTCGTACTATTCTATATCCTCCGTCTGTTAGTCGTACATGGCTCTGTCAAATCCCAGAGGTGCTCCTGCAGCTACATTGGGTTAATTGCGTATAAGCATCTGCAAGCTTGCTGAGGATCTCTTGCTTCTTGTTGTTTCCTCATTGCTACGTTTAAGCTAATGTCAAAATAATAAAGCAATGACAGTATGCAGGTGTGCTGTCCTCTAATTATAGAGCTGCGCATCCGTGTTCTTCGTGTAATCGAGTGTGTGTGTTTTTCATTGTGCGGATGGCATGAGTGCTTCCTGTCTAACGCTGCTAAGTTGTGGTGTCTCTAACGACGTCAGTGGCTTTGGCTTCTTGGCACTTTAGTCAATACTGTCAATTGAAGTCTCCTTAGTCGCCACCTGAGGGTGTTCATCCACTCTGGGTAGGGTTTGTACCACCCCTGGTCTGTACGTTTGGCTGAGTGGGTACTTCTCGACGTACTTGTCAATGATTGGAGCACTATGGATTGATGAGAAATAGTATGGACGTCCACAATATCTTTGGTTCCTCTTCTGCATCATATACTTCATTGGTGGGGGAAGAGGGGGTGATTTTGCCCATCCCTCTTCAATATGGGTCAATAGTTAGCTAAAATAGAAGGATTCACATTGGACCTTTTTAAGAGTGGGGTGACTACATCATGTTTTAGACGGGCTGCTATCTTACCATTAGTAAAAGAAAAATGAAGTACCACAGTGAAAAAAGAAATACTTTCCTGAGGGCAAGACTGAAGGAGATGAAGAGGAATAGGATCAAAGAGAGATGAGGATTTGAGTCTTTGAAGAGCAGAAGCGACAGTAATTGGTTCAAACCTGAAAGGATCCTGAATGCTGCCAACAGTTGGAATCCCCAAAAGCTGGATGGAGGTTGGAGATCTAAAACCAGTAGACACAATAGAATGACACATCTTTTGAATCTTCTCAACAAAGTAAGAGCTAATGGAGTCGCACAAGGATTGAGTGTAGGAAGGGTCAATCATCGGAGTTTGGGGAAAGGACAGTTCCTTGGTGACTCTAAAACGTTTGCATGAAGAACAAGATGCAGATGTGATACGATTGGCATAGTAATGGGATTTGGCTAATGTGATGGCTGTGTGACCACATTATAGAGCTTGCTTATAGTCCTCTTTGGAATCCAAATTATAGCGTGTGCCACATTTACATTCTGCACGCCATCATGCTTGCTTAAGTTTTCTATGGTCAGAGGAGAACCATGGGGAAGAAGGTTTAATGCGACTAGAGCCAATCTTGACTGGAGCAAGTGAATTGGCAACATGTGTCATGGCGGAATCCAAATGATCTTTGTCAGTGAAGCAAGACATGCTAGCCAGTAAATGATCTGCCACCAAAGCCAGGTGGCCCTTTATTGCAATAACGCACAGGGTGAAGGACCTTAGATATTGAATGAAGGGAACATGGAATAAAATAATGGGTCCTGCTGTGATTAATGGGAAACAGTGGATGGGGGATTAATATCTGTCTTTTTGGTAGCAAAGGGGTGGGGTGCTCACGATGGAAACCCCTTATTGAAGCGGGGGCACAACAGCTTGCACAGTACAGGAGACTATTTTATCCTACCCCGGGTGTGAGGAGTACCCTGCCTAGGTGATCATACTGTGGGTATTTCTAGAGAGAGCAAATGGGATTGATAATACGGTGGCTAAGTGATGCATAGGTGAGGGGAGGGAATGCATCAATTATGAAGGTATTCACTGTGTGCTTGATGTCGGTGATGGCATGATTTGTTTCTCAGATAAGAAGCAAAGCCTGGATAAAAGAGCCCAGTTTACATTTGCGGTATGTTTGCTGTAAAATTGGCACGTATTAGTTGGGTAAGAGGGACTGCTGGAGGCAGAGGATCGATCAGAGCTCTAGCTGGTGATGGACGGGATAGGGTGTTGTCCCGGGACAGGGGGAAATGGGGAGGTACATCCTCGTGTCTTGGCAATGGATTGTGGACTGCGACTGGGAGGCCCATACTTTGCTAGAGCCTATCTGCTGAAGTTGATTGTATGAGCGTCAGGCCATTCTAAAAAAAACATAGTAGGCACCTCTTAAAGGCCAGTGCACGGTGATTGAGATGGAGTGGAGATGAAAGGGAGTCACGGGGGCAAAGGGGGAAGGAGGAAGGAGGGACTATGGCTGAAGTAGAGATCACCTGATATCCTCTGATGCCTACCGGCACCTTCTAGTGGGCCATGATGGGAAGGCTCACCAACAGAAGTCTGCTTTTGTCCAGCCGTGGAAATTCCAGGGCCTGTACCACCAGTCGAAGGTCGGATTCTGGAATGCACTTTTTTGGTATGTTCTTCATTAGTCACAGCTGGCCGGCAATACTGAATTCATGATCAACTCAGTGGTCTTGAGACACAGGTACTGAACTGTGATCTAGAATCGCATGGAGGCTAGAGGATGTTTTTTTTATTAAAAGCAAGAGTAAAAAAAAGTGTCATTTATGATAAGGCCAGTGTGGCACAGCATCATTCCGATTTGCTGGTAACCTGACTTGCCAGTAGGCGACCCTTTAACCCCACTGCTTCTGGCTTCTTTTTGCAGGGGCATTTGGTCCTGGTTCACGGGACATTCCCTCCTCTACAGACTCTGTGTGGTGAATAATCTGTTTTCAAATGCACTGAAGTCCAATATAGCCCCTGACACACACCCCAAAATGCTTTCACTGAAGGTAAATTAACAAAAACAGTCAACGAATTTCTAATTCCTGAATTCCTAATGGAATGTTGTCATTATACAAATCATTCCTGTTATAAAACCCCAAAACACCTTTTTGCCAAACACGCTAGACAGGATACCATTCACTCCTCATATGTACATTAACAAAACCAGTCAACAAACAATTAGGTGGAGAATATAGTGGTGTCTTGGTAGACCCAGGCCAGGCACACAATGTTCCTTAGTGACGAACGAGAGGTATGAGACGTGTGGCACCGACCTACAACTCGCCACAATGAGCACATTCGCCTGGCGCTGGAACGTAGGAACATAATGCCCCCCCCCCCAGTTTGAGAGGATTCTTATCCCCCAACTTTCTGAATATGGGACTCCCAGCGTCCAAGGTAAACTAGATAAAGTGACATTTTCTAATTCGCCTTTTGAAATGCAACATCTGCTGCTCTGCCTCTCAACACACATTCATAGTTCTGTGAAAGGCCACGAGGGCGTGGGGCATAGGAAGGGCATTTTTGGAGCTACAAACAGGTCCTGCGGTAGGCATGGGCAGAAAGTGTGGTCACCCAGTGCCCTGTGCAGATGGAGGCCCTGAATGCACAAACACCTGTATACCTCAAGGGTACATTCTGGAGAGGGTGCGTTATGGCATGAGGCCATTCGTCCTCTCTGCGAGGCTGGGCCCCCTTTCCATTCCACCCTCCATTAGGTCCTGGAGACAAATCCTTCCCCCTCCTCCAACAGGAGACATTTGCCTGACAGGTCCAATTGGGGCCTTGCTAATGCTTAACTACTCAGCAGACTCTTGCTTATGGCAGTGAACCGGAACGGAAAGCTCTGCATTACTGATGGTTCCCCATTGTTTTTGACAAGACCTTAATAGGTTTTCATGTTTCAATGATACGAACTTATATAGGTGCATTTAACTTGGGAAAGCCCACACAAAGCTCCAGTTAGCTGCCAAAATGTGTACCTTCTTTCAAGACAATTAAAATGTTCGACACAAAAAAAATACATTTTTAAAGTTATCTCCCATATTTTCATGGTTGTCTGACACACAAAAAAGTATCTGTTTTTTGTGAAGTTCACATTGTATCTGAAGCCTTTCTGTTCCAAAAATTACTACAACCAGGTAACCTTATCACAATGTACCTTTGCTTGTGCTTCTTTAAGTCTTTCAAGTACATTTACAAATACAAAAGGCTACTTCGTAGCCTCATGCTGAATCACATTCTCGTATTTGTAGTCTTCCATTCAAGTTGGGGGGAAATAACATAAACAGTTTATTTTCCTTAACATATTTCTTTAAAGCAGGGAACTGCAACCTGTGGCTCTCTAGATGTTTTAGACTACTTCTCCCATCAGCCCATGCCACGTTAGTCAATGGTAGGGGATCATGGGAGTTGTAGTCGAAAACAACTGTACAGCCACAGATTGCACCTCCCTCCACCGCTAAAATGATATATGATGTTTATTTGTCAGATGGGTTTATTATGTCTTGTGAACTTTTCAAGTCATCTTTACAAAACAAAGTAAGTATTCTTGAAAGTCACACACATATTTTTGCCAAGCACTGCCAGAAAGATATTTGGTGAAGTGGCCAAGTTGTAGACTTGGTTAAAACCCTGGCTTCTCTTCTTAACTAAAGTGTCTGATTTTGGGGCAAATTAATTTATCTCACTTTGCCTTATCTGCCAAAATTGCAAGTCTCTAGAAGTGGTTCAATTCCCACTGTCGACTACTCAAAAAATCCACACCCATGGCATTGCTCCATATTTTTATTGATATTATTATTATTATTATATACTATATATTTCCACCCCTTCACACACCCCCCTCCAATCATCACCAGGGATCCTTGTCTCGTGTACAGTCACTGGGGTATTCACAACCACACCCCAACTGTTTATTCCTGTTTTCCCTGCCTTTTGTGCTCCTTCATGCCTGCGTCTAAACCGCGCTTCCCGACGACTGTTGTTCTCCCTGCAACAATGCTAGCCTTATCTAGCCTCCTTTGACTGACCTGTCCTATACCTTTAACGTTGCGCTCTGGAACTATCACACCCTCAACAATGAGGCCACCTCTGTTCTAGACCTTTTTTCTCATCTCTATCTACACTTCCTGTGCCTCACAGTAACCTCTCTGTCTCCTTCCAACACTGCTATTCCTGCTGCGCTTTCTCCTGCCCAGTTCTTCTTCTCAAATACCACCCACGCTTCTGGGCATGATGGTGGTGTTGGCATGCTCTCCTCTGTGTCTGCAGCTTCTTCTACCCTTTTCATGGACTCCCCTCACTTCTCATCCTTTGAACACCAGAACTTTTCCTTTTCTTGCCCCCTTTGACTTCCATTGCCATTTATCGTCCCGCTGGCTCTGGGTCCACTTTTGCAACAATCATGACCAGCGTCTTTCTACACTCCCGCCCTCTATTACCCCTCTCTTCCTCCTGGGTGACTTTAGTCTCCATCTCTCTAGTACCCATGCTACCTTACCATTCCTCTCCATTCTATATTCTTACTCACAAGTTCCCACTCCGCCTTCTCATATGTCAGAGTCCTCCCTTGACCTTATTTTCCTGACTATTCCTATCTCTGCTGCAGTTACTGCTCTCCCACTTGACTGCTCTGATCACTCACTTTTTTTATTCTCTTTTTGTCTCCCTTCTTCCCCCTCTCTATTCTCTCTATTCTCCTCTACTTTCCATCACCCCTTTGATATTCCCTTTTTCTATTCTGCTATTGTCTCTACTCTTCCCTCCCTTTCTACTTTTTCCTCTATGACTTCTCTTGACTCTGACACCATAACAGCATTGATTTTGCGTTTGCCCGTTGTAATAATTGCACGTCCACAGACGATGTGATTATGATGTCGTAGTTGCCAACCCCGTGCCTAATAACTATACACAATGAAAACAATTATTTGTTCAGCAAGCCTTCTGTCAAATGTGAGCCAGTGCAGTGCAAGAATCACATGAGTCATAAAGATTACAAATAAGGTCATTTTTGCTGTCTTGCATGTGATCTTCACGAACAACATTACACCCACACCCCTCTTCCTTACTTGCATTTCACCCTAAAACCCCCATAAAACAATTAATTGGCAACTTAACTAATATGATTAAACAAAATGTAACTATTCCATTTTGTTTTAAGATTTCAATGTACCATCCACATTTTAACAGTAGCTTCCTAATTGCTAGTAGAATGCAGCTGTATAAAAAAAATGGATAACATATACTTTTACTGTCATTCGCTTTTCAACATACAGCGGCTTTAGAGGCAAGTTCCCGGTGTTGCCAGGTTGCTGGAAGATAGGGGCGGGGCCACTGTGAAGGACCATCACTAATCAAGAGAAGCGCTCGCAACTGCCATTCCTCCTGCACAAGCTTGACAATGAGGGGACCCCACGTCAGAATGAGCGCAGTGGAAATGTACACCTGAACATTGGCTTTACATAGTTGAAAATCATGACCGAGTAAACCACCTTTCACACGAAACAATGTAGAACAAGTCATTATGTTTACTGTACTGTTGCTTTACTATTTGGTTTGCCCTCTTTTTAACATATCTATTCCAATATTATTGTCTCAAAGTGTTATCCCTTCAATTATAGTTTTACATTATAGACCATTGCCTGTAGTTGCAATACTTTCCTTTACATTCTTACCTGAAAAGACCAAAGATGAGTGTTTAAACCTCCATCATGGTAGATAGAGTACTTTCCAAAATGGTTAAATGTTTTTAATAGTTTTGTGGAAATCCATGCACATTATAACTGTGATGCCTTCTCATATTGTTGAACATAAAGGACCCTTCAGGGGTATTTTGTTTTGTAGCAAACCAATGCTAGTGATAACTGAAAACATCCATTGATGCAGACAAGGGAAGCACCAATACAACTAATTGTAACACAAAAAAACACCATGTGCACAGGTTGGGACACTAGAATTGTGATTGATCCTAGGATAAGATGGACAGAGGCTAATATTATGCACACTCTCTTTTCTTGCTGCTCTAGCTAGAGATAAGTATTGTGTCTGGACTGCATGGAGGTTGTCGCGCGTTTTTTGTGTTCACATCCGCATGGCATCATGTTGGTGGCACAAATTCTCTCAATTTTTCCCAGTGTAGAACAGTTTTCATAACACCTGTAGGGGGTGCTGAGGGCTAATAATGTGGCCCCGGTTGTACTCTGAAGCTCCTTTAGTCCCGCCAATGCAGTGGTACCTCACTAGTTGGTACGCCCAATGCTGGTCAATTAGAGGAAAGGACCTTGTGTTGGCCAGTTCCACAAAACAAATAAACAATAAATGACAGACTAATCCCAAAGACTGCGTGTTGAGGGAAGATGCCGCAGTGTAGCACATTTTGTTGGAGGGAGGTAAACTGGGCACTTTGGCCAGCAAAGACAGGAAGGCAATGGAGCACTGTGGTCAGGAGGAGCAGGTGGGCTCTTCAGAGTGGCACAGTAAACCTGCCACTTTTATTGAGAAAATGGTGGCCAGGCCTGTTATAGGAATAGAGGTGCACAGGTTGCGGCCGCCATTAAAGAATCAATGGCAGTAATGGCGGTGAGCTTTGAGAGAATCCGTCTCTGTCACCATTCAGGAAGGACTTGCAGAGCACCCTGGCTCTGGGGAAACTGGGCCTGACAACGTGGAGATGGCTTCTGCTCCTAAAGTCACATGAAAATGCTGCCATCTTGATACGGACGGGTATGGACTCATTCATTCAGTTCAGCATTCGCAGGACTGACGCACACTCAAGAACGCTTTTGATGGGTGACTGTTGTACACTAGATGAGCCCCATGTTGGGGAGCACGTTTCTTAGCCCTAAGCACCTCGTCAGGGAGGGATGTGTGGATTCCCAAAAGGGAATAGATTTATGATGGTAACGATGACGATAATTCCCACCTCTAATCTCGACCCCTGGTACCCCTGTGAACACTGGTGATTGGGTTGCCCTAACCTCAGATGAGCCATCCACCTCTGGCGTGACAGACCATTTGGGCCAGCCAATGTTCATCCCTTTTGGGTTCATCCACCCTAACTCACCTGACTGGTTTGTCCACGTTGGATAACGGCTTGCAGCAGAAAATGGGGGCTAAGAGCCTTCCATGTCCGGTAGACAGCATATGACGCCTGGCGTGGACCCAAAGTTGTCTGTGTTATTTTATGGTGGGCTGGGATGTCACAAAGGGTGCCAATAAGGCACTGCCCACATTTCATCACAGGCTCCTGAATACTTGTGGCCTGATCCTAAAGATTCTAGACCTGGCAGAGGGGGCTTGCGTCATGATCGGCCCCTGGGACCTGAGGAAATTTCAGGTTGGGCCTGGAGGGTCGTGGACAAGGCAAGAAAGGCTTGTCCTGCCTACCCAGGTCGGTGTATTCTCAATTCCCTTGGAGCACCTTCTGGTGGGGGGCTCGCAAACAGTATTTTCTCAACAATTGGTGTCTGGTGTTCACAGATCCCTGGGTGTTGGATACAGTGCAGGATTACTACATACGGTTTCTGGCTTCCCCTTGTTAATCACGGCTGCCAATTCAGTTATGGTGCAATCACGACCAGCAATTTTCAGGCAGGATTGGAATATTACTTGAGAAAACTCTGGCGTTCACACGAGTCCAACTTCCTCAGCAACATTTTTCTGGTATGAAAGAAAGATCGATTGTTTGACACAGTGTTTTTACTTACAGGTGTTAAATGCTTTTGTTTTTTACCACCACTTCAAGATGGAGATGATTGCATTGATAGGTGATGTGTTGAGACCATGTGCCTGGTTGGCACAGCTGGATCACAAGGATGCCTACATGACCAAACTGCATGGAAACACAGGTGTTTTCTCTGATTCAAATGGGATGGACCGTGGTTCCATTTTTCATCTTTGCCATATGCTTTGCAGCCGACACCTTGGTGTTTCACAAAGTTGCTGCAACCTGTGGTTAGTTTCCTGTATCTACGAGATGTTCGGTTACTCATAAATATCGATGATATTCTTCTTATCACCCATTCTCTGGGTCAACTAAAAGATCATCTTCGGCTGACTATTGAGCTTCTTTTGTCCCTGGGTTTCCTGATCACATGGACGAAAACCGAGGGACGTCCATTACAGCAGCGCTGGTACTTAGGCTTCATGATAGACTGTGTATCTGCCCTTCTGCGTTTGCCTATGGAGAAGGTTTGCAGATTCCAGAGGAAATTGGGTGAGCCATTTAGGCTTCCCAAGTGTCCATCCGACAGATAGACAGTATAGTGGGCCTATTGTCAAGTTCCATCCAGGTGATTTTTTCAGCCACGTTAGACTACATGGCCCTCCGACGTCTGAAGATTCAAAAGCTCTATGACAGCGCAAGTTATGCTGATTTGGTTCAACTTTCACCAGAGGCGCGCCAAGTTGCTTTGGAGGCTCCATAATGACCATAATGTCGACTCATGGCGATTTTCATTACATCTCCTTTCTTGTGTTCACATCCAATCCAAGCCTTGCCGACTGGGGTGCAAACTGTGAGGGCATTGCCACTGGAGTGATGTGGTCTAGGATGGAATCCCAGTGGTATATCAATAAATTAGAAATGCTTGCAGGGTCTTTTGCGGTCCAATGTTTCGCCCAAAACAAATGGTGGTGTGCAATCACCCTACTAATTGACCATCGTGCAGCAGTGCATTAGACCAATCATTTGGGAGGCCCTTGATCCAGGTGTCTTTCAAATCTGGCCAAGAACTATTGGGATTTCTGTCTCCCTCGACAGCTCAAGGTGCACGCAGAAGTTATCACTCTGGTAACCAACATGGTGGCAGATTTGTGGTCCCTCTGTTGGTGAGACCCGTCAGATTGGCGACTATCATCCAGAGGTCAGCTCAGTCTGTGGGCCCCTTGTGTATCCATCTCTTTGCATCTCGGTTCAATACAAAACCTCCCAGGTTCTTCAGCTGGATGCCCAAGCCACAGGCTCTGGCTGCAATGGCATTTTCCTAGCCCTGGGGCAAGGGCACAGCGTATGCTTTCCCACCATTCACACTGATGCCAAGGATACTGGTGCACGTGCAGATCCAGGGAGCATTGATGGTGTTGGTCCCACTTTGGCGGCTGTAGCAAGCCTGGGTCCATTCATTCTCCAGTTACTCATAATGGTACGCTGACATTTATCAACCTTCTCCTACATTCTACTAGGACGAGGGGAGTTGCATTCCACTCAGCCTAGAAGGATCCCTTCCAGCTGGAAGTGTACAGATGACTGAAGAAAAGCTACATTGAAAAAGTATTTACAATTTCTTGGAGCTACACATTTAAATAAAAGTATGGAGAGAACATGCATTTTGCCTACTGACAGTATTGGTTACATTTCTTAATTTTGATACCTTACAACATCTAAGCAAAACTAAAAATAATATAATTTACATGTTCCCTTTCAGTGGTGTCATATGGTTCTGCCATAAAAGCAAGCCGAACGGTTCCCTACTGCAAGAAAAAAATACAAACTGATGATGCCAATTGATAATTAAAATTGTAAAGGAGTTGTTATCCAACGATCCATTTCTAGAGACTTCAAGCATGTACATTAGTGAAATGCATGAATATTACAGTAACGAAGTAAAGTAAAACCCACATAACGGGAACGGCATGGCAGCGCACCCTAGATTGTGCCAGATAAAATGGATAACCGAGCAGATGTAATGGTATTGTCCTCATGAAACATGATGAACGCGCGGACAAGACTACATAACATATTATAATGAAATAAGGCATCCATGGCTATGATGTATTTTGATACACAAAGGTAAGAATTGAACTAATCAACATATGAACACTTTTTGCAATACAAACATCTATATATGTTTTGGTGACACACGAAAATCATAAGACGCAAATATGTAGTTTTATTCAAGAAGAGGAAGAGAGTTGGGGATTTGTGAAACTATTGAATATTGGGTAATCAAATGGGATGTCCACCAAAAATAGAAAAGTTGTCACCGAAATGCTAAAGAAATATATTGATCACATTCTATTTCAATCTCCTATATAACCAGGAAGATCAATACAAAATAAACATAATCATACACAGTGTCATACCTGTCGTTTGAACTGATGCTGTGCAAGATGAATACACCCGTTCCTCTTCTGTATCATAGCCATTGTAATAAAAAGGTACAAATAGCAATTCTTTGCTTAGAGTTTTTTTGTGTTGTAATATATTCTACTTTGAAGGCACAAAACTGCAAGTGAGGATTAGTTCAATTGACATCAAATAATTTTAAATCAGTGAAAAAAGTAAAAGTATAGCTTCTGCCAATGAAGCCATATACACTTCTATAGACATAATTATTATTATATATAACACACTGACCCTGCCGCAGTCCTGAAGTAAAGCTAAGTCATACAGAATGGAGATCATAACTGACTCTGAGCCCATTAATGGTCTAAAACCTGATTGAAAAGGGTGTAACAGGTGATTAGCTTCAAGAAAACAAGAGAGTAAAATAACTTCCAACATTTTCATAAGAATAGGAATTAGGGATATTTTTGGGACAAAGCCCCAGGTAGGTTTGTGGGCTACTAGGAGTTTGCGGATTCAGAACTCATGGAAGGCCCATCAGCTTCCCCCCCAAAAGGAACGCAGGCCAAGGGAGACAGCAAGTTCAAACTGCGGTTTATTACAGCCAAAACTAACAGGGATCAGTACCAGGACAGAAGAAATCTGCGGACATCTCAGTGTTCCCTTTCTCGCAGGCTAGTTTTGTGGGCACATTGTGTCATGCTGATGTCACAACCTGGGCCCCTCTCCAGCAAACCTATTGTGCGACTGGATTGGGCGTTGAGGTGTAGTCCACCTATAGGGGACCCTATACATGTTAGACCACTGGCTCTCGCATGTCAGGTGGCTGGCCTGGCCCATCCTCAATTATCCAACTCTATTATCTAAATGAATGGAATGCCGTCCGTATCGAGTGGCCTTGGCAGCAGGCCCGGTCTCACACATTTCCTTCTCTGTGAAGCCTGAATTCAGCTCAGCTCAGGTTGCGCCGAAGGTCTGTGGCCTGCTGTAATTTCCTAACCATATAATGTCTTCAGTATGTTCGTACTATTCTATATCCTCCGTCTGTTAGTCGTACATGGCTCTGTCAAATCCCAGAGGTGCTCCTGCAGCTACATTGGGTTAATTGCGTATAAGCATCTGCAAGCTTGCTGAGGATCTCTTGCTTCTTGTTGTTTCCTCATTGCTACGTTTAAGCTAATGTCAAAATAATAAAGCAATGACAGTATGCAGGTGTGCTGTCCTCTAATTATAGAGCTGCGCATCCGTGTTCTTCGTGTAATCGAGTGTGTGTGTTTTTCATTGTGCGGATGGCATGAGTGCTTCCTGTCTAACGCTGCTAAGTTGTGGTGTCTCTAACGACGTCAGTGGCTTTGGCTTCTTGGCACTTTAGTCAATACTGTCAATTGAAGTCTCCTTAGTCGCCACCTGAGGGTGTTCATCCACTCTGGGTAGGGTTTGTACCACCCCTGGTCTGTACGTTTGGCTGAGTGGGTACTTCTCGACGTACTTGTCAATGATTGGAGCACTATGGATTGATGAGAAATAGTATGGACGTCCACAATATCTTTGGTTCCTCTTCTGCATCATATACTTCATTGGTGGGGGAAGAGGGGGTGATTTTGCCCATCCCTCTTCAATATGGGTCAATAGTTAGCTAAAATAGAAGGATTCACATTGGACCTTTTTAAGAGTGGGGTGACTACATCATGTTTTAGACGGGCTGCTATCTTACCATTAGTAAAAGAAAAATGAAGTACCACAGTGAAAAAAGAAATACTTTCCTGAGGGCAAGACTGAAGGAGATGAAGAGGAATAGGATCAAAGAGAGATGAGGATTTGAGTCTTTGAAGAGCAGAAGCGACAGTAATTGGTTCAAACCTGAAAGGATCCTGAATGCTGCCAACAGTTGGAATCCCCAAAAGCTGGATGGAGGTTGGAGATCTAAAACCAGTAGACACAATAGAATGACACATCTTTTGAATCTTCTCAACAAAGTAAGAGCTAATGGAGTCGCACAAGGATTGAGTGTAGGAAGGGTCAATCATCGGAGTTTGGGGAAAGGACAGTTCCTTGGTGACTCTAAAACGTTTGCATGAAGAACAAGATGCAGATGTGATACGATTGGCATAGTAATGGGATTTGGCTAATGTGATGGCTGTGTGACCACATTATAGAGCTTGCTTATAGTCCTCTTTGGAATCCAAATTATAGCGTGTGCCACATTTACATTCTGCACGCCATCATGCTTGCTTAAGTTTTCTATGGTCAGAGGAGAACCATGGGGAAGAAGGTTTAATGCGACTAGAGCCAATCTTGACTGGAGCAAGTGAATTGGCAACATGTGTCATGGCGGAATCCAAATGATCTTTGTCAGTGAAGCAAGACATGCTAGCCAGTAAATGATCTGCCACCAAAGCCGGGTGGCCCTTTATTGCAATAACGCACAGGGTGAAGGACCTTAGATATTGAATGAAGGGAACATGGAATAAAATAATGGGTCCTGCTGTGATTAATGGGAAACAGTGGATGGGGGATTAATATCTGTCTTTTTGGTAGCAAAGGGGTGGGGTGCTCACGATGGAAACCCCTTATTGAAGCGGGGGCACAACAGCTTGCACAGTACAGGAGACTATTTTATCCTACCCCGGGTGTGAGGAGTACCCTGCCTAGGTGATCATACTGTGGGTATTTCTAGAGAGAGCAAATGGGATTGATAATACGGTGGCTAAGTGATGCATAGGTGAGGGGAGGGAATGCATCAATTATGAAGGTATTCACTGTGTGCTTGATGTCGGTGATGGCATGATTTGTTTCTCAGATAAGAAGCAAAGCCTGGATAAAAGAGCCCAGTTTACATTTGCGGTATGTTTGCTGTAAAATTGGCACGTATTAGTTGGGTAAGAGGGACTGCTGGAGGCAGAGGATCGATCAGAGCTCTAGCTGGTGATGGACGGGATAGGGTGTTGTCCCGGGACAGGGGGAAATGGGGAGGTACATCCTCGTGTCTTGGCAATGGATTGTGGACTGCGACTGGGAGGCCCATACTTTGCTAGAGCCTATCTGCTGAAGTTGATTGTATGAGCGTCAGGCCATTCTAAAAAAAACATAGTAGGCACCTCTTAAAGGCCAGTGCACGGTGATTGAGATGGAGTGGAGATGAAAGGGAGTCACGGGGGCAAAGGGGGAAGGAGGAAGGAGGGACTATGGCTGAAGTAGAGATCACCTGATATCCTCTGATGCCTACCGGCACCTTCTAGTGGGCCATGATGGGAAGGCTCACCAACAGAAGTCTGCTTTTGTCCAGCCGTGGAAATTCCAGGGCCTGTACCACCAGTCGAAGGTCGGATTCTGGAATGCACTTTTTTGGTATGTTCTTCATTAGTCACAGCTGGCCGGCAATACTGAATTCATGATCAACTCAGTGGTCTTGAGACACAGGTACTGAACTGTGATCTAGAATCGCATGGAGGCTAGAGGATGTTTTTTTTATTAAAAGCAAGAGTAAAAAAAAGTGTCATTTATGATAAGGCCAGTGTGGCACAGCATCATTCCGATTTGCTGGTAACCTGACTTGCCAGTAGGCGACCCTTTAACCCCACTGCTTCTGGCTTCTTTTTGCAGGGGCATTTGGTCCTGGTTCACGGGACATTCCCTCCTCTACAGACTCTGTGTGGTGAATAATCTGTTTTCAAATGCACTGAAGTCCAATATAGCCCCTGACACACACCCCAAAATGCTTTCACTGAAGGTAAATTAACAAAAACAGTCAACGAATTTCTAATTCCTGAATTCCTAATGGAATGTTGTCATTATACAAATCATTCCTGTTATAAAACCCCAAAACACCTTTTTGCCAAACACGCTAGACAGGATACCATTCACTCCTCATATGTACATTAACAAAACCAGTCAACAAACAATTAGGTGGAGAATATAGTGGTGTCTTGGTAGACCCAGGCCAGGCACACAATGTTCCTTAGTGACGAACGAGAGGTATGAGACGTGTGGCACCGACCTACAACTCGCCACAATGAGCACATTCGCCTGGCGCTGGAACGTAGGAACATAATGCCCCCCCCCCAGTTTGAGAGGATTCTTATCCCCCAACTTTCTGAATATGGGACTCCCAGCGTCCAAGGTAAACTAGATAAAGTGACATTTTCTAATTCGCCTTTTGAAATGCAACATCTGCTGCTCTGCCTCTCAACACACATTCATAGTTCTGTGAAAGGCCACGAGGGCGTGGGGCATAGGAAGGGCATTTTTGGAGCTACAAACAGGTCCTGCGGTAGGCATGGGCAGAAAGTGTGGTCACCCAGTGCCCTGTGCAGATGGAGGCCCTGAATGCACAAACACCTGTATACCTCAAGGGTACATTCTGGAGAGGGTGCGTTATGGCATGAGGCCATTCGTCCTCTCTGCGAGGCTGGGCCCCCTTTCCATTCCACCCTCCATTAGGTCCTGGAGACAAATCCTTCCCCCTCCTCCAACAGGAGACATTTGCCTGACAGGTCCAATTGGGGCCTTGCTAATGCTTAACTACTCAGCAGACTCTTGCTTATGGCAGTGAACCGGAACGGAAAGCTCTGCATTACTGATGGTTCCCCATTGTTTTTGACAAGACCTTAATAGGTTTTCATGTTTCAATGATACGAACTTATATAGGTGCATTTAACTTGGGAAAGCCCACACAAAGCTCCAGTTAGCTGCCAAAATGTGTACCTTCTTTCAAGACAATTAAAATGTTCGACACAAAAAAAATACATTTTTAAAGTTATCTCCCATATTTTCATGGTTGTCTGACACACAAAAAAGTATCTGTTTTTTGTGAAGTTCACATTGTATCTGAAGCCTTTCTGTTCCAAAAATGACTACAACCAGGTAACCTTATCACAATGTACCTTTGCTTGTGCTTCTTTAAGTCTTTCAAGTACATTTACAAATACAAAAGGCTACTTCGTAGCCTCATGCTGAATCACATTCTCGTATTTGTAGTCTTCCATTCAAGTTGGGGGGAAATAACATAAACAGTTTATTTTCCTTAACATATTTCTTTAAAGCAGGGAACTGCAACCTGTGGCTCTCTAGATGTTTTAGACTACTTCTCCCATCAGCCCATGCCACGTTAGTCAATGGTAGGGGATCATGGGAGTTGTAGTCGAAAACAACTGTACAGCCACAGATTGCACCTCCCTCCACCGCTAAAATGATATATGATGTTTATTTGTCAGATGGGTTTATTATGTCTTGTGAACTTTTCAAGTCATCTTTACAAAACAAAGTAAGTATTCTTGAAAGTCACACACATATTTTTGCCAAGCACTGCCAGAAAGATATTTGGTGAAGTGGCCAAGTTGTAGACTTGGTTAAAACCCTGGCTTCTCTTCTTAACTAAAGTGTCTGATTTTGGGGCAAATTAATTTATCTCACTTTGCCTTATCTGCCAAAATTGCAAGTCTCTAGAAGTGGTTCAATTCCCACTGTCGACTACTCAAAAAATCCACACCCATGGCATTGCTCCATATTTTTATTGATATTATTATTATTATTATATACTATATATTTCCACCCCTTCACACACCCCCCTCCAATCATCACCAGGGATCCTTGTCTCGTGTACAGTCACTGGGGTATTCACAACCACACCCCAACTGTTTATTCCTGTTTTCCCTGCCTTTTGTGCTCCTTCATGCCTGCGTCTAAACCGCGCTTCCCGACGACTGTTGTTCTCCCTGCAACAATGCTAGCCTTATCTAGCCTCCTTTGACTGACCTGTCCTATACCTTTAACGTTGCGCTCTGGAACAATCACACCCTCAACAATGAGGCCACCTCTGTTCTAGACCTTTTTTCTCATCTCTATCTACACTTCCTGTGCCTCACAGTAACCTCTCTGTCTCCTTCCAACACTGCTATTCCTGCTGCGCTTTCTCCTGCCCAGTTCTTCTTCTCAAATACCACCCACGCTTCTGGGCATGATGGTGGTGTTGGCATGCTCTCCTCTGTGTCTGCAGCTTCTTCTACCCTTCTCATGGACTCCCCTCACTTCTCATCCTTTGAACACCAGAACTTTTCCTTTTCTTGCCCCCTTTGACTTCCATTGCCATTTATCGTCCCGCTGGCTGTGGGTCCACTTTTGCAACAATCATGACCAGCGTCTTTCTACACTCCCGCCCTCTATTACCCCTCTCTTCCTCCTGGGTGACTTTAGTCTCCATCTCTCTAGTACCCATGCTACCTTACCATTCCTCTCCATTCTATATTCTTACTCACAAGTTCCCACTCCGCCTTCTCATATGTCAGAGTCCTCCCTTGACCTTATTTTCCTGACTATTCCTATCTCTGCTGCAGTTACTGCTCTCCCACTTGACTGCTCTGATCACTCACTTTTTTATTCTCTTTTTGTCTCCATTCTTCCCCCTCTCTATTCTCCTCTACTTTCCATCACCCCTTTGATATTCCCTTTTTCTATTCTGCTATTGTCTCTACTCTTCCCTCCCTTTCTACTTTTTCCTCTATGACTTCTCTTGACTCTGACACCCTGACTGACTCTCTTGACCTTCTTTACCCCTCTGTTTCTTTTAACTCATCTAATAAGCCTTCTCAGCCTTGGATGTCACTGACCTTTTCGGTCCACTTGCTGCTCGCTGCTACTTGCTGAGCAGCATTGGTGTAAGTCCGGGGCAGCAACTGACTTGTCCCTTCCATCTTCTCTCCACTCTACCTAACACTCTCTGCTCTTCTTTGCCAAGCAACATATTTCCACTCCCTCTTCACCTCACTTTCCTCTCCCATCCTTGTTGTTATATTCAGAATCTAAACCACATTCTTTCCCCTGCTCTGCCTGATCCTGCATCATCTTCTCCTCTCTCCGCATCTGACTTTGCCAACTACTTTCCTTCTTAAATCTTCCTACTTCAGTCTTCTATTCCCCTTACCAACTCTCCTCCTTTCTTTTTCCCAAGCTGTTCTTTTTCTCCCTCTTCGGTGATGTCCACATTCCTCTCATTGATGTGGACATTTCCCCTGCCCCAGCGAGAGCACATCCCGCCGCCCATGATGATCCTCTTCCTTACCTCCTAATCCGACTGGTTTATTCAACACCTTTTTCCTATCTTACTGCCCTCTTCAACACATCTCTCTCCTCTTCCACTGTTCCTTCCCACTTCAAGCATGGCTCAATCCTTCCAATTCCAAAAAAGCCTACACTCAATCCCTCCTTGCCTTCTAATGTCCGCCCCATTTCTCTTCTCCCTTTTCTCTCAAAGAATCTACAGCATATTGTTTATTCCCAATTTTCCTCTTTTATTAATCTGTACTCTCTCTTATCTCCCTTCCAGTCTGGATTTAGGCCATGCCACTCCACCAAAACTGCTCTCCTGTCTGTCAATAACCCATTTCTCGCTAGTGTATACTTTTCTCTCTTCTTGTTCTTCTAGATGTTTCGGAGGCATTTGACACGGTTGACCATGCTATCCTTCTCTCTTCTCTTGCTGAACTTGGGTTTCTTGACTCGGTGCTCAACTGGTTTCATTCTTACCTCACAGGATGCACCTTCTCTGTTTCCTCGCCTGGTCACTCTTCCTTCATTTTTTCCCTCTGACATGGTGTTCCCCAAGGCTCAGGCCTTGTGCCTCTTCTTTTTGGTCTCTCCTCTCTAGTTTTCTCCAAACTATTCTACTGCTCCACTCTTCTCGTTGGTCTCCTGGCGTCTCACCTTGCTCCTCTGGGTACTCTGCACTCTCCACCCCCCCCCGCAACTCTATTACATCCGCTCTACACTCTTTACACTGGCTCTTCTTTGAAACTTGTTTACTCTTTAACTTCGTTTATATTGTTTTTAAGTTTCTTTATGGCTGTGCCCCTCCCTATCACACTTCTTACATCTCTTTCTATTCCCGAGCCTTTTCGCTCAGTTCCTAATCCAGGTTTCTTTTCATTGTCCCCTGTTCCCTCTGTGTGCCATTCTGTTTCTGCTCCTTTGCTCTGCTCATGCCCAAATATTGGAGCTCTCTCACTTCTCGCTATGTTCCATATCTTCTTTTCCCCTTTTTAAGACCCTCCTTAAATATCATCTTCTCTCTCACTGATATGTTGGTTTTGTTTCTTTGATATGTTCATTTTTATTGTACCATTATTTACTCTGTTCAGTACTGTTGGAGGTATTTTGGTGGTATTTTTGGTTGGTGGTATTTTTGGTATGTTGTGGTACAGTGGTATGGTGGTGAGCCTGACTTTAGAGTACAGCCTGATAATTGTTCTTATACTGAGGTCACTAGCGGTAAGCAAAATCTGGACTTAGTACACTCTAGATAATGATCCTTTCCCCTTGCAGTATTTTATCCACAATACCACAATATCCCCTTTTGGCAGTATTTCAGAATGCATTTAGCATAACACGAAATGTTCACATTCGCACACACACACACACTACGTGTACAATAACATGTTTGTTTGTTGTATAATCACTTTATTTTTAAATGTTTTTATTGGCATTTGTGAATGTACATACATAAGAATAGAATATCTGTTAAGCAACTTCACTGGGTCATATCGTCTGATGCATATGTTGTGGGCCAATTAGTCTAATAAAGGTGCAACAACAAATAAACAAACAAATAAAACAACAACGTTGCCTGTCCCACCGTGTATTAAGGGCTCGTATTCCTCATTTCTAGGTTAGGGGCACGGGTCTGGAGCCAGTTCTCTGTATTTGTCCACTCAGGGCGGGGACAAAGTTGGATAGTTAGGTTTGATGGGCCATTTTCTGCTGGCTGTCGTCTTCTGGGGTTCGGGG
This sequence comes from Ambystoma mexicanum, assembly GCF_040938575.1. Taxonomy (NCBI): domain Eukaryota; kingdom Metazoa; phylum Chordata; class Amphibia; order Caudata; family Ambystomatidae; genus Ambystoma; species Ambystoma mexicanum. The sequence goes on along the minus strand of NC_090925.1, from coordinate 642,070,111 downwards.
GGGGGGCAGACTCAGGGAGGTTTATAGGTTGTTGAAAAGATCATGTTTCTGAGGAGGGCCCTCCAAGCCTCTAGTGTGTTGCTCACGTCATCACCTCCCCGTCTGTTCCCCTCCTCCCAGGCCCCGGTCTCAGCCGTGGTCCACCTCTCCATCTCTTTGATCCAGGGCTCATATCTGGGGCCTGCTGGGGATTTCCAGGCCATGGCAATTGTCCTCTTGATTAGCACGCAGGCCATATCCATGATCTTTGTTAGGTGTTTGATTTTAGATTGTCTTGGGTAAGTGCCCAGTAGGCATTCCTTGGGTGTCCACTCGTATGTCTCTAGGCCACCTTTCCTGCAGGTTTGTTCGGCGGCTTGCCATAGTTTCTGAGATTTGGGGCAGGCCCAGAACATGTGGATCATGTCTGCCGGGTCTGAGGAGCACCAGGGACATTTTGGGTCGGCTATGTTGTTGAACGTGGATATCCTGTGCGGGGTCATGTATGTTCTGTAGAGTATGTTCAGTTGGATCAGTCTAAACCTGGCATTCCTAGATACCTCCTTTGGGTATATCAGGGCTCTTGACCACTCGGTCTCCGTGATTTCAGTTCCCAGGTCTGTCTCCCATTTTTCTTTCAGCTTTGTGCTCTTTGGGTTGGGTCTGTTGTTTATTTGGGTGTACAGCCTGGATGTCGGTCTCCATCCATCACTAAGTTCGTATATTTCTCTCAGGAGGGGGTGTGTCTCTGGCTCCTCGGGCCATTCGTCCCAGTTCTCTTTGGCTGCATGTTTCACTCTTTGGTACCAGAGGAATTGGCCTGGTGGAAGCCCCTCCCTTTCTTGGAGTGAATCAAAGTCCCTGAATAGTCCCTCGTGGAACATGTCTCCCCATGTGTAAAGGCCATAGCTCTCCCATCTTCTCATCGTAGCTAGGTCACTGGAGGTTTTACAGGTGTCCGCCAGCAAGGGAATGTCGGGTGTGTATGAGTGATGTAGTCCGACTATGGATTTCACCTTGCTCCATACCTGTCTCCCCACCTCCAGTATCCTGGGTGGATTGGGCGGCCCTGCTCGAGTGTTCCAAATTAGCTCTTTGGGGTGTAGTGGTGAGGAGAATTGGGATATCAGATTTAGCTCTGCTGTGGGTTCATCCGATAGCCATTTTGCTAGGTGTGTCGATTGAGCCGCCAGGAAGTACCTTTGGAAATCAGGGAGTTGGACACCGCCTTCGGCATAGGCGAGTGTGAGGACATTTAGGGTGAGTCTGTGCCTGGCTCGTCCCCAAAGAAAGTCTCTCATCATGGATTCTAGCTTCTTGAAGAAAGGTGGGGGGATGTAGTATATCACGTTGATGAAGCAGTAGAGGAACCTGGGGAGAATTATCATTTTGGATATTGCAGCTCGGCCCATCATGGAGAGCGGGAGCTTCGACCAGAATTGCATGGATCTACGGACTCCAGTCATTGTCGCCTCGGTGTTGTACTTGTGGGTGGCTATTGGTGTGTGCGTGATATCGAGGCCTAGGTATCGAAAGGTGTCGACCTGCCAACGGATCCCGATCTCTGGAAGCTCTTCCACAGGTTTATCCTTTAGCCTTGCAAGTGGGAACGAGCATGACTTCTGTCTACTGAATCTGATCCCCAAATATTTTGCGAAGTTGTCCAAAACATTCAGTACTATCGGGGCATTTTCGAGGGGGTCACGCAGGTATAGAAGGACGTCATCTGCGTATAGGGAGATAATGTTGTCCGACCCACCAATGCTGATGCCAGCGTCGAAGAACTGTTTCCTAAAGTATATTGCCACTGGTTCCAGTCCTAGGATATACAGCATTGGTGAGAGCGGGCATCCCTGCCTGGTGCCCCTTTGGATGGGCCAGGCCCTAGATACCATTGCACCTGTTTTGACTCTTGCTACTGGGTCGGTGTAAAGGACCCTGATCCAACGGATGAAGTGCTCTCCGAGTCCAAATTCCCTCAGGGTCTCTATCAGCCATTCCCAATAAATAGAATCGAAGGCTTTTATGGCATCCAGTGAAAGTACTGCTAGGTCCTCCTCTCTTTCGGTCGTGTGTGCTATTATGTGTTGGAGCCTCCTAAGGTTGGCAGTGGTGTTTCGTCCTGGAACAAAGCCATTCTGGTCCTCGTGCACCAGAGATCCAATCACCCTCGAGAGCCTCTTAGCCAATATGGTTGTCAATATTTTGGCGTCATAGTTTAGGAGCGCCAGTGGGCGATACGAATCGCACCTGTCAGCTGGTTTGCCTGGCTTAAGCATTGGGGCGATAAGAGTTTCTCTCATGGTGTTGGGGAGAGTGCCCAACTCATATGCCTCCATGTATACTGCATGCAGTACAGGGGACAAGGTCTCCTCGTAGGCCTTGTAGAATTCTGGGATGAGGCCATCTGTTCCGGGGGCCTTGCCTGTGGATAGGGATCTGATCGCATCCGTGACGTCCTCAATCGTGATGGCTTCTCCCAGTTTGTCCCGTTGTTCTTGGTTCAATCTGGGTAGTCCTACTTCAGCTAGGGTGTCTCTTATGTCTGCCTCAGGAATCTCTATCTTGTGAGCGTACAGGTCATTATAGAAATCCGTGAAGGTGTCGTTGATCTCTTGTTGTGTCCTGCGGGTCACATCCATGCTGTCTTTGATCTCCTTGAGGGCTTGTCTCGGGTGTTCCTTTCTACACAACCATGCGAGTATTCTGCCTGGCTTATCCGCCTCCCTGTGGGCCTTCAGGGTGCGGACAGAAAAGTCAAACTTTGAGAGTCTCTCCCATGCTTCTCTGCAGTCTTCCCTGATCATTTTCAGTTCCGATTCCTTTTCAGTAGTCAGTGGACCATCCCCTTCGAGTTGTTTAATTTTCTCCTCCACTGCCTCTAGATCCCTGCGTAGTTGTCTCCTGATCCCGCCAGCTTCGGCAATTATCTCTCCCCTTGTCACCACTTTCATCACCTCCCAGAGTGTGCTCCACTTCTCAACTGAGCCATTGTTTATCAGTAAGTATTCTTCCAACTTTTCTCCTAGGGTGTCCTTGAACGCTGGGTCGGTCAGGGCATCTACTGGCATGCGCCACATCGGGATGGGTGGGCGAGGGCCCTTGAGGCGGAGCTGTAGCAGTAGGGGGGAGTGGTCCGATATTGATCTGCCCATGTATTCCACGAGTTCTACTTGTGGGGTTAGCTCATTGGCGATGAAGAAATAGTCTAGCCTGGTGTGGAGGTTATGGGGAGCCGAATAGAATGAGTATGATCTGTCATAGGGGTGGAGGTCCCTCCAAATATCTGTTAAGTGTAGGTCTGCCACCATCTTGGAGAGGGGCCCTGGGGAAGGGCTGTTGGGTGTGCGTGGGGTTATTGATCTATCTAGTTCAGGATTCATGACGGAGTTGAAGTCCCCCCCCCATATGAACGTGTATTCTCTGTAGTGCAGCAGTCTGGCGCATAGTTCCTTGATGTGAGAGGGTATGCTGTGATGAGGAAAGTACGAGTTTACTATGCATAGGGGGGAGTTCTCGAGCATGCCCCACACTATTGCATACCTTCCTTCCTTGTCCAGTTCAACCCCCATTTGTTGAAAAGGTATTTCCGGACTCACCCACGTGTAGACTCCTCTTGCGTATTTTGAGAAGGATGAGCCGTTGCCCTGGCCCCCCCAGTAGTCCGCCATCTTGTCTGTGTCCTCCTTGGTTAGGTGCGTTTCTTGAAGGAGGGCCAGGGATATTCTTTTCCTCTTTAGGTAGGAGTATATTCGGTTTCTCCGTATGTATGTTCCCATCCCTCTGACGTTCCATGTGATTAACTTGAGTTTTGCTGCTATTGCATGAGTGGGTTCCTCATTATGGGGAGCACTTCCCCTTCCTCATTTGTCGGATGTGGTGCATCGTGGGATGCATGTTGCCTCGCTTGTGTGGGTTGGGTGGAGCTAGCCCCTGGATCGGGGTCCAGACCAGGCCAGTCATTGTTCATCTGAGGTAGGACAGTCGAAACGATAATAACTTGAAAAAAGTAACTGTAACTGACGCGCCCAGCTTCTGTCACCGGAGTGCAGTGCTCGGGAGCTCTCGCGCTGTCTGACCTAATCCGGGTCTCTGGCGCGAGTGGGTGCGTGCAGGCAACTGGCCTGCACTGGTCATCGGTGGGTGCGCGGTCTGTGTCCATGGATGAGAGGCCAGGCAAGTCCCGCAGTCCTTCAGCATTCTCGCTTGGTAGTTTTGCTTCAGTGGTAGTGTAGCTTCGTTCTGGGTTAGGGTGCGATGTGTGGGGCTTGAGTGCCCCGGCCGTGGTAGTAAGCGATCAACCCTGGGTGCTTTCTTTGTGATTCTCAGGTACGGATTCTGTAGGAATCTCAGCCAGGTAGTTGTGTTCCATCCACATGGTAGCCGCCTCTGGTGATTCTAAGAATATCGCACGCCCTTTATGGATTACTTTTAGTCGTGAGGGGTATAGGAGCATATATTTCAGGTTTAGTTTCCTAAGCCTGGCCTTGATCGGAACAAAGGAATTCCTTGCTCTCTGTACTGATTGGGTGTAGTCGGGGTATATGGTGATCTTTGAATTGCCCCGCTCTATTTCTCCTCCGTCTCTTGAGAATTTCAAGATCACCTCACGATCGCGGAAGTTGAGGACCTTAGCGATGATGGGGCGGGGATAGGATCCGGGAGGAGGCCTCTTCTGAAGTGATCTGTGGGCTCTCTCTATGGCAAAACCCTGTGAGAGGTTCGATGCCCCTATTTCCTGCTGTATTAGGGCTTCTATGTAGGCTGTCGGGTCGATGTTTTCTGTCCCTTCCGGTATGCCCAGGATCCTGATATTATTTCGTCTGGCCCGCCCTTCTGCTTCCTCGGACCTTGCCTCCAGGAAGCTCACTTTGCGTTTTAGGTCTGCAACCTCTTTCTGTAACGACGATGTCCCGTCTGAGATGTCTTTCTGGGAAGATTCAATGATGGTTACGCGCTCTGTTAAGTTGCGGGCATCTTGCCTTATGAGTTGGATATCAGCCTTAACCTCCCCTATTTTCGTGTCGATGAATGTTCTCAGGGCTGCGATCGCCTCGAGCAGTTGGTTATGCCTGGCCTCCTCTTCTGGGCCATCGCGATTTGTTGGGTTCTTTGGGGTGGATTGGGCAGTGGGGAGAGGCTTGGGTGTCATGAAGGGGTCTAGTGTGGCGTTCTTGGCTTTGTTCCTGGCAGCGGCCATCTCTTTTTAGCTTGGTCTCAGCAAGTGAGCAGCGTATCTGTAGTTCCCCTTGAGGGAAATATCTTGTGTAGGCACTCAGAGGCTGTCTCAGCCCAGTGTACCTGTGTGGTTCCGCCGCTCACCTTGATATTCTGGGCCTCAGGGAGTGGTAGCGTCTCTTGGGACCATGGGGTGGTCTATGATGTGATAGGGCCTCTGAGGGGGCTCCTGAGATGGCACCGTTTAAGTGGTGTGGTATGTGGCTGGAGCGGTAGGGGAGGCTTCCCCAGAGCGAATCGACAGAGTTCGATTGATTGATTCGTCCAGTGTGGTGTGGCCGTAGGTGAGGAAGGTTGGGTCGCCAGCCCCAGGAGGGGGTTTTCCGTGAGCACCACGGATGGGCTACAATGTAGGGTCGCGGGGCCGGGTGGTTGGGCGATGACCCGGTCCCCGTCGGCGAGGCAGGATCCGCTTCGGGGAGCAGGGGGGTCGGCCCCCCTATGTCGAGGTGGCTGTCCGGGAGTCCGGAATTATGCTGCTGTGGGTTGGGGAGCCGGACAGCAGGCCCCCGATGTTGGAGTGTCCGTTGGGTGGCGGGGTAAGCGGCCCCGGCGGGGTCCGTCGGCACACCTCCCCGGAATGGAGTGCAGTGCCCCTCCAGCGGGCACAGCAGGCCCGACGATCGGTGAGAACACTCACCAGACGGGCCGGTAGGCGCAGCTCCTCTGGCGTGGGTCGGCGCCACTCCGCGTCGTGCAGCTCCTCTGAATTGGGCCCTAGGCACCACCGGCTCCAACGCCTCCAGGCGTCCCCGTCACACAGAGATCTTGCGTGGCGCCGGTCCTTGGCGGTCGCCCGGGGCACCCAAGCCGTGGGGGGAGGGGGCACCACCGGTCCTTGATGGGGATTTAGCGGGCTCTGGCTGTCAGGCCGTGGGTTCGCTCTGTGCCCCCAGGGAGGGACATCAGCAGGGGGGGGGGCACTCGCGAGCAGCCCGGGTCCACCTGGGTCCGCGCCCGCCAGTCCCCGGCCCCGATGCGCGCGGCGGGTCCGTCAGCTCGAGGCGGTCGCCATCTTGTGCGCCTCGCACGGGGAGGAGGGGGAGCCGGGCCGAGTCGTGGCAGAGGCTTCTCGGGGTCCGATTTTCGTCGGAGTAAGGCGGAAAGCAGAGTTCTTCGCCTTGTTTGTTGGTGGGTCTCTGTGTCTGTAATGTCTGTGGGCCAAGGCACCCAGCAAAGGATCTGACTGCCGTGGGTTAGCCGGAGCTCAGGGAGCCTGCGTCCTCACTCCTCGGACATCAGGCCACGCCCCCTTGTTGTATAATCACATGTGGCAAAGTGAATTACCACAGGTGGTAATACAAGCTCACCATTGGTTATCCCCAATACCCTGGGTTACCATCACAGATCAAAACACGTAATCAATATTCTGAAATTATTCAACTTTTGAAATGTTATTATTTATCAGACGTTAGAAATAAGCAAGATGCACAGACTTAATATGCAATGCAAAATGTTCACATGGCCCTCACATGAGTGATTTAGGAATCGAAAATAAACATTTCTAAGTGCAATTCACTTGTGGTTATTTTTCTCTGCAATGAAAGGGCCTTGTTGAGATAGATTTTAAGGTGTCCTTCTTTGCGATAAAATGAGCCTTGCTGACAATGAGCTTCAAAACAGTGTATTCTGGTAATTAGACAGCGCCCTGTGGAAACAGACCTTGAGCTTCTAACCAATCTTGGCAGAAACTTCTATTATGTTTGAATTTTATTGCATGAATAAAAAAAATATAAACATGGTTATGCATGTTTAAGATTTCAATGTACAGCACAAAAAAAGATTTATCCAAATTTGACAAGTTTATAATATTTACCACCCTACACTATCTAATACTAACCATCCACTCATTAGCTCGCTCCTCAATTAACTGAATTTACCAAAAATAATGTTTAATTGTGTGTGTGTGTCCTGAACTGCCAACGGCCCCCGCTAGCTGCCGGACACTCCCTTCTTCGCTTGGGTTCACAATCCTTAGAAGAGCTGCGTAGTCTCGAGCAACCTCAGCTATGAATGACCCTGCATCACTGATCCCCGGCCTAAGATCTGCTCCCATTGGGTCAGGGGACGGCAGCCGCTACCTAATTCTGACCCTGGGGGTGGTATTATGAGGGAGGATCACATGGGGGTGATGTGGTGACCCCATCAGGGGAGATGCAGTTTTTTCCCTTGTCTGTGAAGAAGACCCTATAATTCCTAAATTCCTAATGGAATGTTGTCATTATACAAATCATTCCTGTTATAAAACCCCAAAACACCTTCTTGCCAAACACGCTAGACAGGATACCATTCACTCCTCATATGTACATTAACAAAACCAGTCAACGAACAATTAGGTGGAGAATATAGTGGTGTCTTGGTAGACCCAGGCCAGGCACACAATGTTCCTTAGTGACGAACGAGAGGTATGAGACGTGTGGCACCGACCTACAACTCGCCACAATGAGCAAATTCGCCTGGCGCTGGAACGTAGGAACATAATGCCCCCCCCTACCAGTTTTTGAGGATTCCTATCCCCCAACTTTCTGAATATGGGACTCCCAGCGTCCAAGGTAAACTAGATAAAGTGACATTTTCTAATTCGCCTTTTGAAATGCAACATCTGCTGCTCTGCCTCTCAACACACATTCATAGTTCTGTGAAAGGCCACGAGCGCGTGGGGCATAGGAAGGGCATTTTTGGAGCTACAAACAGGTCCTGCGGTAGGCATGGGCAGAAAGTGTGGTCACCCAGTGCCCTGTGCAGATGGAGGCCCTGAAACCTCCTGTTTCTGATCATTTTGTTTTAAACAATAATCCTATGGATTCCAGCTCCCATAAAACCTCAAGTATTGGGATGAGGAAGGGGAAGAAAGAGTTAATGCGGATTAGAAGAAACATCAAGCTAAACATGCAGATTAGTTGTGATGGAAATCAGCTGTGCAGGACATTTAAAAATGGTGTTCCTCTTCAAGTTAAAAGCGAAGGTGGAGACGAGAGATGCTGAGTGCGTGAAGTGGGAAGCAGAACCAAAGGCAGACACCCAAGAGCAGACTGTGCTAAAGGAGAAAGGCACTTCCTACAGGAAAGGCAAGAGACTAGAAGAAGCACAGTGGGTACCTTAGGACCGCTGGGGAGTTGACAGCAGCAGAGAGGCTGTCAGGGATGCTGGCGCATTGAAGAGCAGCAGTTCAACCAGTGGGTGAATGAGAAGCTGGTGGGAGAACTGCAAAAGGGTCTGCAGAGTGGGAAAGGCTTTCCTGAAGCAAGAACTTTGCTGCAGTCATAACTCACTGGTCTGAAAAACCAGCAAACATTGGTGAGTCTGCTCAGAAGTATTGGGAATCCCGGGGCGTACCGACAGGCGTATAGACAATTGGATTTTTTGGGGGAATATCAACCAAGTAATATAGAAAGATAGAATGTACACAATTCTCCATATATGTGATGCTGATATGGGGAAAACTGGAGTAAAAGTTGTCATAAGCAATTGAACACTAATGAAGAAGTTGAAGGGCAAGATTTGTACAAGTCTTCATATATGAGATGTCAAAATGGGGAAGATTGAAAAAAGTATTGCCACAAGCCAATGAATACTAACAACGAAGTTAAAAAACAAAACTCAAACAAGTCTCCATATATGAAATGTCAGTATGGGAGAAGTTGGAACAAGTAATTCCTGGAAAAGGTTATAAGAAGACCTGGTGAAATAAGTACATGAGGCGGTGAGCCTTTGGGGGAAAGATACCTCAAAGGATAGTATACAAGGGGATCCACTAAGCCTAGAGAGGGATTTCTGGCAGTGGAGTATACAGGTAATCCATTGAGTATATGTGAAAGGAAAAGACATTGTGAAAAGGTTCCTGGCAGGAGAGCATACCAGGGACCATCTTTAAAAAGTTGCTGTGTAGAAGAGACACTTTTGCCAACCATTCAAACACCATTGCTTTGAAAAGAAATTTTTCATCATTCTTAAGAAAGTGTTGCATAATAGAGACATTTCTACTACTTTTAAGAAACCATTGTTTGGAAAACACTTTTCTCTCATCATCCTAAAGAAAGTGTTAAAACACCATTACTTAAGTTGCTGCGTAGAAGAGATGACTTTGCCATCCTTTCGAACACCAATGCTTGTAAAAGACACTTTTCATCATCGTTAAGAAAGTGTTATGTAAAGAAGACATTTCTATAATTTACGGAACTATTGTTTGGAAAAGACATTTTTCTCATCAGCCTTAAGAAAGAGTAAAACGCCATTACTTAAGTTGTTGTACAGAAGAGACAATTATGCCATCCTTTCAGATACATTTTTCATCATCCTTAAGCAAGTGGTATGTAAAAGAGTTATTTCTACTAATCTTAAGGAATTATTGTTTGAACAGAACATTTTCAATATTCTACCTCAGACAGTTCAGGGGAAGGGAATCATCCCCTGGATGAAAGGATTGCTTTGTTGGATTTTCATAATGAGTTTTTGCACACTTTTTGCTGAATCTAAAGCAGAGACATTTACCTTGCACCTTTTGTTGTTAATTTTTAGTGTGAGGGGCAGATTTGTTTCGGACATAAATACAGTTTACCTAATTTTGACGACGAGACACAGACTGATCTTTGGGTTTTGATTTCCTAGGCAGGGAAACTCTCTATAGGATAGGGATAAAAAGGTCTTTATACAAACCCTTTTATTTTAATAAAATGTCTGCTGTTGAAAACATTATGACTTTGTTTCCACCTCTCATTTCTGACCCCTCTCACATAGTAGTTATTATTGTTATTATCAATATTATTATTATTTTTTTAAATGTATATTATTAGTCATATTGGTGTTATTTAACAGTGATAAATCTTACATTGTACATCACAAAAGTGTATTTGGCCCTTGGCATAGTTATTCAATTTCTTGTACTGTAATCTCCCATTATCCTCTTGAGTGTCAAAGTCTGATATTGCTTCATTTGACATGATTTTTTGTGATGTGACTGTGATGTCAATAGAAATACAAATGTAGGGGACCCACACATCGTCTGCCACACAGGGCCTTGCAAATCATAGTACCGCCCCTGGCTGCCAATGTTTGCAGATTGTCTTGCCCACCATGTACCTTTGAATTGTTGTTTCTAGACCTAGCCTTTGGATAGCCTCTCACCAGAGAACCACTTCCATTATTTTTTGCCTGCTTGAAGAGTAATGCAATGTATTTTGTGCTGTCTCGGGTAAATAAATACCAAGAAGAAACAAGCAAAATTGCATGTAGTCATCTTTGCAAATTGCACAATAGAGGACCACACTACAACTCAGAGTTTAATAGTGTCTTTAAAACTGAAATTAGTTGGTGTTTATATCATTATAATACATGAAAGCCTACAAACCCGTCTAAAAACCTATAATCAATGTTCTTATTACAGGTGGGTTGTGACATTACAACTATCCTCTAATAAGAAAATGACATCACAACTTCTCCATAAGTAGTGATTACGCTTTAGTTCTGACGTGACAATGCCTGCTGCTTGAGCCAGCAATGGTCAGAATTCCAGCTGTCAGACCAGCAGTTATTTAACGCCATTGCACGTTTTTTCAATGTCTTGCTTGGTACATAGTTTTCTCTGACACTTTACAGCAATGAATTGCCAAGGAACTGTTTATCGTAGAATGTTAAATCAGTGAACTACTGAAGTTTAACACATATGTGCAAGAAGCTTTATGTTATTATCTATTTTAAGTTCAAAATCAAAAATTTTTCTATGCATTTCATTCAAATGTTTACATTGTTTTTCCGCAAAACATTCTGCGCTGCATATTAGCTTTTTAAAATCTAAACAAATTCTCTGTTGATTATATGGATCAGCAAATGAAAGATCTTTTACATTACATTAAGCAACAAGAGGCTAGGTATTGAAGCTGGTAACAGTGTGTGGCCATATATAATAAGTGCCCAAATACCCCCTACCGTATGTAACAAGGATTTCGCAAGTCACCTCAGAGTTCCCTTCCTTTATTTGGTCACAGCATTCCTCAGTGAATTGCAATCTCCTTATACATACGGTAGGGGGTACTTTATCCCATAATTAACAAAATAACATAGGCTAAGCTCCACCCACCTTCTTAGCCCTGCCTCTTCGTTTCTGCTCTTAGCTCTTAGATCAAGAGAGTCTCTTGCCCGGGCGACCAAAGTGAAGGGCAGATGAAGAAAAAGGCAATTCCTGTTTGGACCTATGAATACTGGGAGGACCCATGCCCCAAACCCCTGCTCAGACAACAGGTAAGCATGTGCTGACATGTCTTTTCTCTCTGTGTCCCCACAGTCAATCCTGGCCATCACCAGGCAATGCCAACGTCAACGACATTGCCCCTCCTCTAAGGCATGGACTCCACAATGCAGCAACCTCACTCACATCAGCCTCAAGCCCATCAGCAACTCCTCACCATCCACAACACGGAAGTTGATGCTCGCCAAGGTCCGCTCAGCTATCACCCATGCAGCTGACATTGCCGACCTCATCACTACACAAAACCTTGGCACCATCTTCATCAAAGAGACCTGGCTGATACCCACCCCCACCCACATCCTAGACGTCCTTGTCCCCGACGGCTACAGCATGCAACACAGAGACCAGCCGAACAAGACAGGAAGAGGCCTTGCAATCATACACAAGACCTTGTGGGCCTGCACCAATTTCACGTCGACAACATTGGCTCCTTCAAAGTCCTCTTCTGCCACGTCCTGCTCTCCCCAACGGACACAGTCATATTCCATCTCACCTACAGATCACCCAAACCCAACACCGACTTCATCAGAGACTTCACCGACCTGACCACCACCATGTCCCTCATGCACGACAAAAAAATCTTCCTCTGCAACTTCAACCTCTGAGGCAACAAGGCCATCAATCCGATTAAGGAAGCTCTCCTCTGCCTCCTCGACACACTCAGACTCACACAGCACAAGAAAGACCCAACACACGAGAAAGGTACCATTCTCGACCTAATCATGACTTCACTGCCTTGCCTCCACTACAGCTCTCCTCTCCTGCTTGACTGGTCTGACCACCTGGCCGTTCCTTTCGTCATCCTGCACACCACCCCAGTCAAGCACTCCCAGCAGAAACAATCAGACAAATCTTCAGGTCCTTCAAGAACTTCCAGAAGGAAGCCCTCACAGAATAACTTGCTAACCTCCACTTCACATGGACCGAACACCCCCAACTGAACTGAAACTCTCTACTGGAAGCACTCAACACTACCCTATCAGCCTCCATCGAACGACACGCACCTCTGAAATAACACACCTGCAAACCGAAACTGTCAGTGCCCTGGTACACGCAAGAATTCAACCTCAGCAAAAGTGTCATCAGGAAATAGGAGAAAACATTGCGCTGCTCCAACACCGAATCTGACCTGGCACTCCTCAAGGAAGTCCGAGCAACCTGCCAACAACTAATAAACACAGCCTATGCCTCCTAATATCAGAACACTGTAGCAGAAACTGACAACAAAAGTGGAGCCCTCTTCAAGGCAGCCAAGCACTGCATCAACCTGCTACGCGACCCTGCCATATCACACTCCATTGAAAAATCCACCGCCATCAACACCTTCTTCATCGACAAAATCAGTAAGATTCGCCAGCACATAGACATCCGCTCTTCATCCATAGACCCACCTCACGTCCCTTCTCTCAAAATCTCCACACCCTGGACAACATTCAAGACACTCTCTACAGAGCACCTGGTAGAAACCCTGAATGGCATCAAAGCCACATCGTATACAGACAACATACTCCCAGAATCCATCATCAAGACCCTCCATGCAGAAGCTCGCCTTCCCTGCCTGGAGATCAACAACAGCTCCCTAAATCAAAGCATCTTCCCATCGACGTTAAAGACAGGACAAATCTGCCCTCTACTAAAGAAACCCACTCTGGATCCTGACAACCTAGGTAACTATCGCCCCGTCACCAATCTTCCCTTCCTAGGTTAGATCATTGAGAAAGTGGTAGCCGTGCAGCTGCAGCAACACATCGACACCAGCAATCTCCTCCAGACCTACCAATCCGGGTAAAGACCCAGATGCAGCATGGAGATGGCAACCATATAGGTGGTCGATGACTCCCTCAACATCCTTGACGACAGCCACCCCTGCCTCTACTCAACCTCTCGGCCACTTTCGACATAGTAGATTACCAGGTGCTTACGGACACTACTATGTAGGAGATTTTGTCTTTGGGGCTAATTCCTGATTTGACGGTAATTTAGTATTGTGGTATTTTGTCGGTAAATGGGTCTTACTATTGGTGGCAGTTCAGTATTACCCTATTTTGATAGTAGTTCAGAACTATCCTGGTGGTAATTTTTTGTGGTATCTTATTTTTATGGTATAGTGGTAATTTTACCTTTCATCATACAGCCCAACAATAAGACAAACCTTCCCTCTTTATAATTATGACCCACCTTTGGCTGACAATAAAGATCCTTTGGACCTGGTACACTTTTAGGGAACCCAGTAGAATTATACAGAAAGCCACTTATTGCATGTAGCTCATGTTACTGATTTATTTACATCAGTAACCTACGTGCCTTAGAGGGCACCGCTTTCTCTTCAGCATGCAAAGAAAGCCCATTCACACACACACAACTTTCTATTTTACATGTACATATATTCTTCCTGATTTCCTAAATTTACCTTTGGCAGTAACCAAAAGTGGTAAATGTTTTACCACCGTGGTGTAAACATAAAAATCTCCCAGATATTCTTTCCCCTTTGAAACAGTGACCCACAGACGCATGAAAGGAGTCACACAAATAAACAGCCCAGTCTTATTTCGGTAATTTCAAATACTGTTATTATTTACCTTACATTCTGGATTACACAACCAAAAATATTAATATGACATTACATGATATTACCATTACATGCTCTTACCAACAGTGGATACAGCTCCGTGCCTCTAAAAGATAAGATAAAACAAACACATCGCAACATGGAAAATATTTTGAACGTGGTGTGCAGCTCTTTTTACCCAGTGCAGAAATGCAGAGAAAAAAAAATATTACTTTTATTTTCAAGCCTAACTCGCTACACTGTCTGCTAGTAAATATAATGCAATCCATATATTCTCACGCTTCTCACTTAAGACCTAACTCACCAGAGTATGCGAGGTCTAAATCTCGTGCTGTAGGATCTTATCTGTGCGAGCCCCACACAGTTCACGGACATAGCCTATGGAATTTCATTCACTCCGAAGCCAGGACAACACTCTCTCTCTCTCTCTCTCTGCCCTGTCTCCAGGCTTTCTTCCAATTGCAGCCTCCGGACACACCATCCCACAGTGTGCTGACAGGAACAGAATTTCAGACTGACTGAATGCACCGCGCTTTTCAGCTGCTTAAATTTCCTCTGCCTTCCGTCATAAATTAACTCAGCCTTCCCTGACGTGGTTCTAACACCCCCAGACTTCTACCAATCACATTACAAGAGCCTTCCTGTAACAACTTATTTCCTGCTAGAACAAAGGAAGCTTTCGCTTTCAGTTGCACAAAGACAGCCCTCCTGTTTTTTTTATTTTTTATTATTACTGTGCATGTTTCCTTCTTCCATGGAAAAACACTAACAGGATGAATTTCAATCTGTGTTAAACAAACTGCATTACAATGTTAATTGGGAAAGTTAATTGGTTAGTAGAAGAGTTAGTTGGTTATATATTTCCCAATGCAGTTCCACACAGATAGATGAGGTGTAGGAATTCAGTATTGGAAGGGTTGAGCTTCAAGTATGTACTGGAAATCCAAGACTGGATCAGCAAGAGGCAGGATTTGAGCCTGTGGATGTCCTTGATGGAGTCGATCTTGAGGTATAGCTGTGTGTCATTAACATATTGGTGAATGTGGATGTTGTGTGTGGCATGATGGGCTCCCAGTGGGTCCATTTATAGACTGAAGATCACTAGGGAGAGGATGGAACCCTGCAGGACTCTAGAGGTGATGGGTAGCATTGGCGTTCTAGAGGACTCCATCTGAACAAACTGCTGGCGGTTGGAGAAGGACTTGAACCATCATAGGGCAAGATTGCAGATCTCCATGTGCCGATGTAGGGTGGGTAGGGATATTTGGGTGCTGATTCATGCAAATAACAGCACATGTGTACAGATTCCAAGGGAAGCAAAATGGGTGTTCATAGCAGTGTTTAAAAGCAGCAATTTAGAAATGGGTGCAAATGACAGCTTTTCTCAGATGCAGCCAGTAAAATGGATATTCATTTTAAAAGCACTCAGAAAAACGTGGTCATTTGAAAATACATGTGGGAACAATGTATGGGTACAGATTAGTAGGGTAATGGGGTTAACCCGAAGGTAGGAAAGAGATGGGAAGTTATATGAAGCAGGTAAAATGACACATTAGGCTTTACATAAAAAGAAAACAGAATGCAGAAAAGACATTGGGCCTCATTACGAGTATGGAGGCTCCCTTCCAATACTGAATTCCTACACCTCACCAACAACACTGAGCATCCAGACATACAGACCTGGCTATCAACCAGAAACCCTGAGGGCTTCACATCCGAGTTCATCTCCTCTGCAAAGCCCCTTGGGTTGCACATCGACAAACACCTCTACTTCACGACACAAATAGCTATAAAACTCAGACAGTTTGGTATGAGCTCTCTGTGCTGCAGAAAGTCAAGCCCTTCCTCCCTCCAGACTGCTTTGGATCCACTGTTCAAGCACTGGTCCTATTCCACCTGGACGGGGCAATGCCCTCCTCGAAAAAGGCTCCTGCTGTCCTCCCTTGTGCCTCTGAGAAGTGTCCTACACGTGGCTGCACGCCTCATCAAGGGTCTATGCAGATACGACCACATCACCCCAGCCCTCATCGACCATCACTGGCTCCCTCTGCATGCATGAATCACCTTCAAGTCTTGCTGCATCATCTATAAGGCCATCACCCTCAAGTCAATGAGCTACCTCGCAGAGAAACTCAGCATTTCCAGCGGACAGTGCACCACCAGAAGCCAGGACACGTGCATTCTTAAAGTCCACCGCTGCAAAAAGGAAAGGACCAGAAAACAAGCCTTCTCTGCCTAATCCCCAAGATTATGGATCCTCCTCCACGTCAGCATCAGACTTGCACCCATGCTCTTACAATTCCGAAAAGAACTCCAGACCCACCTCTTCAAGGAATCTCTCCACCTCAATAACTAGGCAATCACGTTGCACCCCCAAGCCACCTGACTTGCTAGACACCATCTGCCTACTGCCCTGTACAGCTGTACCTCTCCTCTGTGCCCCTCTGTCTCCTACCCCTGCTGTTTATCTGTTCTGTTGTTACCTCTGAAGAAGCACTCCATTATGCATCTGTAGTGTTGTATACCACTGTAAAGCACCCCTTTGTGTATCAGTATTGTTGTATACCTCTGTGAAGCACTTTGTTGCTTCGCGAAGCAAGGTCCATGCTCCATAATACAATAATAATAATAATAATAATAATAATAATATTAATAATAATTAAAGATAAATGTGTATTGGGGCCTAAAGGCTGTCACTCTCAGACCTTTCAAAGTTTGAGTGTGGGTAGTATGTGTCATTAGCATGGTCCCTGAGCTTCTCCTGGCACTGTGTCCAGCCCTACGGAATGTTTTTGTCCCTGACACTCCATTCCGGGTACTTCTGAAAGACTGTGGCTGAGTGGACCAGGCAGATCATGGCATGCAAGACTGATCTTGTGCTACCAGTCACGACATGGCACCGATCGAAATGTCACATTTTCCCAATAGGTTAAGAGAATAGAAGGGTTCCCATTAACTCCAACCAATACATAGGCAAAATACAATAGGAATATATATGTTGCCAGTGGCGTGTGAATTTTGAAGGTAAGTTTAAAGTAAACTCATTATGGTCTGAAGAGGGAAAATGGGACGATCCCTTCCCCCGATTCTCATCCAGACAATGGCCTATGACGTCACAACCTAAACACCCGCCACGGGATGAGTTCGACCCGCTCACTGTTGCCCAGGAAGTCAACATCTACCGTGGCCACGCCCCACAGGCCTACTGCACGCCATCCAAAGCATGTGGTGGGACCTCAGGTGGAGCCGAGACCGACCTTATGGACCAACTCAATTAGATGTCACCCACTCATATCACTATCGTTAGAGATGACATGACGACATAGCCAAAGGACAAGAACACACGTGCCACCAAGCACATGGATCAGACACACACCAACCCACACGAAGAACATACTCAGTGCTATGACACAGAGGACCGCGCACACCCACAGACATGCATTGTTGTTATTTTTCACATAGGCTAACTACTGCACCGCAGAAACGCAAGACGCCAGAAGAGCTTGTGTATATGCTTGCAGACACTTTGCTACTAAAACCCTGAGGATGTCACCCTATAGATGAACTAATGTATAAGGACCCAAGTCGCGGCTCGCGACCCCCGTGCTATGGACTATAAGCTATCACACAGAGACTAGGCCAAGGTAGGCCGCAAACCAGAGTCCCCAGGCCCGGAGCAGCTCAGACGGAGCTGCAAGGTGCTGATCATGCAGAACAAACCCTGGCGGAAGGCGCCCAGCCAAGGCCACGAAGTTGCAATCTACACGCCGCGCTCTCAGCGCCAAGGTTACACCTGCCACCGCTAGACACTCTCCTGCGCAGAAATACAAATCAAATCCCTGTAATTCTGTCTCAGCCATGGTCTCTCAACACGTGACCAGGCCGACCTGATACAATGCCAAGTTCCAAAGGCAAGAGAAGCTCTGGGGTCCCACTTCTGGGACCCGGACTGCAACAACGAAGTTACAAGTTGGACACTTGCAGCAGTGGGAAAGGAGCGCCCAACAGCCAGTAGTAAGACCTGTCCATTGTCCGCAACTGACACATAGTCATGCATTGTTGCCAGCACCAGGTACATCGCGAGCTGGGAACAGCGATGGTCCCAGGCTTGGGGGCTCGCAGATGAACCAATCAGAATACAGGGGGCTAACCACTGACGACACTATAGTCAACCAATCACTAACTTTCCCCTTGTAACAATTCTCATGTAGCAACTATTAGGGATGACCCAGCGTACCACCTGACCCCTTCTCTACCAATAACCCTTCTATCTATATGGGTCTATACTGACCCTGCCACTGGGAGAGCCAACCCGAGATACCGTTAGGTTGAGGAGCTAGTTTACCCAGGTGATGCACATAGTTGCATCACCCGGCTAGAAAAAGGGCCTGCGAGCCCACCACTGATGAGATGTTTTTTAGATACTTAAGCTCCGAGAACCTGTCCCTGTCTGTTTTGTGCAATAAACAGCAGTAACTATTTGCTCTTGCATGTGTCTCATACTTCTTGGGGACGCGGGAGGAGTTGGGGCCTCCCCGACACCGAAGGTCCGCAGATAGCCCTGCCGACCCCTGGGAAATTACCCCGACAGGTCAATACTTAAGAACATTACATCAGTAGGATAATTTCAAATATAGTTAATTGGAGCAAACACTTGTGTCAAAATGTATACAAATTCACAGACTAGGTACCAAAATCCTAGAAATGTATATGACAGCCACGTTCACTTGTCACTGTACCATTTACTATTAAGTACAATTCAAAAATACAATTACTAGAAAGAATCACTCAGGTTGTTAAGTATGAAATAAGCATTGGCAAAGTCAATAGTTTTGGTGTTTGCAGTTGTTTTTTGCCAAACAAATGGCCATAGCTTCAATTGCTACATCCAATCCCTTGTGCAACAATCTATGAAATAACAAGAAATGGCAAAGCCAGTGCTTTCGGTCATTGCAGATTAAAGCATGGGTTATGGACACTGTAAGGTCATGGGATTATGTGTTTGCTTTATCATTGGCAGCCTTCCTCGGGACAGAGACCTCCTAGGTTGTGGAGCCTACACTTGTGACAAGAGATGCACACCTGATTTAGGTGATTTATAATTTCAGTGTGAGCTTGTGCACCACATCGAAAAGCATTTGTCTTGTCATCATCAAGTTTCAGTATTTCCAGTGGGCCTGTAATCATTGTGTTTTGAATTCATCTAGTGCTCAAAAGGGCTGCAAAACAAAAACGGGTTGATATCGGGTGCTGCTTATAATTGGAGTGCTTGAAAGTAGGAGGATGTGGGTGATGTGTCAATGAATGAAGAGCTTTGATAAGTGCAGTGTGTGGTCCAACTTTCATGTGTGACAGGAAATGCCCGTGATTGGCACTTCACGTGTGTCCTCCTACTTTGAAGTAGTCCAAGCAGGAACACCAAGTCGCTTCGAGTAGATGGCATCTAAAGGCCCCTTTTCTCATGGGATAATTTGAAATGCTGAGAATTACGGTCCAAGGGAAGTAAATGAACTAAATGATGGCAACACATCGACTTCTGAACTCAGTGCACATGGGTACGCTGCGGTTACCAGACATTTGGTCGGAAAAAAATGGTCGAAAACCAAATGGTCGAATAATTTTTTTTTTTGTATTTTCACTTTTTTTTTTTTTTGGGGGGTCACCCCCAACCCTCTTTTTTTTCTAAAAAACCCTTTTTTTCCCTAAACGAAAACCTAAAAAATATATATATGAATAAAAAAAAGAATTCGACCATTTGGCTTTCGACCAAATGGTGTCGACCATTTGTCCTGTCGACCTTTTTTTTCGACCAAATGTCCGGACACCGTACGCTGCAATACGTTGTGTACCTGGTTGGCACTGTTTCCTCCTGCCTAATGCACATTGACCATCTTGGTGAGACCCCACTTGTAACAGGTGTAGAATCCACAACCCAGTAAGTTCTTTTTTGACTTTCCAGCCATGATGAATGCTTTCAATAATAAATGATAGAGCCAAAACACACTCGTCCATCACCAGACTCTAGAAGATGGCATGCTATGCATGTATTCGAAACCCATACTTCATTATCTTTAAAGATTCACATACAAACTGTGGTCATATATACATTATTTTTGTATCAATTCTGTTTGTAGTTCTATATATAATCATTGTTTTCTTTACCGTCTATATATACCTTTTTGATATTGTTGCCAAGCATTGCCTTCTGTAAAATATTTTTAGAATTGTTATTATTGTGAAAATATATGAAATAATACAAATGATTATAAAATAAAGTTGATAACATCTTCACTTTATTACAAAAAAGCCCGATAGTTATTAATGATCTCATTAATATAATGCATTTAATTATGGAAAGAATTAGAGCCTACCTTAACATTGCCTCCTAAATTGACACCCTACAGATACACTCAAGGGAACAATTAGACTGAGACTTCAGGGGGGCTAAAACTTCAAATGGGTGGGGGGCTACATTCAGAGACATTCTGTGGGTAGGGCAAACTTACTTTTATGAGGACCCTTCCCGTTCTGTGAGAACTAGTGTCAAATTAGCAGCAAATGATGCAATTTAAAGCACATTGGACCAGTGATATTTTCCAAAATCATGCTAGGGTTCAAAGACAAAGCACACATTTTTAATGGTACCTGCCAGCATCCTAATGCTGTGTTTGTGATGTGGAGCGTGATGGGCTTGGTGATAATTCATGCTGCATGTCCAGCTGCATTTTACCATAAACCAATGTAAGACTGAGCGGTGCTTCAATTGGAATGTCTCTGAGGTGTCATTGGGTAAAATCCGGGGAATTCACCCCATCCTGCCAAGGGGGAACCACCCCATTTGGGACTAGGTAAGTGAGCCCACTATTTTTTACATCCTCTAGGTTACAGGGCAAGCAGGATCCAACTGGGGACAAGGAATCCCCAAGAAGGGATTATAGTCAACCTCCTTCCTCTAAAGAATCCCATGAGTTTGTTGGGTATCTGGGGGTTGAGCAGAGCAGTGAGGTGCAGGGCCCTTTAAAAGTGACTCGAGTAATTTATGGCTGTAGCTGGTTGTCATTCTGGCATGGGGATAATGGACCAATGGGTTGCTTTGATTCGATGCACAGAAGAATGTACAGATACGGAACTCCAGACACAAAGGGGAAGCCGAAAAGAGCGAGACGATCAGCTCCTGTGTAACTCAGCAGAGGGATCATCCCTTGCAGAGGCAGAGCCAGTGCGCAGCACCACGCAGATGGTGTGGAGAGTGGACGAGCATGAGAGTCCATGGAACACTGCTGCCTGAAGCCACTGCGAGAGCTGGAGGAGCTTCAGCCCACAGAATAGCAAAGAGAAACAACCGACCCCAAAGTTGTTGACCACCGCTTGTGGAAATCAGCACCAAAGTCCTGTTGCATGCCGACAGGAGGAACCGACACCAGGAAACCAACACTGCAATCCACAAGAAACCACGTGTAGTGGTTCTAGGCCAATGAAACAGACCATCTGCCCCAATGACACCTACACCCAAGAACAAGGCATGCAGCACAACATGGGAACACAGAGGAGGGCAGCAAAGTCTGGGGGTGACCGAAGAAGGGGTCAGATATCAGATAAGCAAAAAAGGGGTGAAAACCCCAGAGTCACAGAACGGGGCAAGATACCAAGACAGGGTGAGAAACACAGACGCCCAGAATGGGGCTAGATACAGAGAAGGGGTGAGAAAACCAAAAGCCCATACCAGGGTAAGCTAACAGACAAGCTACGAAGGCACAAGTTACACACTATCCTCAGACTGGATGAACGTCAATATAGCACCAGGCAGCGTGTGAGAAGCAGGGGCACAAGGCAGGGTGCTAATCTCAAGCCTCCCAGGCAGGCAGAATGAAGAGCAGCCCTAGGCAAGGGAGGGGGAGACTGTCATACAGAACCAAATAATTATAGGCAGTCCCAAGGGACCAGAGACTGCCATCCCAGGTGGCAAGAAAGAAAAACAAAACATTGGGTAACCCTAAGACTTAAACTGTCCCACTAGGTCGACGGCCTGGAAGAGGATACAAAGACAGTGGGCCTCATTACACGGACGGCGGTAAGGGTTAACGGTCACCGTTAATGGCAACGGTGACCGTTAACCCTTACCGCCGTACTACGAGGTCCCTTTGCGGGTTGGAGGAATTAACGCCTGCTTCTTGCAGGCGTTAAGTACCAACCCGCTAAGGGACCTCGGAGCTAATTACGGCACCGCAAAATTGCGGTGCCGTAATTAGCGCCTTCCCCATTCCCATAGAGCCCTATGGGGCAGAAATGGGAATGGGGAAGGGCAATGGCGGAAGGGGGATTTACCGCCCCTCCAACCTTGGAATGGGGCGGTAAATCCCCTTTCCGCCAAGGCGGTGCCGGTAATTTACCGGCATGGTCCAGGGTGCTAATAGCACCCTGGATTACCGCCTTCCGTGTAATGAGGCCCATTTTGTGGAGATCAAGCATCAGCAGGAAAGAGAAATGCTAGAACAAAGACACTTTGAAGTAAGAAATCAGGCACATGGCCTGAGAGAATCCCGAGAGATATTGGGAAGGGGGTCAGAAACCAGCCACCATTGCCAGGCCCTTCTAGACGGTTCTGGCTCAAGTTTATGTTAACCTTTTGTAACCGTGGAAGGGGCAGACCATAAGTAGATTAGGGTTTTGGGCAGAGGACTGTTTTTTTTGTAAGACATCACAATGAGCACCCTCTTATTATTGTCCATAGCAAACTCAAAGAATCATTGTAGGATTAGGGATAGGATGCCCCTTATTCGTTTAATAAAAACTGTAAGTTGCAAACATGACCGCTTGTCTGTCTCCTGAGTCAAGCTTACCACAGTGGTCACAAAGGAGGTCCTAGGCTGCTGACTGGAAACTGTGGGCCATGACCTATCATCGCCTAGCCCATCATCACATGCTACGGAATAATAAGGCACACAAGCTAGAGAAAGAATGTTTTGCATGATTATAAACAAATAAATGCAACCAACTCTGATATTTTCAAAGGGAGAGCAGTTGTCACCACTATTTTTTGGGTGGTCGGCTGGGTATGGTTTGGTAACGATAACCTCCTCAAAATAATTCTGATTCCCACCCTAACCAACAACACATCTCGACACATATTTGCAGCACCGAAATACATTTTACACAATGGTACATAAACCACACAAAGAACTGTGTCTACACTAAATGTCCCTAAATACCATACTATCCCATCACAAATACACCAATTCAACTACCACACACCTTAAACACAACTTTGACAGACACCACAGACAACCACACAATTTAGTTTAACAACATGGAGCGTACATCAAGCACTGCTACAGACAATTCACGAAATACCTAAAAAGTATACACTGCAGAGATGCCTATGGGGAGCCCGAGAGCCCCAAATGGGAAAGCAGATTCAGGCAGAAACACTGCGGTTGTTTTGGAAAACGCTGCGGTTTTTCTTTCTGAGTTTCTCAGGCTCCTCCGAGCCGGAGGAGCCTGAGAAACTTGGAAAGAAAAACTGCAGCGTTTTCCAACACAATAACGTTGTATTTATGTTTGCGGTCGCTTCAAAAGCGACCGCAAACATAAATACAACGTTTTTAAAGCAGCGGTTTTATATCTAAGTTTTCCGGGCTCCTCCAGCCGGAAAACTTAGAAAAAAAACCGCAGCTAGTGCATATTTTAAAAAAAAAAATAAATAGCACTTACCGAGATTCAGCTGCAGCTTTCCTGCTCTGCTCCGGTCCCCGTCCTCTGCGTACAGCACTAATGAAGGGAAAGCCACCCAGCGGTAGCTTTTGTTTACTACAGCTGGCTGGCTTTTCCTTCATTAGTGCCGCAAAAGCAAAAGCCAGCACAGACGGGCATCCATTTCACAAAATGGATGCGCCCATGTGCTTGCTTTTGCGAATTTTGAGCTTGAAAAGCTCAAAATTTTACATAGGAAGTTTTAAAAAAGAGAATGCTAGTATTGTTTTTTATGTTGCCTATCTATTTTTTAAATAAAAATGTTTACTAGACCATGCCTTTAATTCGGCATAGAGTTTAAACTAACGATTAGCACAGACATCAAACAATCTCAACAAAGAGAAAACAATGTGGAAACTGATACACAATTCGATATGGTCATACATGACATTTTAATGAAATATTAGTGTTGAACCTGGGTGAACCTAGTGGTGGTCTACATGCACCTTGTTGCTGCACTCCTCATAACCACGTCAAAAAGACATCTACACACAAAGATAGTACTTGTGATTCATTGCAATAAGCAACACAGAACAGACGAATAGAACAAAACTCAAAAATAATCTTCAGATAATAATAAGGTAATGCTTGTTCCGGTACACAATCGTTGAAAATCAAACTTACATTATATTCACCATTTCCATTCTCTTGGCGTAAGTCAGACCATAAGGCTCACTGCGCTCACACCAAAGATTCTTCATAAACTGAATTTACATGTTCCTTGCACACTTTTGGAATGCATAACCTTATCAAATCTTCATTATTACAAACCTCCTCTCATTGCATTCCTTACAGAATGCGGTCCCTTTCTCTCAAGGTCAAAAAACAATTGAACCTTATACTGTGTGTCCCATGCGTGGGCTTCCTTAGCTCGCAACCAAAAATTCAAAGCTGGTGACCTTCACTCAGAATCAAAATACATTCTCACTTTGCAACAACTTGCTCACCGCATCCATGACAACTGTTATTCTCATACACATGCAAGGCCGCTCTTTGCATCAGACACTGCACGTGGCTGCCTCAGATGCCAGACTATAGGGGGCGCCAGTCTGACTCCATTATTATTTTGATTACATTTTAACACAGACACATTAGTCCTTTATTTGCCGCGCTCTGCTTGTACCACTAGCACATCAATTTATAAACATCAAGCGTTTTAATTAAGAGTGTAAAATAACCCGAAATTGCTTCTATTTAATATTAATAAATATTCAGCAACCAATATAAACAATATAGAGTAACGGGCATTCGGAATGTAGTATTACTCTGTAATACCACAAGATAAAGTTGAGGTTGCAGACTACAGAAGCAACAATCTATATTTACAAGTCCACAATTCCATGATTATACATCTCCATCCCTTGAATGCCAAAATGCAATCTCTTTTGCCTGTACTTTAGGCACATTATATTGTGGAACAACTCCAAATGTACCGTGTGACTTTCGTGATAAAAGACAAAAAACACCTGTTTTTTGCTACTTGCAGCCACATCCCATCCCATCCTCATCAACCCTCACCTCCCCAGAGATTATTTGATAAGTTTAACAAGTGCAATGTTGTGTTTTTTAATATGTTTTTGCCGCGATGTCCACGGACACCAAAACACGGATCCAAGGCGGCGAGCACATCGGAACAATCTGACACACTTCACGCTCTTCAGCATCCAATCAGCGAACGCATCGCATGTCCACGGACATGACGCAAGCCAATCAACCAATCAGTGTCTTGTCCGCGGAGCAAACAGGGAAGTGCGTCGCGGGGCAGACATAGATATCACTAATTTTTTTAGACCTACTTTTTGATCGTTTAAAAACAAAAGACTGGACAGATTTTCACCAAATTTACAAAAGCACGCTTTCGGGACCAAGCCGCAGCTCCTGCCGCAAATTTTGTGAAAATCCGTCCTGAGGTTTGGGCTGTAGGCGTGCTCAAAGTTTTTTTCCCCATTCACTCTATGGGAAAAAAATACATTTTGGGACCCCCCTCTATAACTTTTCCCCCCCTGGACCAAACCTCACCTAACTTCCCATATAAAATCAGAGTGGGCCATATACTTCTTTTGCAAACTTTGGTGAGGATTCGTCCAGGGAGAGCAATGTTATAAGCCGCCCAAAAAGTGCTCTTCCCATGGGATTAGCAACTTAACCAGAACTACACAGCCACTATTGTGGCTGTGTAATGTGCGCACATCTACAGTGCCACAAAGCAACCTTGCCCTGCTGCTACGTTCGACCCTCCATATCACCTCTTGCAGATCCTGCAGCTCTGAGAAACCATGAAATTGGCATGAGGGGTTTTGGATAGGATTTAAATAAACAGCATAATAGCAGGGCACAGCCAAGAGTTCAACTCATTCTTCTCTGGGGAATTACTCTCAATGGCACAAGTAGCCTTACTGACTTGTAGCAATAGGGAGGGATTTGCTGTTGGTTTTGCTGCAGTCAGTCCACTATACTAGAATCTCTGGAGCACTGAATGGCTGTGTTACTATATATCTGCCTGTCAGATAATGAGGGTGGGCCAGTGCAACAGTAACACAGTTCTAGTTTGGGGGCTACTAACGCAGGAGCCCGTAAAATCATCGATTTTGACACATAGTAAGAATGTTTTCTAATAGTCTGACCTTAATCACTTACATGGACTCCAATGTTTGCAGGTGAGCAAAAGTGAGGTTAAATCGTTCGCCCAGGATCACGCATTTTGGCTAAGTAGAAAAGCCATGATTTTAAACCACTCTGAAATGTATGCACTTTACCACAAACATTCTGTGCTCTACTTTGCACAAATATTTAGTTTTTGGCTTTTAAGGACGACAATAATACTGTTTTATAGAGTTTACTTACACAAATCACATAGTAGAGCAGCCTGAAAGTATGCAAATCCCTATAGAAACACGTTGAGCACCCCCGGCCCCACAAATAAACATGGCTTTATTTTCAACACCGCAAATGGAAAACTTCAAGTCCCAGAATTAAAATAGTGGAAGCCCAAAGAAGCTCCTTTTTTTTCCTTTTTAACACCACAACACTTTAAAACTCACACTAATAAAATTGTGCAATTAGGTCACCTCGGTATGGATATTGTCACAACCTTTCATCTTGCTGATATGCATGGTATAAAGAAAATGTTTACTATCCACGTGAAAGCAAACTGTTTGCACATCAAACTAGTAGACATCATTAATATATACTAATAGTTAAAAGGAAGCTTTATAGTGTTTGGGCCTCATTAGGACCCTGGCGGAGTGGGTTTCCGCCAGCGCTAATCGCGGCGGACCCGTCCGCCGTACTACGAGTTCCCGTAGCGCCATGGCGCCGTTTTCCGCCTGGTTTACCAGGCGGAGAAAACCATGGCGCTACGGGACCTCGTTGTTAATTACGCCACCGTATTTTACGGTGGCGTAATTAACTCCTTCCCCACTCCCATTATACCCTATGGGGCAAGAATGGGAATGGGGAAGGGCAGAATGGGGATTGGGGATTTACCGCTCCGCCAAGGTCGGCATGGGGTGGTAAATCCGCCAACCCCCATGGCGCTATCGACGGCTTTCCGCCGTGCTTCGCGGTGCATTTAGCACCGCGAAATCCGCCAGGGTCCTAATGAGGCCCTTTGTCTTAAAAGCATACACAGATTTAGTAGGTCTCAGGAGCTGTGGAGGTGTTTTCATTTGGAAATGTCCCATCGAAGTGCCAAATTGCCTAAACATTCACACGTGAAAAAGGTGTGCTGAAAACAAATAACAATGTGTTGACAAAAGTAATTGCAAGGCGATTGCTGGCTGCGCAGCCCCAGGGATGTTAATCATCGGCATTCTGTTGTGCGCATGACCGCTCTGAAGGTGAGCGAGCACATAAAGTCCCGTTAGCCCAATGGCGTTGCGCGCCTGGCGGCACTTTGTTTTTTTCTGTTGAAATGCTCCAATCAGTCAAACTGCCTCTGGCCATGTGAGGCTAGGCTTTCCTCCGGATGCACAGTAAGAGCAGTATCAGCCTTCTCAGTTTCCGGAGGTCCCAGCTTGTCTGGAAATTTACCAGTTACTTACTGCGCAGACCATTTCACACTATGTGTAAAGGCCAGAACTGCCAATAAAAAGCAACGTGACAGGTGGGGCTGATGCAAAAAATTAGAAGAGGGAGGTTTTAGCCTGTGCGCATCTTCTTAAATCCAGGTGTTTCCATGCAGAAGGCAACGTCCTCGTCTCAGTTTACAAAATTAGACGAGTGCCTGTGAGAATGTGCCTTCATTTGGGCGCCATTGCTCGGATAGGTGATTTTCAAGTCCAGTACACACGTGTTGACCTCAGACTTGAATTTTAGGCTTGAACTATGGTTCGAGTGATTGATTTTCAGGTTGCCGTGTCACTGAGTTACATGACTGACTACCGGAGCCGGCTCAAGGGCGATCAAGTGGTGCGGTGGCGCAGGGGCAGATGCCGTCAGTTCACACAGGTCACTTAACATGTGTGAGCTGCCGCCCTTTATCTGCAGCGCCCCCATGTAAGGTGTTAGTCAATGACTTTCTATTAGTGAGTCACTCACTAATACTTCACATGTCAGTGAGTGACAGAGGCGAGGAACCAGCACCTATTCAATAATCACGCCACATCGCGCCTCTGCATTCTGGTATTTGTTGGGGGGGGGGGGCGTGGGGGGAGAGGCACACAAAAAATCACACACAGGGCGCTGGTAGACCTGGGGCCGGTACTGATAACTACAGCAGTTGTCAAAAGGTGAAATGTAATGAGGAGCCATGTTGTGCCCACGCCTGGCAGGGCCAGCTTTAGGTGCCATATTAGCCCTGCAGCCACACCAGCTCCGGGGAGTCTTTCAAGGACTGTGCCGCGAGCTGGCCTTGTGAAGGCGCCCTATTGAAATGAAAAGCGCCCCACTCTCATGCTGACACCCAGCCGCTCAAGCATGGGAGTGGGCACTTTTGATTTGAATGGAGTGCCACTGCTACACCAGCATGGGCCAGCCTTTCACGGCCCCATGCTGGTGTAGCAGCGCAACCCCACAATTGGTGACCTTGCGCCTTGACGCAGGGGTGGGGGGGTGCCACATTTAGTTTCGCGCTGGCTACTGGCAGGGCGTTGCCAGAGCTAAGGCTGGCCCTGTCTCCAGGTGTAGCCCGCTGACTCTTGTGCCTAGAGAGCTTTGTGAATGGGCGAGACTTGACACTTAGGTAGTTGACCACAAAATGACTCAGTGTCGCTGCACTTATAGTGCCAAGCACTTAGGCAAATGTATGCATTTTGACAGCACTAGTCTTTGTTAACACTGGGTGAATGAACCCATTGGATGGAAGCCACTGGCGTCGATGCTGCATAAAAGTAACACCCAAGCCTGGACAGCTGTGTCTAGAGGCATGAGGTGCCCTTTACCCCTGAAGCCGTCAGACCTATTTTTCAGTGCTCTTTGGGGCAGGCAACCAGAAGGAACCACGTTTCTCTGGTAGATACACTTGTGTTGACTTGAGTTTTAGCAAGCATCGCAAGTACTGCTTCTAGCTATGGGTGCTTTCAATGGCTCATCTTTCGTCCTTAGCTCGTTGGCAGTGTGATGACCCTATCACAGAATAATGTGAGCATAAGCAGTGGAACCATTCCCCCATTGCCACAAGATCCAGAGAAATCAGCGATTTTCCTGAAATCGGATTTCCCTTTCCAAAATAACACACGATTTTACTGTGATAGAGCAGGGGTGGGAGTGGAAAAAAAAGAACTAGTGGTACTCCAGCTGCATTCAAAAAGGAGGGAGTGGGATGGCCGCACAGATTGGGGTCTGCGGTGGTGAGGGGGGAGGGAGTGTGGGTAGGGGGCACCAGGATCACAAACCTTGGCTGAACAGTGAAGCAGGGGTTTGAAATCCACTCTGCAAATGTGACCACATACCTTCCAAGCTTTACACTGTACAAATAGTTGAGATTGCAAAGCCTACAGTAATAATGTCTTGTAGAGTTTACTTACAAAAAACACACATTGCAAAATAAAGCCACATGAAAACATATACATTCATATGTTAAGCCAAAATAATATCATTGTGGCTTTTATTTTCACCCCCTTAAAGGGTAAACTACAAGTCCCAGAATGCAAGATAATGCCAACCTGAAAAATCTATCTAACCCCTCTGTACTCTCAGTGATTTAAGACATGCAATAAACAACGTTGTGTAATAAACTCAGATAGATATGGTGCTTCTTTGTCACAAACCTCAAGCACATTGTTATTCATGATGTTGAAAACATTTGATTAAGGACATAAAGCAACTTTATTGTTTGCATGTCAAGATAGTAGTCATCATGCATGTAAACACATCTTTCAATGTGTGCTTTGTGTTGCTCACTTTTAACTATCACAGATTTCCATGGTAACAAGTGCTTTGCGACCTCCTTTGAGTTGGAAATGTTCCATCATGTATATGAAAGGTTCTGCCACTGATAAAAGAACGACCTGCAGAACCACGGGTGCTGTGTGTGTGTGTGTGTGTGTGTGTCTGCCTAGCTGAGACCTGGGAAACTGCCAGTGCTTGAATGTCTGGCCTGAGCCGATCTATATTTGGCTCCTGTTTCTTGAGCCTTTGAACTAAAGATACGCTCTGCAAAAAACAAACGAACAAGTGGTATGGCATAGCAATGATTTATATTACAATTTCATCTCAGTGATAGAGGCACTTTTTATTCAAGCTTGCTTCCAAGATAGGCCATTAACAGTGCTTAATATCCTTTTTGCTGACCAGTGATATGCCTTACACTGATTATCTGCTTCTTTGGCATGGGATTGTTGCTCTGGGACCATCAAGTGTAAATCGATGGCACGGGTTCCTGAACAAAAGGGACAATGCCAGGTCACGGGAGCGTTGGCTGTGTGAAGGCACCTTGCCACAATTGCATGGGATAATACCAGACGTGATAACATGGCATGGCAAAGAGGCCTTATTATGCATCACCCCTTCTTTCATTTGAAAACAGCAGTAACAAATAAACAAGCATTGGCAATGCCAACAGTTTGGGCTTTTGTGTAGGCATTGGACAGGCGCTTGCCAGGCACTGCGTAGTGGTATTAACTAGCTATTGATGGCAGCAGATGCAAAATGATGCGAGTACCGGGGCATTTTATGACAGTGCCTGGCAAATGCCTAATACTTATTAACAAGCCAAAACGGTTGGCTTTTCAAATGCTTGTCTTTCACAGGACTTCAGTGAAGGACACTCATTGTGCTTATGAAGGCTGAAGGCAGACCAGGTTAAGACAATTGTATTACACCCATAGCACATTTACAGTAAAGTCATTGGGCCTCATTCCGAGTATGGCGGTAAGGGATAGCGGCCACCGCTAACGAGAGCGGTGGTGGTAATCCCTTACCGCCATACTCCGAGTTCCCTTTGCGCCATGGAGGTTTTAACACCTGCTTTTAGCAGGTGTTAAAAACCATGGCGCTAAGGGACCTTGATGTTAATTACGCCACCGTAATTTACGGTGGCGTAATTAACGCCTTCCCCACTCCCATTATGCCCTATGGGGCAAGAATGGGAATGGGGAAGGGTAAATGGGGATTGGGGAATTACCACCCCGCCAACCTTGGAATGGGGCGGTAATTCCGCCATCCACCAAGGCGCTGCCGGTCCGGGTACGGCGTCAACCAAGGCGTTAATAGCGCCATTGGTTAGCGCCGTACTCGGAATGAGGCCCATTAACTCTTAGAAGATTGCCTTGAGAAAAAACTGGCAGTCACTTAGAGTGCAAAGCTTCATGGTACGGCTTGATTAAAGCAAGTTCAAAGAGTTACGTTGAGGAGATGTTTTGGGGGGAGGCACAGGAACTGTGTGGGAATGGCCATATTAATTAGCAAAGCCGTGGGCAGTCAATGGGCGGGCAAATATCCAAACAACAACTACAAGCTTTGAGTCCTTCCTCATTTGCCAATTTCCCCTATCTTTACTCTTATGCAAGAGATTATGGCTTTTAAGGGGCGTGGTGAGCAGCCATGGAGTAAGCAGTAATCCCCCTGAGCTCCTGCCAGATCCAGAATAGAAAAGCCTCAAAAAAGAGAAAAAATACATGCCTGAGACAGGGAAAAGCACACATCGACATAGGAAAGCGGCCTGAGTGCACTGAAATGGCAGCACTTCAAAAACGGAAAAAAACAACCGCAAACACGTCCGTGAAGAGCTCCGGACATGGGCTGGTAAGATGGCAGCGACCGCTTAGGAAGCCACAACTGAGCCCCACTTAAGCAGTGGATCACCACGACAGAGACGCCCAGCGAGGAGACCCTCCCTCTGCAGACTGCCGGCACCTGCGGGATGAAGCGAGCAAAGCGGGTGATGGGAGAAACCCCACTGAGGTGGTGGTGGGCGTAGCTGCGCCGAGGCGAGAAGCGGCATCACCGAAGAGGTGAAGGCAGCAGTGGATCCGTGAGGTGCAGCTGAAGAATGTGAAGCCTCCCGGCCCCATAAAGAAAAGGGCTGTGCTGCAGCTGACGGCCCGGGATCCCAACCTCTACTGAGAGGTGAGCCATCTGGATCTCCGCATTTCCCCGGCTGCAGCTGTGCCACTATTGGTGGATAGCGGCACAGGCAGTCGGACTGCGGTTGAACTGAGGCGTGGAAGGAAGGGACCCCATGACATACGTGGAGAATATGCTGCTGCAGGAAGTCCGAGTGGGTAGCCTGTCGCAGGGCTTCACGGTGGAACGGGCCTCCACTTCTCGGCAAGGAGATCGCCCCCTGGAGCGCCACCAAGGCCCTTAATCACAAAGTTCCTGAACTACCAGGACAATCCTGGCATTCTCTAAGCAGGGAGGACTAATAGAGGGGGGATCGGCCAAGATAGCAGTGTACCCTTGAAAGTACAGAAACAAAGAGCAGCTTTTGGTCCCACTAAAGAAAGTCTATGACAGGCGAACATGATGTACATGCTGATATTCCCGGCCAAGCTAAAAGTACTTCACAATGGCACCTCACACTTTTTTGACAGCACTAGCAGGGCACAGGCGTGGATGGATTCGGTCGGAGTGCCCCCGCTAAGCAGGAGACAAGAAGCCGCTACCTGAGGAGGGAGGAAGGACCTGAGCACATGAGAAAATGACAAGGAGTACGATGGAGGTTTCTACCGGACTATGAGACACTTGGGGACCCTAGCTAGCAGACGACAGGATTGCGGAGTAAGACTGGAGCTTCGCTCATCCCAGCCGACCCTGGAGGACCCCTGTTGGAGTGCGCCTGTAAGCACTCCACCGCTACACGTGGAACTGGTGAGAGTGGGGACTACACTGGTCGGGGTGAGAAGTGGCAGAGCCTGAACAGACATGGCACCGTTCGGCACTTGTTAATTTTGGGGAGTTAGGGGGAGTTTTATGTAATGTTGAATTGCATGCTGGGCCCCTCTACCAGGGGTGGGATTAGGGAAGGGTGGGAAGAAAATGCCCAATTAGAGCGACTGTGGGATGATGTCATGGAGCACGCACTGCCGGGAGAGGATGCACAGGGATAAAAAAGGGAGAGGGGGAGGAAGCAGGAGGGTGAGTGGGACCGCCTGGAAAATAGACCCCAGAGTGGAAAAATGGGTGCCATTAAAATGGCCTCCTGGAACATAAGGGCTTAATAGCTACATCAAGAGGAACAGGGTCCACACTTATCTGGTCAACAAAGGGGTGCAAGTTGCACTTCTACAGGAGATGCATCTAACTGCTGACAGGCAATCCATAATTGTGAAGAAATGGTGAGGGTTAGTCAAGTGCACGACATACTCGACATACGCGAGGGGCTCTCTTATATGGGTCGCCGCCACGGTCCCCTTTAACCTATTGGACTGTAAGTGCAACAGCGAGGGATGGATGACGGTTTTGCTTGGGCTTCTGGAACAGAGAGAAGCCTGTATAATGAATACATACTTGCCCAACCACGACACCACCAACTTCTTTAAGTCTCATGGCCGGCTGCTAGCACCAGACAGAGGAGCGTTGTGGCTATGGGGGAGAGACTTCAACTGCACCCTGGACCCACTGCTAGATAGATCAGTCATGAAACATAGGAAAAGGCCACCTGCCTCTAAAGTGCTAGGGAAGCTGATGAGCTAAAGCTGAAGGAGGTATGGGGGCAACTGAATGGGGACAGGAGAGGGTCCTCCTGCTACTCTAGCCCACACACAGTACATAAGCGCATCGACTACATGCTCACCGGCACTGAAGCATTGGGGGAATTTGTGGCAGTGGAATATAAAGCCAGTGCCCTCTCAGACCCCGCGCTACTGATAGTAACATGGTAGAACACAGCACACAAAGCCCCTATCCCAACATGGTGACTAAGAGCAGAGGCACTATCAGACGAGCACTACAGAGAGCACCTGGGAAGGAAGATAGAGGAATTCTTTACGATTAATAAGGGAAGCGTTAGTAGCGTGGGTACCCTGTGGGAATCATTCAAAGTGGTGATTAGAGGGGAGACAATCAGGAAGGCGAGTGGAATTCGGAAGGATCTACTGAACACAATATCCAATAAAGAGGGACAAATGGAAGTGTGGATGGAGGGAAAGGAGCTGCAGGGAGATGGAGAAGGGGCGCACACGGAACTGAGACAGACATGCAAAGCTGCATGGGAGACACTAGGCAGGCACGACTACAGCAAATATGTGGAGAGACTCCACGAGGGAGGAGGCAAACCTGGCAAATTGTTGGCTTGGCTATGTAGGGCTGACAAGAACAGGGAGATGATCAGCGCCATTAAAGATGAATGCGGCGAGGAGTGGAGGGCCCAAGGTGAGATCAACCACGTTTTTAGGGGATTTTACCAGAGTCTTTATGAGTCGTACGGGAAGGATAGAGCAGAGGATATTGGGGAAGCATGGGGGGAGATAGAGCTGCCCTGGCTGGAAAGAGAGCAGGTGGACATGCTGAACACACTGCTCACAGAAGAGGAACTATGACAGACCTTAAGTACATTATCTGCGAGCAAGACGCCGGGGACAGATGGGCTCCTGTCCGAATTTTATAGGGAATACGCAGCAGAACTCACGCCTCACCTCTTGCAGATGCTGGAGGAGGCATTCAAGGAGAGCTCACTCCCAGCCAGCCTGCGGGAGTCAGTAATAATCCCAATACTGGAGCATGGGAAACTTCTGCTAGAATGCGGGTCATACAGGCCACTCTCGATGATAAACCAGGACTGTAAAATGTTGGCAGCACTATTGGCAGCCAGTCTGAAAAGAGTGATTGGTACACTGGTGCTCCCGGACCAGGTGGGATATGTCTCAGGCAGGATCACATCTTGGAACCTGTGTAGATTGCACAGTGTTATAGAACGGACGAAGGGTGTGGACGCTGAATATGCGGTTGCCTTCCTAGATGCGATAAAGGCGTTTGACTCTTTTAGGTGGGACTGGTTACAAGCGACACTGAGGCGCCTTGGAGTGGGCCTGCGTTTCGCGCGGTGGGTGCAGCTGCTATATACCCAAACTTTGGCCAGAGTCAAAACAGAAAGAAATGTCTTGGAGCAGTGGGAGCTAGGAAAGGGCATCAAACAGTGGTGCTCCCTCTCCCCTATGCTGTTCATACCAGCGCTTGAGCCACTCGCGGTCTATCTTAGGACGGAATGCAAGGAGGCAGGCATCCTGGTAGGAGGAGAAACACACGTAGTCTCGCTATATGCGGACAACATGGTGTTGTATGTGCAGAACTCTGAGGAAAACATGCTGCATAGTCTGGCAGTACTGGACAACTTCACAAGGCTATCAGGAATCATGATAAACAACGTAAAATCGTGCTTGTTTCTTCCGGCAGGCCTGGCAGAGTTGGAGCTTAGGCAGCCGCCAAACTTGGGTTTGCGCTGGATAGTGGACACTTTCAGATACTTGGGGGTGAATATACGCCATGACCCAAAGGCGTTGAAGGCGCTCCAAGGAGTAGAGAGATCTGCAGCATTCTGGCAGAAACTACCCCTTTCATTGAGGGCTTTGGTGATGCTCCTTAAAATGGTGGTGTTACCACACCTATTGTATCATTTCGTAAACGTCCACTATGAGATACCCAGAAAGTTTTTCCACAAACTGAACTCCACTGTGTGGGGTTTATTTGGGGGATCAAGAGGTGCCAAATCTCAATAGAGGTGCTACATATGGACTACAAGGACAAAGGAGTCAGGGTACCGCACTTCGAGGCATACTACCTGGCGGGGCAGCTGCAGTTTATGATAGACTGGCTGGTGGATGACAAGTCATTCTATACGAAACTGCTGGGGGAAGGGGTCAAACCGTACTACCTAAAAGAAGTGCTCTGGGTGAAAGAAGGCGGGCTTGGGAGGGTACCTGGGTTGATGACACGGTCACTGTGGCACATAATGTGGAAGCTGGTGGGGAAAAGGGACCCGTACTCGGACAGCATACCCATAGCCGCAGTAGGTGCAAAGTCGTGCAATGAGATCCACACTATCAAACACCACTGGGAACCACATGGAATAATCATATTAGGAGACCTGACCCACGAGGGTGGATTGAGGAACTTACCTGACCTAGTAGAGCAGCATGGGATCCCAGGAGGGCAGTTCCTCACATACCACAGGGTGACGAGGTTAGTAGCGAATAGGTGGCCAGCAGTCAGGAAGGGAATCATTGGAGACGACATGCTGGAAAATCTATACGATCTAGCAGAAGGTGGCCACATTATCTCCAAGCTCTATGAATTGATGATAGATGCACTGAGTAAGCCAGAGCTCCCGACAAGGACCAAATGGGAAAGGGATGTGGGGCACGCCTTTACTGATGAGGAATGGACTAGAGTCTTTCTGTATGCAAAGCTGTTGAGAAATGCTAGATTTAAGCTAATACAGCTGCAGGTTACACACAGGACCTACATGACCCCACACGCTATCTCACTCTTTACGGGAGCAGGGAAGCAGACATGCCTGAGGTGCACAAATGAGAAAGCAGACATAATGCACATGTTTTGGTCGTGCCCAACGAATGTCAAGTTTTGGCAGGACATAGCAGATAAAGTCT
The DNA here is from genome assembly GCF_040938575.1 of Ambystoma mexicanum. Lineage (NCBI taxonomy): Eukaryota > Metazoa > Chordata > Amphibia > Caudata > Ambystomatidae > Ambystoma > Ambystoma mexicanum. Next base: position 642,033,342 of record NC_090925.1, on the reverse strand, counting down.
GGGTGGCAGGGATAGATATGCATGGGTGGCCGCCGGAGGTAAGCTTATTGGGGCTGTTTAAAACGAAAGTGCAACAAAGACATCCTAGCCAGAATGAAAGACCTTGGGCCTCATTACCACCCAGGCGGTAAGTTACCGCCTGGGTCGTACCCTTACCACCATGGCGTAAACTATGTTTACGCCATGGTAGTTGGCGGATTTACCGCCCCATTCCAAGGTGAGTGGGGCGGTAAATCCCCATTTCCCATTTTACCCTTCCCCATTCCCATTTCTGCCCCATAGGGCATAATGGGAATGGGGAAAGGCGCTAATTACGCCACCGTAAATTACGGTGGCGTAATTAGCACCAAGGTCCCTTTGCGGCATGGGTTTTAACGCCTGCAAAAAGCAGGCGTTAAAATCACCATCCCGCAAAGGGACCTTGGAATCAGGCGTTAAGGGTCAGCGCCGTTAACGGCGCCGTAAACCCCTTAATGCCTGGGTCCTAATGAGGGCCCTTATCTGCGTCCTGGCTAAATGCCGGATCGCCATGGCATGTAAAACAGCACAGGGGCCCCGGGTGGAAGCATGGTGGAGAGACCTGCGGAAATGGGTGGAAGCAGAGACAGTGGTTTGGCACAGAGCAGCGCGTAGCATACAAAACAAAGCCAGTAATGACATTGCTGGGTGGAACGCACTGGTCCTATGGTCCTAAGGATGCTCGCACAATCAGATGACATGCCCCCATGAAACCTACGACACAATGGACTGTAGTGCAAATGGGATCTCAGAGGGGGCACAGATGGGGGTTGGGATACCGGGGGTTGGGGGGTCAGTGAGGGGTAATGTGCACAGTTAGGAGTTTTTTTTGTTTTGTTGGGGTTGGTGGGGAGGAAACACAGGTATGCAAGGCACTGGGAGGGCACATAGGAGGAGAAATGCCACTGGGATGGACAAATTGGGCAAGTGAACCCGGGATGATCTGATCACCAGAACAAACAGGCAGGATGCTTTGAAGGTGATGTGTGACAGCTCCCCCCCCCCCCCCCCCCCCCCGCCTTCTGGGCAACCTGCCGTTGACCGCATAACTGAAATGTCAAAAAGCTCAAAGAGTAAAAGATTCAGGGGGAAGCGGAAAAATGCAAAGTGACCTGGGGAGGAAATGCTGGTCTATTGGAAAGGGGATTAAACGACAGAATGGCACCCACAAACCGTTTGGACCCTGGATATGCAAAGAGACTTATGGTTAACTACATGGACAAAGAGCGATAAAAACCGTTCATCTATCTCCACGGACCCAGGCTACACAGACATGTGATCTGGGTGGGAGGGGCGAGGGGGAGAGGGAAAGGGGTTTTATGTTGTGTCAACCTAAGAAATGTTGGTCAAAATCAATTTTCAAAATAAATAGTTTGAGGCTTATAGGTGGTGCTAAAGGGCCTCTTAAAAGCCCAAACTAAAAACTACTTCCCCCATAATCCCACCTCCAATATTGAGCATTTCCTTCTGACCAATTCCACCCCCTGAGTGCCTGGAATAGTGCCAAAGAGTCCATAGTGCTTCCTCTTTTTCTTACTGCTCCTGCTTCCATTTCAGCTTCGTATTCTTCTGGTTCCTAGGTACCTATATGGGTCTGCTGTAGTGGTAAAGCCCTAGTGTTGTGGACTGAATAAGGTCAGGCTCCTTTAAATGGGAGGGCGCTGGGCAAGGAAGGGCACGTGGGAGCGGGGAGGAAGGGGATGGCCAAGTAGGAGGAAGTTAGTTGTTAGATGAGAGAGAATAAAGAAGGTCAAATAATAACTGGGCTGATTGATACAGCAGGGAGCATATACAACTAATCAGTGAAGGGGCCAAGGATGGGACAGTCCCGCGAGTGACCATTCAGATAGAGAGGTTGAATCATCAGTTCATCATGGACACTCGTGCTACAGTCAATGTGATGAATGCAAACCTCAGATGATAAGTGACCTCTACCCGCTGACGAGGATATTCCAGTGGGGTGCTGCACACCTGCTCCCGTTGGCAGGCCAATTCCAATGTGACCTACACCACAAAGGGTGCATTGTATCTGCAGTTATACATGTGATACAGAGTTCTACGACAGGCAGATGCCTACTGAGCTACCGCACTGCACGTGCCCATGCCCTCATTGACATCCACTATGACCAGTCGGAGGTGGTGGAGGGGATCTCAGCAGGAGAGAGAGAGGTGAACATGATGACAAAGAGATGACAATCCAGCGTATAAAAATAGCATTTCCAGCACTGTTCAAGGATGTGGGCATGCTCAAAGACCCAATAATTACACTACACGTGGACCTGGCAGTCACCCCAGTGCCCTAACACCCACGCATATTAGGATTCCAACTGCAAGCGCAAGTATCCAAAGAACTGCAGCTACTCCTCCACAATGATATGATTGAGAGAGTGAGCGGCTTGATGCCATGGGTATTGCCGCTGGTGGTGCTGCCAATGGATAATAGATGACTGCGACTCTGTGTGAACATGCGCATACCGAACATGGCAATCCAGAGGGAAAGGTATCCTTCTCTGAGCATAGAGCACATGAATATTAGGCTGAACCAGGCAGAGCGGTTTTTTAAGCTCAACCTCAACCAGGGTTATCATCATCTGGTTATTCACCCTGACTCCATGCCCATCACAACCTTTGCGGCACATGAGGGTTTTTTTCGCTACAAGCGACTAAACTTTGGAATATGGGCCGCAGCAGAAATATTCCAAGAAAGAATCAGCGGACTAATCTCACCAGTGATTGGGCTGCCTTCAACTGCAGCAGTGATATCTTGGAGTTCGGGACATCCCAAGACCAACATGACTGAGCTCTGTTGCAGGTATGCAAAATCTTGCAGGCAGCGGGCCTCGCCCTGAATGGGGTCAAGTGCAAAATCAACAAGCTGAGCTTGCCATTTTTTGTGCCCAGTACCTCCCCAACTACGCCATGCCTACAGACCCCCTTCGGAACCTGCTCAAGAAAGATGTGCCATTTGAAATGGGTGGCTAATGTAGGGAAGCGTTCCAGATTATAAAAACTGAACTGGTCACCAGCTGCAAATTAGCATACTTTGACCCCACATGTGAGACAGAAATTACAGTTGACACCAGCCTGGTGGGGCTGGGAGCCATCTTGTCCCTGAGTGAATCTGTGGTATGACCTGGACTATGCATTGTTACATATGCCAGCAGAGCCCTATCGGCCACTGAGAAGGCATGCTCGCAAGCTGAAAGGAAAAGTCTGGCGGCAGTATGGGCTTGCGGGAAATTTCACCATTTTGTCATTGGCTGTCGATTCACCCTTGTCACTGACCATCAAGCACTTCTGACACTATTTGGGAAACCAAAGACCAGGATGCCCCCAAGAATAGAGAGATGAGGCATCAGGTTACAGGAGCATGACTTACATATTGTTCACAAACACAAACTGGGGGGAGAGGCAACTCCGCCAGACTACTTATCCAGACACTAGGACTGACAAGCAAAAGACATCCTCAAAAGAGAGAGGCAAAATACTATATCCAATACCTGTCGGAGAACGTGCTGCCTCCCCCACCCCCACTGCTCATCCTGGCTACACTAATCGACAAGAGCAGACTAGACGCTACCATCAAGGCTACAGCTCATTTCAGCAATACAAACAAGTGGAGGAACCCATACAAGAACTGCGAAAGAGTGAAGAGGTGGACATGAAAGAGATCGAAAGAATGGCCAAAGTATACGTTGAGCTGGCTACAAGTTATTCTCTTGTGGGGAAATCGCTTGGTAGTGCCCAAAGCTCTGAGAAAGACAATTGTCAACCTGGTCCATAGAGATCTGGCAAATACAAAGAATATAGTGCACAATCAAGTCTGGTTCCCCTATATGGATGCAGTGGTGGATGACATACTAATGCATTGCCAAGCCTGCCAGAGGGTAGCGGTAAACACTGAGCTGGGTCCCCTCCGATCGTGCCACTTCCCAAAGGTCCATGGAAATGAGTAGCAATAGACTTCGAAGGGCCCCTGGAAGAAGGGGCACATGTACTAGTGGCCATGGATGAATATTCACGGTTCCCAGTGGTGAAACTAGTGCAGTCCACAGAATTCCACAGCATGGTGGGAGTCCTAGACAAACTGTTCAGTGAGTTGGACATACTGAATATTGTGAAAACAGACAAAAGACCCCCATTCCAAAGCTATGACTTCAGGAAGTTTGCAGCACACTACGGGTTACAGCACCAGAAAATGACACCACTCTGGCACCAAGCGAACAGGATGGTGGAACAATTGATGTCCACCATCAAGCAAACCCGGAAGAAAGCTCTCATTGATCAAATGCTACTTCCCCATGCCTTTTGCCAGATGCTAAGCAGCTCCCGGGGTACACCTCACGATGTCACGGGGAAGACCCCAAAAGAGATAATGATTAAATACAAGCCCCAAACTCGCCTGTTGCAGTTTGAAGACTACACAGAGGAACAGGAGAGAGATCTGGGAACATGATGCTGAGAGGAAAAGGAAAGTGAAGAGATGGTATCACCAACAAAGAGGAGCAAGAGAACCACCGGTGCCCATGTTAGAACAGGTTCTGGTCCGCCAGAGACAACACAGAAAGACTGATACCCGATATGACCCTGAACCCTTTCAAGTAACAGAAATCAAAGGATCCATGGTCACTGTGGCAAGGAAAGAATGTGACTTGACCAGAAATGCCTCCTTCTTTTGCAGATTACACGTATCAGTCGCTGATACCACAGAACCCCCAAGAGGGGATGGAGAACAGACAAAGACAATGGAGGGAATACCAGAAGACAGATTGGCAGAACCATTAGCAGAGGACCTGGCAAAGACCGATGAAGGAGGATCAGGAGCGACCCACAAATCCCCGGGCAGCCCCACCGGGTCCTTCGGAAACCCTCATAGCTCATCGAACAGATGTGAGCCTGAGATGCATCAGTATCCTGATCTACAGCCCCTGCTCTCCACTGGTGCCAAACAAGTGCCATGTTTGACAGCTGCTGAGACAGCCAAGTCACTGCAGTTTAGATGTTGCATTTAAGTCTGCCCCTCTGTTCCAAAACCATAATAATTATGATAAACGATCACCCGGTGGCATAATAGTCTGGAGATATAAGCCATGCCTAGGTTTTGGTATGGTTGCCTTTTTTTGTCCCTGCTAAATTATGCAGGGTGCCTAGACACATGTATTCTCCATTTTCTGTCCTCCTTTACAGGGGTGGGTTCCATAGTATTTTAATAGTTAATTGTATAATTCATGTTTTTAATTAAAGTATATGTATTCTATATATTCTTATAAAACCTTGATTGGGCATTCTTTCATTTTAGAACTACTGTACTATTGTTGTTTGGGTTTTTACTGTCTCACATTCACACCCCTTCTAAGAGTATAGCCTTCGCTTGACCCACGTTACAACAAAAGGACAAAGAGGTATGTTTTACCTTTGTTTATTTTTAAGATGTTCCTTTGTTATTAGCAGTGCTAAATGTTTAAGTAATTGGAGTTGTGATGGAACATTTTCGAATGGAAACTGGCACACAGCTCCGGTTACCCACCAAATTTATTAGGCAATGAAAACGAGCAATAATTAAACTCCCCTTCTAAAGCTTAGTCTACAGCTATGACATCTGCTAGTTCGATACGCAAAAAAGAAAGTCCCATTTAATGTAGATATTCACACTCTCTTAACACAATGCATAACAACAAACTGGAAGTTTGTGTGAAGGGATCTCAGATACACTGCTTTACCAAAGCGTGTGCTCCTTATCACATAATTCTATCTCAATGGGCATTGTCTGCAAATGCCAGGGTGTCACTAAAAGGGACCTGTGCCCAAGGTGCTGTGCCGAAATGGCCAATGCGGAAAGCACTGCGCAGGAATGTACTTGGTGAGTACATTAACTTTTTTTTTCCTTCAAAGCACTGGACTGTTTCCATTTGGAATCACATCCAGTCATGTGAGAAGTGTCACAGAGTTCCACTCTACTTTCCCCCAATTCAATCCACGGATTTACAGAATAAATTCCTTCATAGTCACATGCTACATAAACCCTGATTTGCTAAACATTAAAGCGCCCTCCACAAACATGTGAGTAGCTGTCAGTATAAAGTTGAGCTTTAGATGTCCAAAAAAACTATTCAACCTTCACCCAGATATGACTTAGATAACACTGGGTGATAAACCAGAAATGTCAGCTGCTTCTTAGCCCTGTGCCCTAGGTCTGTGCTACTCTCGATCCAGATAGTAAAGAACCCAGGAGTAAAGATGGACGATGACTCTCCCCAATATGGAGTCAAGTATGGAGTCAAAAACGTTTTCCATCATGTGACTCTAAGGCCAATCTTGCCGTTCCAAGCTTAAGTACTAGGAATAGTTGCCATGTCCTTTTCTGAACTCACCGCCCTATTAGTCTCTACCTAGGTGGCTCGACCTATGTATTGTGTACAAGCAACAGGACACCAGGCTTATCAAGGCCTTTTCAGCCCATTGAAACTAGCTCACCAGCTTTTTGGAAAACAAACATGAAATATGATTGAAAGCTTACCGCACAGCTATTATGGAATGAATAATTTCTGCTCACTCCAGAGCAAATAAGAATTGTTACCTTTTCTCTCCTGAAGAACCATTTATACAAAGAATGGGGAAACAAGCGTCGAGAGATTAAGTACTTGAACTGATTGAATCCACAACTCTATTAATCTAATAAAAAGTGTGAAGTAACACTAAAAGGAAAAATCAATTTACAGAGAGAATTAACATTTGAACTATTCTAACCAACTATAAGTGTGAAGCAACACGTATTTGGAAAATCTAATCAATCACAAGTGTGAAGCAACACGAATTTGAAAAATTGTTAAATAAAAACAACTAGGAGAACATCAGCTCTTGAATAACCCAACTTGTTGTCAGCCAATTGTTTCATTATTGGACTCACCAGCAAACAATTTTCATTTCTTTTTATTATTTGACTACATAGGTTGGCGCATTGAGAACTATTCCCAATTTTTCGTTTTTTCTCTACCTAGGTGGCTCGACCTACGTATTGAGTACACTTTAGCGGGTGCAAAACCTAGTTGTCAGACTCTTCTCAGAAATTGTGACAGTTGACTACATCACTTTCCTGGCTTCCATAATAATGACCTAATTACTTTCAGAGACCTCTGCATAACGTGCAAAACAGGGCATGAGTTCTTACAATCAAGTCTTGCCATACTCCTCCCTGCAGGCCCACTGCAACCAGTGTCCAGACACTAACTAGCTCGCTTTCCCCCCAACAAAAACGAGCTGGAACTTATCTTCGGTCTAAGCCTCGAATAACTGTGCCAATCTTGTTTTTTTTTAAAACAACTGCACTGCTACCCAGTTTTTTTAGAGTACATTTTTCAATGTGGTAATTTTGTTTGGGTATGGCTATATGGGGGGTGGGAGGTGGATCGGGCTGGGGAGAGAGGGAAGGAGGGAAGGGCTTGTGTGGTGTGTCTCCACCAAAACAAGTTATAAATCAGCTTTAAAAAATCTGTGTTGAAAAGATGTGCGATAAAAACACATAGAACCAACTGCACCATCTTCGGAGATGTAGTATTGCTGAAAAAATACCTGCGGCACCAGCAAGAAACTACAAATCACTGATGGCCCGCCTCAATCATCGTCACAGAAAACACTGCCCAAATACCGGGAGGCAACAATGCACCGACACAGAGCAACAGACCACACTAATGACAATATAATCAAGAAATGCTTTCAGTGCCAGCTAACATTCAAGCACAAGCAAACATAACAGACACAATATTGAAAAACAATCTGAAGCAACGACACAATGTAGATGTGTAGATTCTACAATGCAACCAACATAATACCAATGGATCTGCACATGACAGACAACCAACCTGCCGCTCTGCATCAATCAGCACTAACCACAAACAGAACACGTCTCTGCCTGCCGCAGTGGCAAACCACAATAATGGCCCCAGCGCAACTGACACAATGCTAAAGGTCATGTCAATGACAAGTGGTTGAGTGCAAGATCACTAACGTCAAACAGAAGCTACAACCTCGGCCATGAAGTCCTTAACAGCAGCACACACGGGATGAACTTAAGTTGCTGCAAGGTGTAAGCAAGATGTCTTAACATCTACTACAAACCTTAAACCATTACGGCTAAAAAGCAGTGCACACTTGATGCAGAAACTCCATTCCCTGATGTAAGATACAAAATGGCAAAGGACAAACAGATGGCCAAGTATTTATTTATTTATTTGCTGTGCTTACATAGTACTTTTAACCAAAGTGTTGTTCGCCATCAATAATACACACAAACTGATTGTTATGACCAAAACAATCGAACAAATAGTCGCAACAGCCCACTCACCTGCCCAACCAACACCAGCCCAAAAGCCAATCAGATAGCAACTGTTGATGTAAAACATCGGCAACCACAGACAGAACGAATGACAGAATTTGTGGCATGACAACATTAAACACAATCCATAACGTCAACACTAAAGAGATTCCAGAAAGCCAGAGCACTAGCATAATCCTGCACACCAAGAACAACACCCACATCACACAGACATGGCAACCGCGAGCAACCATTTTTAATTTATTTTATTATTAGCCAATTGGTAAAAAACATTAATACCATATATTAAAACAAAATAATAACATCAATTACAATCCCAATGAAATACATTTTTTAAAAACACAGAGTAAAACAAAAGTATACAATGTATAATCTCATACACAAAAAATATATTATAGCTATCAATCCAATTCATTAAGATATCTTTTATGATCTCCTACCAAACAAAATACATCGCATAATTCAATAGCGATACCTCTTCCAAATATATTAAAGCCCAACATTTTTCAGTTTGTACATTATTCAGCTCATTAACCATCTTACTAGAACTTTTTTTTATAGATCTCAACTAGCTCACAGCATGATGTCAATAAGTGGCATTCATACTCCACATCAAACCCACAGACTCAGTAAGTTCTATCCTGATAGGGGATGTTAGCCCAAGTCTCTCTGTGCTCATGCACATTTTCTTAATAAACCGACACACATTTGCATTTTGTGTATGATACACATAATTAAACGGAACTCTAGTATGAAATCCTTGCAGGACATATTTGGAGAAGGTGATCTTATTAGATAGATGTTGAATATTACTGTCAAGGGCCATGCTAAAGGGATTGCCCATTTCAAAACCAATATCTTTATGGAAATTATTTATATCATATAACCATTCCCCAACAGCACCATATGCAGATTCTAGGTTTAACATGTTAACAAAATAAAAATGGAAAGCCTCATTGCTTTTACAATTCTCTAACATCTTTAAATAATGTAGCCTGCAACCAATCTTCCGCTGGGTTAATAATGTAGTCAATCCCTGTTTATTACTTGTTGCCTCTATTGGGTAGATGTCTGAAGTCCCAATGCATTGCACCATAATTTACCCTGTAGGACCTTCAGCCATCCTGCTTCCCTGTCGAGAAAAATCTCAATCCATTTAAGGTACTAGGAACAATACTTACATTGTAGATTTTAAGAAGAACCTTGATGGAGTACCAACAACTATTCGATATAAAAGACTTAATGCCATTACATTTCCTTACTGTTTTGTTCATAATATCATTAGCCAAATGTTTGGAATCCAAAGTGTCGTAAATGGGTAGCCCTAAATACATATATTTATTACAGTTTGGATGACAGTATCCTCGATCTTCTGCGTGAATTTGTTGTGCCATGTATTCCTATTTTTTTATAATCTTGGTCTTTTGCAAATTAGTCACTAGTTAATTTTCTTTGCAATACTTATGTAATGCAGACAAGCTGCGTTGCAGTCCGATAGAAGCTGCGATCAACTACAACCGAATTGTCTGCATATGATAGCCGTACTATTGGCTGCTGTCCAATTCGAGGGGGGACATTATGGCAATTATTCAAAGTATCATCTAAATCAGAAACAGATCAATTGTATAGTATCTGGCCAAGTGTATACCCTTGTTTCAAACCATGATTAGTAGGAATTAAGGTACTAAGCTGTCCACCCTGCTGAATACCTAGTTGGGCAAACTTATGAGTATATAATGCTCTGATGAAATGTAAGACAGAAGGGTCCTGTCCCCAACATTGGAATGTTGCCCATGCTTTTTGTCTGTTAACAGTATCAAAAGCTTTTATATAGTCAACATAACAGACATCTAGTGCATACCCTTAATTATTTAGAGTGGATTGCATTAAATGGGTTAAACTCCACCGATTGGCCAAAGCCGTATTACCTTTTCTAAAGCCTGTTTGTTAGTTATTTCATATTTTCTTATCTGTAATCAACAGTTTATTTTTTCAAATACAAAATACAAGAACATCTTTGACAGGGAATCTATCATGACCAAAAGATGGTAATTAGATGAGAAATCACTGGGGCCTTTTTTATAAATGAGTACTAAGCCTGAGTCTATTAGTTACAGAGACCAAGACTTCACATGTACCAAAAGAGCAAATGGGAATAATCTAGAATACAGTTTCATTACAGTAGCACAGTCCAGTTATCATAAGACTGTGGATGTGCGATAGCCATTACATACAGAAAGATGATATGGTCTAACACATGTTAGCAAAACAGAGCATGTGGAAACTACTAAGAAATATACCCTGCTTCTTTGTCACTATGTTTTCCAGATTTGACGAGATGGCAGTAACATGAGTCATCCAAACCACAACTTTTGAGTCATTATAGATGAGACATAAATCACGGTGCACGCAAGGCACCTGATATAAAAAACACTGACCCGAGACACTGAAGAAATAAGAACAGGTATGATTGACACAAACATTCTTTAATGAACCCAGACACACATGTAGACACACCAAGTCCTAATTTTAAAATCTTTGATTTTTAGATACACTTTTTAGCCAAGAAAAGGTCCGGATGAGCAAGACATCATTCAGTGCCCCCTTCTTTTTACCAGTCCTGAGGAAAGCATAAGAACAACAACTACAACAACAGAAGTGATTTTTGCTCATGCTGGAAACACGAAATGTGTCGACTTGATATGTGTATTGTTAAAAAAGCTACACTTTAAGTCACTTCAAGTATTAACCCTCTCACTGTGCATTTGACATCCCGCAGTTACATTATATGATTGTACAATATGATGAAGCAATGTTGGTACCAAGATAATTGTTTTTTAGCTTGGTAACATATGCAAAGAATGTCAATTGCCTCAAGCAGGCTTTTTAATTTTAATTTATGAGAAAAATAAAGGATTCTGTTGTGTAACAAAACAATGGTGATCTACTGAATGAGAACACAGATCAAATTAAAAAATCTGTCTAATGTGGTGTGAAGTACACCTGTAATTGTCAAGAGGGAGGGGCAGCCTGGGTCCTTCCTGTATTTTGCCAACATTGTTATGGCAATTGCTTCTCTCCAATTTGCATACCACCTCAAAGATTTCTTCAATGTTTTTATAATATTCATCTAGGCCAATAACACCTACATATTCAAATTAAGCACATTTCTCCATAAAACAAATGTTGAACTTTACAACATGTGTTTCTGTCCATTTCAATCTATAAGCCACTGTATTATAAGTGCAAGTCCCTCGGAATTCATTGATGGTCCTTTGTTCATAGGATAGGACCTTGAACTTAACTACTACATGATCACTTACTTTGTCTATAGCAAGTTCACATTTCTCAATGTAGTTGAATAGATCATGATTTAATAGCACATAGTCAATCCAAGAACAAAGAGACCCATTTGACCAGGTATATGGCAAAGCTTGTCCCGGTACCACATCACAGTACAAGTGCATCAATCTAAAACTCTCAGTAAATATTTCCCAAGCATTATCATTTTCCCAATTGGGGTCATCTTCAATATCTATATCAATGGCAACTGTATTATAACAATTTCTAACTAATGTAACACAATTATCCTTCCTCGAATCATGAGGATTAGATGGGTAGTACTGAAAGTATAATCTCCTACCATAATGTAAAAACTCTTCGGATTGCAATAATACCATTCATTAAAATTGATTTGACATGGGATAAAATATTACCAGTCTCAGCTTTTCTAGGAGGGTAATAAATATCAATTAGTAATATGATTTGATTATGGTGACCCGAATTAAAAGTTAAAATCTGAACCAAACCGTATTGATTTATATTAAAAGGCATATATTCAACCAACTGCAAACAATTTGTACCACTCATTATCAAGCATCCAGTAGGTCTACCAATGGTTTTACTCCAAGCCATTCTCTGCATGACCTGATAACCATCCAAATAATATTTTCGGTGAGCCATATTTCTTGTAAAATATAGTTCTCGGACTCCAGCAAAAATTTCTGACCCTGTAAATTAGAAGTAAAAGAATTGAAACCCCTATTATTCCACAAACTTACTTTCAAAGATTCCAATACTTTGACTATCGTTCATGCGACCCCTTCAAAATCAACCTCCTAGTGTTGGGCATAACTTTGCGAGTTAAAAGTGTAAAATCATTTAATGCCAGTGCTATTTTTCCAATAATCGCCTCATGGTCTGTTGGAACACTTCCTGCAGAGTTTGCTGGTTTAGATGGTTATTTTGTTTCAGTGTAAATGGCTCATTTTGAGGGACTTCATACAATTCAAAACCCATGTTTTGAATTCTTGCCAGTTTGACATAACTATTCTAAAATTTCTGGCAAGATAAAATGCACAATACCCCAATTCATATATTTTTCTTTGGGCGGAATTTCAACCAGGGAGAGGTTCTTTGAAGTTACAAGGTGTAATTGAGGTAGGAAATGCAGCAATTGCAGTATCTTATTACGATTGAGAAATGTGCTGGTCGTTGAAGTAAATAATTTGATAATTTAACTTTGTTGCTAACGGATTTCTTTTCCCAAATGTAGTTTGCCTTTATCTGGGCCTATATTCCAGGGTCATTTTTGCATCTCTCTCTTTAGTTGCATATAGTGCAACTCTGTTTTTCCTTATTATTATCGTAGCAGCCATCTTCCACTGTTAGAAGTATCTGGCCAACTGCCTGCTGATTATCTTCAACAGGACTCCCCTGGGATTTGTTCTCGTTGTTAAATATTAAAATGTTAAATGTTAAAGGTATTTGTACCGTGCACCATCACCAATGGAATTGGTCCCCAGGCGCTCAGGCGGATCTGTAAATGATAAAGGTGGGATGGGTTAGTAAGGTGAAGAAGGGAGTAGGATAGTGAGAGGAGTGGTGTTCTGTTGGCGGCTTCAACTCAGTATACACCGGGTGTTGAGCTTTGGTGCGGGTATCGGATCGGAGTCAGTCCGCGTGTGCTGTTGTTCCGGCTTATGTGTAGTTGCAGTGTTGTGAAGTGCGTGTGGCTTGTTGTACGAGAGATGGTTGTGTGAGTTTTTTGAGTGAGATAAGTATGCAGAGTATGAGCTTATATTGGTTAGTGGGTTACCTGACCTTTACCATGCTAACATTCACAGTTCTGTCCGAGTGTGGCACCTGCCGGCCCCCACACTCCCAACCAGATGCGGCGCAGGCCAGTGTCCAGGACTCCATCCAGGTGTGGTCATGCCAACATTCATACTTCTATCTAGATGCGACGCAGGCCAGAGTTTAGAGATCCGTGCAGGTGTGGGCATGCTAACACTCACAACTCCATCCGAACACCACGCAGGCTGGTGTTCACAACTCCAAGTGTGGCACATGCTAGCATTCACGTTTTTTCTAGGCGTGGGCATGTTATCCTTCAATCAATCCTATCCAGATGTGACGCAGGTCAACGTCTATCTAGGTGCGTCTGCCAGTCTGGATAAGTTTGTCCGGTACGTACGAGTGGGAGAGTCACTTGAGGGCTTTCGTCTGGGTCTAGGTATGTGGTCAGTCTCTGCGGTCTTCCTTTGTGGCTATTTTCCATGATGTCTTATGCTCTGTCGAGTGGTTGGTTCTTTGGTTTGAGTGTTTGTCCAATTTGAGAGTGGCCGAGGTTAGAGTTATTTTCAACATTGTTTTAATGTCTGGGAATTCTAGTGCGTCTCTGTTGTGGTTACGCTTTGAAGAGCCATGATTTGAGGAGTTTCCTGAATGCTAGGTGGTTTGTGTGTTCCGTACATTCTTAGGTATGTCATTCCAGGTTTTGGGTGCCTGGTGAGAGAAAGACGATCCTCCTAGTTTTTTTCTGTTGTAGGCTTTTGGTTCCAGGCGTATGTCGGTGCTTGATCTTAGTGTTCTTGTCGGTTGATGTAGGCGTAGTTTGTCGTTTAGGAATTCTGCGCCTTGTTGGTGTATTGCTCTGTGCGTGATGCACATGGCCTTGAAATGTATTCGTTGTTTCAGTGGTAGCCAGTGTAATATGTTTAGCGCGGGTGTGATGTGTTCTCTTCTGGGTAGCTTGAGGAGGAGTCTGGCTGCTGCATTTTGTATGCTTTGCAGTTTTTTTTAGAAGTCATTCGGGCATGCCAAGGTATAGGCTATTGGCATGGTCTACTCTGGACATGATCAGAGCGATGATGGTAAGTGTTTTGTTGGCGAACGACGTGAACGGTAGGATCCTTTTAGCTGCTCGCAGGAGGAAGAAATATTTCTTGATTACCGAGTTTACTTGTGGCTCCAGAGTGAGATTGTTATCCATCAGGATCCCTAGGTTTTTTACAGTTGATGATGGTCCTGGAGTGGTGCCAAGCTCTCTTGGCCAGGGGATGTAGTTGATGTCTTCTCCCTTTTTTGAAACAATCATTATCTCTGTTTTGCCTGGGTTGATTTTGAGATGGTTGAGGTTCATCCAGTTGAATATTTCACCAAGGTAATTCTGTAGTGTGGTGTTTTCTTCTCAGGTGTCTTGTATGTTGAAGATTATTTGAGTATCGTCAGCGTAGTTGTAGCATGTGAGGCCATGTTTTTTTATGAGTTTGATTAATTGGTACATGTAGATGTTGAATAGAAGCGGGTAGAAGGATGACACTTGTGGTACTCCGCATGTGGAGACTCTGGGTTTGGATTTACAAGGTTTCATCCATATTGTTTCTGTTCTGTTTGTTAGGAAGGATTTGATCCATAGTAGGGCAGTGTTTGTTACCCCTAGTCCTTCTAGTCTCTTTATGAGGGTGGTGTGGTTGACAGTGGTGAAGGCTGCAGACAGATCAAGGAGAATCAGGGCGGTGCTGTTGTCTGAGTCTGCGTTTGTTTTTAGGTCATCCCATATTGAGAGGAGAGCCCATTCTGTTCCTCTCATAGGTCTGAAGCCAACTTGTGCCTGGTCTAGTAGGCAATGCTCTTCTATGAATTCTTGGGTTATTTGGTAGACGTACGTTTCTAGCAGTTTGGCTATGTAGGGTATGTTGGAGATGGGTCTGTAGTTAGATAAATCCTCTACGTTTCCTGGTGTGTCTTTGAGTAGCGGCTTGGTGTAAGCCGATTTGAAGGCCTGCAGTACTTTACCTGTTGAGATTGAGAGATTGAGGAGGTTCCTGTGGTATTCCATGGGGGTTCCTTGTTTGATAATTGTTTTGTATATGTCCTGGGGGCAAGGGTCTTCAGGAGAGCCCGATTTGTTGCTTTGGTTTACCAGTTTGACGAAAGCCTCAACTGATATTTCTGGGAAGTTTCGTAGCTTGTTTGCGTGTTCCTGGTCTGTGTCGGTGGGGTTTGAGCTGTGAACGCTTGGTCTGTTTTGTATGGTGTGTTGGATGGAGGTTATTTTGTTTTTGAAGTGGTCTCCGAGGTCCTCACAAAGTTTCGTCGATGGGATTGGCGTGTAGTTGCAAGCCAGTGGGTGTTTTATTTCGTTTATGATTTTGAATAGTTCTTTTTGAGCGTTTGGTGCTCTGAAGATTCGGTTGTCGTAATGTTTCCTGTTCGCTTTTTGCATTTACTTTTCATATGCGTGGATCTGTTGTAGGAATTTCAATTTGTTTGCGGTGGTGTTGTTTGTCCTCCATTCAGATTCTAGTTTTTGGTTTTTCCTTTTCATGGCATTGAGTAGTGGGGTGAACCATTTTGCTGTACTTTTCTTGCGTAATGGGGTAAAGGGCTTTTCTTTGGCAATGTCGTCAAGGTTTGTTGCGATCCAGGTATGAAGCAGGGCAACTTTTTTGTCTAGGTCTGCTTCTTCCAAGGTTGATGCTTGTGGTTTGCTGAGTTCTAGGAGCTCGGTTAGGTTGGAGTTTTTTATGGTTCTCCAATTTCTTTTCATCATGATGGGTTGTTCTTCTTGTTGCTTTTTTGTTGGAGCGGCCGTTGTGATTATGAAAGGAATGATGAGGTGGTCGCTCCAAAGTATTTGAATTGGGGGTGCCGTGGTGATGAGATCCTTGTTGTCGAATATTGCGTCAAGTGTGTGCCCTGCTGAGTGGGTTGCTCCTTTGACTTGTTGTTGTAGGTTCATGGCTGCTAGTTGGGCGGTTAGGGATTTTTGTGTGGTTGTGGTTTCTTCGTCGAACCAGATGTTGAAATCTCTGAGGACGATCAGATGATTGTACTTGATGGCTAGGGTAGTGATTGCTTCCGTGAAAGCGTCTATGAAAGTCGCAACGTAGGTTGGTGGTCTGTATATCAGTAGGAATTTCAGGTTGGTTTTGGGGTTTACTGAAAGTCCTAGTATTAAGGATTCGCATTTATCGATGTTTAGTGGATCTTCCATTTTGATGGCCAGTTGTTCCTTGTGGATTATCGCTAGCCCCCCCCCCTCTTTTGGATTTTCTGTTTGTGCACAATCCATATATCCAGTGTGCCGATTAAGGGTTGAGTGTCCAAAACTTTGGTGCTATGTTCCACGGGATCTACAGATAGAATTTCAAATCAATTTGACATTTTGCCACAATTTAAACTGGGATTAGACACGGTTGCTAAAGATTGAAAGAACCTCAGTATGTCAACCTGTTCTTTAGAAAGGGGTTGATGTATACTTCTTTGTTTTCCCTTAGCTCATTGTCTTCTTCTCTGCAAACAGCACACTTTCCCATAATGTCTATTGACATCCATCTTCAGGCAATTTGCGGTCAATTGAATAATCTCTGTAATGGTAACAGGTTTAATACAGGGCGGAATACAATTATACACCTCATTATCATCAGCACCCTGCAGTGATGATATTATCAAGATCTCGTCCTCCTCATTATGACTTTGATTTTCACCTTCCATATTAATACCGTCATCGACATTGTTGTCGTGCCTCTCATTAGGGTCATTTTCGCAAGGGCCATTCGAAAGTACCACATCCACCAATCTTGCGAGGCCAATCTTCAATATTTGCTGCTCTTTCAACATGTTGTTACATTGAAAAAAGAACGTGCTTTCAATATAATAATTGATTCAAAGCAAGACTAAACTTCATCATCTGATGAATCAGATGAACTAAATGAAACATCGCAAACCGGAGAGGAAGTATAAGCACTTTTTGCAATTTTTAACCACATCAGGAGATTTGGACAAATTAAATGCATTAGAGGGGGCAAAGCCAATGGTGTTTTCTAAAGAGACTCTCTCAGGCCGATTTTTGATTTGGTAAATCTCACCAATAGATTCTCTTTGCAAACTTAGACACATATCAATTCGGGAGTTATTATCTATCAGATCCATCATAGAGGTCCCTGTCTCTGGGTTCCCACCTCATTGCTTTCAATTACCACAACTGACATAGTGTCAACTGAAGAGGTGGTTAACTGTGGCTGTCATTCCACAAAAGCTGTACATTTACTTTGCTCCAAATTTTGGTTTACTGATCCCCTACTTTCTTCCACATTCTGAACAATCCCAGCAGCAATTGAATTTGCTTGTAATTTACTTTGCACACATCTCTTAAAATGTCTGTTAGCGTCCACTGCTCGACTATGATTTACTCTAGTCACACTATGCAGCTGATACGGTTTACGGGCCACAGGCATGATATTATGTGTATAATTACTCACTGCGTTGCCCAGTCAACCAGCCAAACTGCTCAACTGCACTTGCATGCACGCGCATGATGCACGTGATGTGCGCGATGCCCAGCTTATTTAGCTTCTGATCAAGGGGTACAGGACTCAGCCCAACAAAAAATCCAAGCCGTCCCCAGAGAAAGAGTTCAGCTGCCACTGCTCAACTGTATGCACTTGTATGCACTGACATGTGTGCGTGCGATGTGCGTGATCCACAGCTTATGTAGCGTATGTTCAAGTGAGGGGAGGGGCACAGCACTCAGCCCAACATAAAATCCAAGCCATCCACGTATAAAGCATTCAGCTGCCACTGCTCAACTGCGCTTGTATACACTTGCATGCATGTGATCCCCAGCTTATGTAGCTTTTGTACAAGGGGGTAGGGGCACAGCACTCAACCCAACAAAAAATCCAAGCCATCCACAGGAGAAAGCATTCAGCTGCCACTGCTCAACTGCACTTGTGTGCACTTGCATGCATAGAATCTCCAGTTTATGTAGCTTCCATTCAAGGGGGTAGGGGCACAGCACTCATCCCAACAAAAAATCCAAGCTGTTCAAGGAGAAAGCATTCAGCTGCCACTGCTCAACTGCACCTGTGTGCTCTTGCATTGAGGTGCACGATGCACACGATCCACAGTTGATGTAGGTTACGTTCAAGGGGGCAGGGGCACAGCACTCAACCCAACAAAAAGATCGAAGTCGTCCATGGAGAAAGCGCTCAGCTGCCACTGCTCAACTGCACTTGTATGCTGGTGCCTCCCTCTGGACCAGCCTCCCTGCCTCCCTTAAACTTGAGGAGAACCATATACAGTTCCGAAAGCACCTCAAAACCTTTCTCTTTGCCTCTGCTTTTTCTCTGCCTCTCCTCTGCTGACCTCCTGGCTGTAACCGGAACTGCACTGACTACCTAGACACCCTCTGATCTCGGGCCCAGGTCCCTCACCCGCCAACGCCACATACCTGCACTGCCCACCTGGCAACCCCCTGGCCATTTCTTTACTTATTGTTATTATCTATTCCCATGTACTGCACTGTCGCCGCCCCCTTCTCACGCACTTGCGCGATCTGCTTGACATGGTCACCTGGGCCTACTAGGATCGTTGTCTGTCCTCCCTTTGTTCCCCTCCCTTGCCTCGTCGCGCCTTGAAACACTTGTGTATAGGCGTGTTATAAATGCCATATCATACCATATCATACCACTTGAATGCAACCATTTCAATTTCTAGAAAAATATTTCAGGTGGACACACTCTCAGACTCTGAGACAGACAAAAACTCCAATTGCACATCGTTTTGGTTGTGAACCACAAATAAGCAATCAAAAAAGGTTTGCATATCGTTAAGAATTAGCACGCTATCAGACTACGGAAGCACCCAATCTGTTCCCCGTCTCGCATTCGTGGCCATACTGAAAAATGTCAACCATTTCATACCTAATAAAAGCACGCAAGTCACTACAGACTTGCGTACAGACTCCAGTCTCTATGAAAACTCCGAAATGCATGAAGGGAAGGCCAGTCCATCCGGCCCATCACACTAGGTGGTCATACCAAAGGCAGATGTGCAGGCTAAGTACTGCTAGCATAATATTGCAAGCCTTCCCCTTACTTCAGGGAAGGCAAAGGTGCTGCGGACAAGGGGCTGCATTCCAATCCTGCACGTTCCGCTCTGCTTTTGAATTCAGGCCACATATGTCCTGCACCTCTCAAACATACCATGGCCTCTGTCTTCATTGTATAGCTGCCAGCACTGAAACTCACATTTACACAAAACGAGCAGCCCACTCACACCACTTTTCAAAATCAATTTGATCTTTATCCAAACACATCATACGAAGAAACCAGCGCAAGCTTGCCATATGTTGACGCTTTTCCATATTTATAACTTTGTTTATCTGTGGCCTTGATGTTGTTCGATTAAAGAACAAATTGATCTTCGAGGGGAGATGTGGGCAGTTGCTTTTTGGTGAACACCTCCCTAGAAAACACTGAGGACAAGGAGCAGACCTACAGCTTGATGGGCAACAGGACAATGCCCAGAGGATTTTTTTTTTTTTTACAACAACCCATATGGACATAAAGAAGAATAACCCATGTTCCCGGGAGGATAATCCAACATCCAGAAGCAGCAGTCAAGGGAAAGGCACTGGAAAGATGGGCGAGTCAGACCAAGTGAATCCAGGCTGCTTGAGGGTCAACATGAGTCAGACAGCCAGCAAACAGTTGGTCCCACAAGGGGGGAAACAGATTAAAGTGACCCTCATAGTTGCCAACATGACCCAGTCCGATCTGTAGGGGCTTATCCAGTCTGGTTTTTTCTTTACATTCTGGGACTTTTAGTCCAAGTTTTATAATAGGAAAAGTGGAACTACAAGTCCCAGAAAGCAAAGAATAAAACAGGATGGGATATGCGCCTACCAATTGGAATGGGTCATGTTGGCAACTATGGACCCAGGACAGCCCAAAACACAGCTCAGGCAGCATAGTGGTGAAGTGGAAAAATGGGAAAACATCCTTCCCCCATTCTCATCCAGTCCCTGGCCTTGAGGATCAGGGCCCAAGCACCCCCCACGAGAGGAGTTTGACCCATTTACTTCTTTACCTGACGACCAGGTACCATGTGTCCACAGTCCCCACAAACAAGGAGCATACCCAATAGCATGCCCTGGTCAAGCCGACGTCTGCGGCATGGACCAGCTCGACTAACGCAGCAACCACGGAAACCCAACATCATTAGAGATGCCATGACGACATAGCCAACTGACAAGAACACACGTGCCACCATGCACACTGGTCACTCACACACCAACCTACATGAAGAACATACTCAGTGCTATGACGTAGCGGACCGGCACACCCACGGATATGCACCGTTGTGATTTTTCACATAGGGCTCCTACCGCACTGCAGAAACGCAAGACGCCTAAAGGGCTCATGTATACGCTTTCCGATGCTTTGCCACCCCATACCAATAGAGACGCCATCATATATGTCTACCGCTGCTTGTGACACTCTGTCATTCTGCAACACCCACATTATGGATTATGTACCATTATCCAGAAGCTAGGCCCGAGTAGGCCGCAAGGAAGAGTCCCCAGGCAGGAGCCTCCCAGATGAAATCCTCCCAAGACGAAAAGCAAATCGCTGATAGCGCAGAACGAGCCCTAACGAGAGCTCACCGCCAAGGCTGCAATGTTGCAACCCACATGCCGCACTCTCAGTGCCAAGGTTACACCTGCCACCGCCAAGCACCCCTCAAGAGCCGAAATACAAATCAAATGCTCATAATTCTGCTCGAGCTACGGTCTCTCCACACGTGACCAAGACGAACTGACAAAATGCCAAGCTCAGAAGACAGAAAGTCACCGGGGTCCCACGTCTGGGACACAGGTTGCAACAACGAGGTGACAAATTGGACACCTACACCGATGGGAAAGGCGTGATCATCAGCCACTAGCAAGACCTGTCCATTGTCCACCATTAACACACAGTTACACATTGTTGCCAGAATCAGATACATCGCGAGCTGGGAATGGCGATGGTCCCAGGCTTGGGGGCTCGCAAGGGAACCAATCAGAGTACACGGGGCACCTCACTGACGCCATTTCAGCTAGCCAATCACCAAGGGTCCCCTTGTAACCAATTTGTTGTAGCAACTTTAGGGACAACCCAAGTGTACCACCTGACCAGTCCTTATCCACTAATATCCTTTCATATAGGTAGCTACACTAACCCTACCACTCGGGGAGCCAACCCGATGTGGCGATAGGTTTTGTGACGATTTTCCCAGGTGACATGAGTAGCGCATCATACTATGGTAAAAAGGGCCTGCGAGCCCCACTAACAACGAGAGCGTCTCCCCGGATGCATACAGGGTGAGAACAATCCCGCCGTTATCCTAATAAATAGCAGTAATTACTTTGCTCTTGTGTGTGCCTCATACTCCTTTTGGGACGCGGGAGGAGTTGGGGACTCCCCAGCCCTGGAGGTCCGCGGACGGCTCTGCCAGCCCCCAGGAAATCACCTCGACAAGTTGGAGGCACTGCTGAGATCTGTTTGAGGTCAACCTAACCTGAGAGCATCACTACCAGGCCTCTTGCAACGAGGCAGCCCGGCAGCGCGGCTCCCTCTGCTGTTGCCCCCTTTTGAGGACTGTAGGACCATCGCGGAACTGCGAGATGACTGGACAGCGCAATCCGGATATTGCCCATCAGGTGCCGACTTGAGAAGTATCCCGCCCGCAGTTGGCGCGTGTCCATACATGGTCCAGACGAGGGGAGGTGGCGAGCCGCTTTGGAGGGGTGCCCGCAGTCGAGCGACCCAGGCTCACGAGGACTTGGTGAGTATGGCACACCCAACCAGTAACGTAATGTTCTGCGGGAGGGGGGAGAATTTGTAAAGAGGGATGCGGGAGGTTGTAGCAGTGTGTGGAAATTGATTTTTGACCAATAAGGGGCGACCAAGGTGTGAGGCGTAGCGGGACAGGCAAGAGGGCCGTCCCCTACAGCATCACAAAGTGAGTTGGGTGGGGCCCTGGGCACCCACGTACGACTGTTGAAGGGCGCGGATTGGTTTAAGATCTCGGACACCTGTGTAAGAGGGGGGTATGGCTTTCCTATGAGTTGACATTGTAGATCAATGAATAGATGAGGATCCCTACTAATTGAGTATTGAAGCTCGTTAAGTAGATGACGTTTTCCCGCAGGGGGAAGCTAGGTTGTTTACCGAGTGCGGAAGACAATTGGCTGGTTAAGCTCCTCTGGGGAGGGGGTGTTTCACATGCGAGGCGACGCAGCATGCGCAATCCGATTATAAATGTTTATTGTTGATTACCTTGCTCCAGATGAGGCGAGAAGACAGTTGTGGGGTTAGTGGGGGATAAACGCGTGAGAAATAGTGCACATTAGTAAGGTTTTGGAAACTGTACGTACTTACAGGATCTTGTAGAGGTTGGTGATGTCACCCGTAAGGCTCGTATAGGACACTGCGACCATCTAGCGTCCATTAGGGGGTGAAAAGGGGTAAGCGGAAACTGAGAACGCCCGCTGCGCTCGACAAGGGGTTGCATGAGAAGGGGGAGCGGTCAGAGCAGACAGTGGGGACGGGAGAAGGAGGAGCTAAGCTGGAGGTGTGTTGAGTAAAGGAGGAGAAGGAAGGTGGGGCAGCCTAGAGACACGCTGCACAGGACACAGAGCCTGAAAAGGCTCTGTGCACCACGCCCAAAGGGGGCCATAGTAGTGAAATTGGATAGAGAGGAATAACAAAACTATATTCGGGTAACATTAGAATTGCTTTTCCTTACAGCGGACAGTCAGAAGTCCCCAGCTTATTGGGCCAGGTAAAAGGTTAACGATTGAGAAAATAGGAGTGTAAAATGGCAACGTATTATGGGTCGTGGGCAGGAGCAGGATTAGGGTTCAGAGCAAGCGCTTTAACCACACCACTCTAACACATTTGTGCGACATTGTCACCGCACAGAGAAAAGATCATAAAGTATAGTATAGAATGGACCCAAGGAACTGACAACAAAATAAGGGTACTGTTAGGGAGAATTCTCTGTTTAGGCTGAATTTCCTAACCTAGTGAGGCCCCCAGCAGCTTTGCTGGATTTTTGGGGTTTATTTGTTTCTCCTGCCAAGAGTGAGACTCTTTTACCCTCACTCTTGGGCATGATTTGAGTGTGTTTCTTTGACTCTAGATGTGTTTAATGGGCTATGGGGTCTTTTACTCCATAGGGCATCATGTGTTTTTGTGATGTGTGTTACACAGCACCCTCAGTACAGTAACACAGGGGTGTCATAGTGACCCCCCAGTATAGACTCCATACCCTGGGACTGACAACTGTCTCCCAGGGCATGTAAAGTCACCATTGACTTTACTAGTCTTGAATTCTGAACAGAACCAGTACAAACCATCAAATTGTGGATGTACTGGCTGGGGCAATTTGATTGCCCCGGGGTCTGTTAGTCGAGGGGGCACGTCTCGGTCCCCCCTGATCGAGTTTTGGCTGGTGGCAGTGGATACTACTTTTTATATTCAATCGCGAATATTTCCCTGTGGGATTTTCCCATTGTTCGAGGCTACTATCTTTATTTATTTAATTACGATAGCCTCGGACATACCGCCGGTTTATTTAATTATTATTAATTCTCCGTTTGGGAGTTTTTTGCCAGAACTCGGTTCTAAAATGGCGTTTGTGTTCTCTTCTGTGACTCCAACCCAATTCGAGCCCTTTGTTCCACTTTTTGGCGGGCTTCTCCACAGAAGCCCCCCAGAGTGGTGTCACTCTGTCTGGGGTTCTTAGGAGGGGCGGAGGGGGATTTAGGCACCCTGGACTGAGTTGCCCAGGCAACTCAAGTCGCACTCCATCCTGATTGGCCCAAGTGGTGAGCCGGCCGGCTCACCACTTAGCATGTTTGAGTGACAGCTAGGCTGAGTGAATGGGGGTTTTCTGCATAAAAGCAGGGCTTTGGGGACTGAAACTTCAGAAGTCGCCACAGGACCTAAGAATCCGACGAGGGAGAAGCTGAGCCGACCTGCCATGACGACACCACCGGTGGAGCCCTGCTGGACTGTCTCACCACTTTTCCCAACGACAGAGGAGATCTCCCGCCGGAGAGTCTTCTTCCTTTGACTGGTGGGGATAACCAGTTTCACCGTCTTTTTGCCTTCCCTGCGCATCTCGTGGCCGCCTTGCCTGTGCCAAGCACCCCGGCAACCGGAATACCACGTTTTACCACGACCGCGAAATAAAGGGTAATACCTTTAACCGGAAAACTCTGCGGCTGGTTTCTTCCCTGGCAGTGCAACGACCTTCATCTTTCCTCCAAGTCGAGATCTTCTCTTCCCCTGGATGACGACGAGACTTGCACCCGCTGCCAGGAACAACTGCCACCGCTGGAGGATCCTTCCCACTTAAGGTACCGTGTCCCGCCTGGCTTCCCTTGCCACCGACTGTACGGGGTAGATTTAGCCCCCGGCTTTCGAACCTGGGTTAGCATGCGACACCCTGGCTAAACTTTTCTGAGCCTCTCTAAACTCTTTTCGAACTCTCTGCAAGACTTTCTAAGCCTAGTGTAACTGTGTGATCTTGGGCGCATTTGTGCTCGGCTCTCTCTAAGAGTGGGCCCAGCCTATGGACTTTGGCTCAAAAGTGACTTTTGCTCTCCTGCCTTGCTAATAGTGTTCCTAAATCTTAGAGTGGTGTATCTTTCCACATTCTGTCTTTTTCCCTCCCTTCTTCATGAACTTATTGGAGTGCCATCTATAGTTAAGCGCTCACCTCTGTATGAAAATAAGTGGTGTTAACTAAGACTTATCTGATAAGGAAAAAGGGTTGTATACATTATAATAGTAACTGTGTTTAGAGTGTTTCACAATAACAGTGCTGGAGTGTTTCAAACAGTGTGTTTTTAAATAAATAATGATATACTTTGATACCAAAGCTCTGGTCAGTGTTTGCTTGTGTTATTGTATCTGAGTGCCTATTTTGTATACTTTGCATACTGCCTAACTCTTCTTAAGGGAAGTCTGACTGCTCAGCCACAGCTACCAGGTAAATCTGGGTGGTACAGACTGCTACCAAGTGGGTTTACTGCTAACACCTGTAGTCCTAAATCTTTTGCAGTGTTCCCAAAGGGAACTGCACAGGTTTCTGCCTAAAAGGTACCATGGCCACCCAACGGCAGCTTCGACACATACACAAAACAATATCTGCTGACATACTTGCATAATACCTACAAAGGGAAAAAACTAGCAAACCATCTAGCTGTTTTCGATCTTTGGAAGATGTTCCAGGGAGGCACACCGGGGGCACCAGGAGTGTACGTAGTAAAGGAGGTGAAAGAAGAGAAGATGGAAGGAGGGGATGTGGGTAAGAAAACACAGAAACTGCTCAGCACTGTAGAAAGTGAGGAGGAGGCAGAAGGATCATTTGCGGTGGCAGAGGTGAAAGTTAAAAAAGAAGGGGCAGAGGACATGCCAATGGCTAAGGTAGTGAAGAAGGAGGAAGGGGGGTTGTACCCAATAACAGAACTCAGAGAAGCGGCGCGGCAGCAACTAACGGCTGCTGAGGGATACTCCAACCCTGCGTACAGCCCCCCACCATAAGCACCCCGAGACGAGTGTCAAAAGCGAACGGGGCGGCAGGTACGGTAGATTCCACCACCACACCGGTAGGAACGGGGGCGACAAGAACGCCCTGGGAAGCTTTGCAAACATAGGGCAAGATGAGTGGGTAGCGGCACAGGTACTTCTGAAGCTTCGGGGAAAACTAACAAAGGAAGAGGAGGACACAGTGAGAAAGGCAAATAAGGAAGAGAAGGACGACACACGAAAGGAGCATGAGGTAAGTAAAGAGGGAGAGGGCCGGCTTTCGCAGGAAGAGGAATAGATACTAGAGGAAAGGTTGGCGGAATTCAGGAACGTACGAAGCGCACTGATCAGACAGTTCGAGAAGGAAACACAGAAGAGACAGGAGGAAAAGAAGGAAAATAAGCAAGAGGTGGCGAGAATGAAGGAACAGGCGGAGGGAAGGAAGAAGGAAGAAGAGCACATACGAGCAATAGCAGAAAGAATGGCATGCGCAGAAAATAGGGAGATGAGAAGGAAAGAGGAGGAGAGGGAAGAGAATGATAGGGAAATGGGAATGTGGAAAAAGAAGATAATATCTGAAAGCGCACGAAAGTATGAAAAAGGTAAGGTTATAGAAAGCATATTAAAAAGGGAAGGGAGAACATGGGGAAAAAAGGAAGTGGAGGAACGAATAATAGCAAAGGTGAGTGCGGAAGTATTGGAAGAGCTCCACCGGAAAAGAGCGGAAATAGGTGGCGAAGTAGTGGAGAAGAAGAAAGAGGAGAGAGGAGATAGGAGGATGGAGAATGGAGAAAGGAAGCACACGCGCCAGGACAAGGAGGTGGCATCAACATCAACGCAGTGGGTTGAGGTTGAAGAAGGTGAGTACACAAATGTGGATTTAATAGAGTTAAGAACAGTGACCGTAGGGGGGAAAAGCACAGAGTGGGGATTGGACTTTTCAGACAGATTTTGCAGCGAGGAAGAGGACGATTCGAACTTGAGCGGGAGAGATGGCAATAGGGAAAGTTTAGACAAATTGTACATAACGCGCACTAACTGCGAGTCACCATGGGCATGCGAGAGGCAGGGAAGACAAAGCACAGGAGAAACAAAGGTGAGGAGTCAACCAAGAAAACGCTGCACCTACTAACACCCACACCTGCACCAACGCCACGCCCACTGACACCAACCCCCGTGCACACACCATACGTTGGCAGACTTAGGGACCTCCGAGGACGCAGGCAGGAAGAACGAGCGAACACACCAACAATAGGACAAGAAGGTAATAAGAAGGGAAGGAAGGTTGTAGGAGGTGCAAGGACAACCCCCGGTAACATTGACAGTATTGAAGAATTACCAGATGTGGAGGAAGATGATGAATATACTAACATAACCACACGTAGGAGGGTGAGGGGAGAAGAGAGGGAGTACAATTTAATGGCACTACTAGAGAGAGGAGGAGCCAGACCACAATTTATCCCCTGGAAACATGCCGATAAGGAAAATATAAAATGCAGGCTTCCGTCATTGAGCGCTGGAGCTGGGAAGTGGATATATGAGATGGAAAAACAATCTGTGGGGCAAACGTTAGCGGTGGGTGACGTGAAGGGCCTCCTGATTTCCATACTGGGGGATGCTGCTGATGACATTTGGAAAAGGGCGGGATTCCCAAGGGTGACAATACATGACACGGCACATTACGGGGCCCCATTCGACAACTGCAAGCATGCACTCTGGCAGGCATTGGTGGTCCAATATTTAGACACATCAGACATAGGAGCAATAACGTCATGCAAGATGCATGAGAACAAAGATCCTTTTGATTACATACAGGAGATTAAGGAGAAGTGGCGCTTGGAAACACTGGAACAGTGGGATAAAACACCAGCAATTTTCTACCACATACTAGTACAGGGGCTCCCAGAGTGAGTACAGCGACAATTGAAGAAATTGGTGGGAATAGAGGCAAAAGCATGGCCAGAAATACAACTGACAATAGTGCACTACTGTAGGATGTGGCAGGAAAAGATGAAACAAAAGGAGGAAGATAGGAAGGTAGAAGAAGCAAAATTGGTCCAAAGGAAGTTATCAAAATATGCCATGGAGGGAGCAATGATAACAGCACCAGCCCCACACAGGCCACAGTGACGCAACACACAACACAACAACAGGTATCGCCGATGCAGCAAGCACAAGTAATGACACAGCAAATGCCTTCACCCCCACCATACTCGGGAGGGGGATATATGAACATGGGAAATGGGTACTCGAATAACTACAGAGGTAGGGGCGGGCAAATGAGAGGGAGAGGATATGGCCCACCCATCCAACAACAAGGGGGAGGATACCGGGGTTACAGTCAACAAGGACAACAGGGGTACCAAGACAATATGGGGGGACTTCAATGGCAAGCACGGGAACCACCGACATGCTGGATATGTGGATTGGTAGGACACATGTCACACACATGCAGAATAAGACCGGCACAGACAGCTTGGGGGGAGCAAGGACAGCAAGGATCAATGGGGGAACAGCAAGTTTACCAACACCAGGGGACACAGCAACAACTGCCACCACAACAAGCACCGATGCAACAACAACAACAACAGGCACTGCAACCACAACAGCAACAACAACCACACATGCAAACGTACACGCAAACGCACCAGCAGCCAATTGCAAACCAACAACAGCAGGTCCAAACAGTGCAGCAACTCACACAAATACAGGACAATGTGATAACAACCACTGACACACCTGTAACACAGACACAGCTAGGGAAGGTGACAATACTGGGTCAGAACCCATACACAGGAAATGGCCAGTCACTGTACCCACAATGAGACATCCCACAGATGCCTTTGATGTGTCCCATCCTATCGGTAACACCTATCTCCCAGCCTGTTCTCAGCCTGGGAGATAGTGTGGATTCCTTTGGATGAGCAGGAGCTCATCTCCCGATGCCCCGACACTGCAGGAGCAGCGGGCCTGGCCAGGAAACCTTCCCGGATCAGCTGCTGCAATTCGGTAAGCGCTTCCACATTGCGCTAATTTTCATCTCATCTAAGTTCGATTTTCCAAAATTGATGTCTAAATGCCCACAAGTGCTCCGTGATGTCCCACTAAGGACCTAGGCAGCCCTGCACCCACCCCACACCTGCAAGAGCACATTTTTGTCCGGTTTCCAGCACCGAGGTACACGAGGTACCCTTTCCAAGATGGCCGCCGCATATAGGCTTGTCTCACCCTGTGCCTTACCAGGCACACAGCAGTAGTCTTGGCCTTGCCTGATTGGCCACTGTGACTACACCCCTGCCATTGGGCGCTGGCAGGTGAAGCCGGCCCTCTCTTTCCAAGGCCCTCGGGAACAAGGCTGGTGCCTTTTCTCAGCCTGGGAGATAGTGTGGATTCCTTTGGATGAGCAGGAGCTCATCTCCCGAGGCCCCGACACTGCAGGAGCAGTGGGCCTGGCCAGGAAACCTTCCCGGATCAGCTGCTGCAATTCGGTAAGCACTTCCACATTGCGCTAATTTTCTTCTCATCTAAGTTCGATTTTCCAAAATTGATGCCTAAATGCCCACAAGTGCTCCGTCCCTCTCCTTCCAAGGCCCTCGGGAACAAGGCTGGTGCCTGTTCTCAGCCTGTTTTCTTCCGGTACTGCCGACTGCCAGACCCCCTGGACCTCCAACGCCCGGCTCTTTAAGGTAACACTCTGGGCTCACACCCCTACTGCTGCACAGAAGCCCTAAATGATCAGTATCTCCCACAAACTTACCTGATCTGCTGCAATCTACCTTGACCAGGCATACCACAAATTTGCGTCTGCATTCTTCGCCTGTGCCTCATGGACATCCGGCCAACAAAACATTCCTCCCTGAAGTGTATTTCCAAAGTGGCCATCACGCTCATATTATTACTTTGGTTTGAATCACTGCCTCGTTCTTTAAATTGTTCATATGCATGCCGCTTTTGCGCATACTTGCTCACCACCCACACAGTTGTGATGTTTATCCACCTACCTGTAACCTGTTGCACTCATCTAGTCGGCCTAGCTGAACCATTGACTCTGCGTCATTGATTGTATTTTTGCTCCTGTACTTACCTAGTCGGCATAGCTGAACCATTACCTTTGAGTCATTGATTGTATTTTTTCTCCTGTACTTACCTAGTCGGCATAGCTGAACCATTAGCTTTGTCATTGATTGTATTTTTGCTCCTGTACTTACCTAGCCGGCATAGCTGAATCATTGCCATTGAGTCATTGATTACATACATTACATTGATTTAGTATTTAGGTGACTCCCGGAACCAAATTGCTCCTACATGCTGATATTTCTAGCATATACTGTGCTTTGTATTTGTTGCCAACGGTTCCCACCGACTACTAATGTGGTATTCTAGATAGGCCTCCTTATATAACTATGTATCTACCAGCTATCTACACAGTCCTACTGAGGACTATCCTACACTCACTTATCATGCTAGATGCTAACCTACCTAACACCCTGCCTCCTTTGACGTCTGTAATACATCTGAACTGTAACTCTCCTGGCCAATATCTACATCCCAGCCACCTCTGTATCACTCCCATGTGACACACTTAGTAGAAACCTTAGACTCTGTGCCAGACTAACTAACCTGCACGAACCTCTCTGCAGGTCTCTTCCCCCTACCAACATCAAAACCAACTTCCAGCAGGTCTGTAAACCTCGTTATACTAGGCTACCTCTTCAACCCAATTCCAATATTTGCCCAATTCAGAATAACAAGCCTAAAACACCTAATACATCTACTACTCTATCCCCCCAAGCCACAGAGGTCACTAAGACCCCAGCACTCCTTAACGTGAGATCGCTTGTCGCCCATGCCCTAGACATTGCCGACCTAATCTCTGAAGGTAACCTCGACTTTCTCGCAATCACAGAGACTTGGCTACACAATGCAGCAGGACCTTCGCTCATGCTAGCCATCCCGGATGGCTACACGATAATCAGACACGACCGAGAAGTTGCAAGAGGTGGCGGCATCGCCATAATCTCTAAAACGAGCCTCTCACTCAGACTAGTACTCACCCAATCGATTCAATCCTGCGAGACCCTATCTGCCAAACACCAGATAAATAATAATCAAGCACTCACCATTCACCTTTTATATAGACCCCCAGACCCCTTAGGCACCTTTGAAGAGGATCTCTACAACCTACTCACTAATAATCTCAAACCTTGTTCTCAACTAATCCTCCTTGGGGACTTTAATTTAGGTTTCCATGACACCACGGATACTAATGCTACAATGGTAGCCAATACTATTCACGCACTAGGCCTAACTCAAAGAGTTGACAAGCCTACGCACCTGAAGGGAAGAACATTAGATTGGATAGCTGACTGTAACTGTTCAGCCACTATTTGGTCCATAATGCCCTTACTTTGGAGAGACCACTCTTTGGTGTCCTTTAACCTAGCTACTTCCAGACCTAACCCTACGGCCCTTCCACTAGCGCCACCTTGCTTAACCAGAAATAAAAAATGTATCACGGCAGAGAAAGTGATCCCAGCTATATTACCGACCCTCAACGCATTATCAGCTATTCTAAACCCGAGCACCCTTGTGCAAGAATTTAATAACATCATGCTCTCTACTCTAGATTAACTGGCACCTCTCAAACTTAGATCAAGCAAACCGAAAGCTCATCTAAATAAATGGTTTACTCCACAGCTAAGAGACCTACGCATTCTGAAAAGAAAGAGTGAAACCACCCGGAGGCTTTGCCCCTCAGTCGATAACAAAGCTAAATTCACTTTTGTCTCCTCACTTTACAAAAAAGAAGTTTGCCAGGTAAAACGTAACTCGTATGATGATCGTATAGCCAAATCCAATTCCAGTATGAAAGAGCTTTTTTCCATTCTAAATGAACTTGAGTCTCCTATCGACACACTGGACGCCTGTTCCAAGGACAAACCTTGGTGCACAGATATCCAGCAAGCCCTAACAAATAAAATTATCACACTCCAAAATGAAATCCAGCAAAAAAAAGAAGTACTCAAAATTCAGGATTTGCCTAAAATGCCCCATACCAATAATTTAATGGCGCATAGTAATACCTTCCACTTCTCCAAAATGACCACCTTGGAAGTAGAAAAAATTATCCTGTCGCTTAAACCATCTAATTATAAAGGTGACATCTGCCCAGCACAATTAATAAAAGACGCTGCCAGAGAATTATCTCCCTTTATCACTAAATTGATTAACGCCTCCTTTGCCTCAGGCACCATCTCTGCCAATCTTAAACAGTCCTGGGTACTCCCCCTCCTTACAAAGCAGACACTAGACCCCCTCATCCCCACTAATTACCGCCCTATCACTACAGTACCGTTTCTTCTCAAGATTCTGGACAAAGCTGCATACAACCAACTTCAAAAGCATCTAGAACTACACAACCTCCTAGGAGAGAGACAATCAGGCTTCCGTCCCCTACATGGAACAGAAACTGCCCTTATTGACTTGAAATCCCAAATTGACGAGCTGAGAGACAAAGGGAAAACAGTACTTTTGCTACTCCTGCACCTCTCAGCTGCCTTTGTTTTGGTGGATCATAAAGTCCTCTGTAGTCACCTGGATTCCGCCGCCCATTTCTCCCCGGAAGCCAATAGATGGATCGAGTCATTCCTGAGTGAAAGAACGATGAGAGTCTTCTCCCCCTCAGCAGCGGCAGATCCCACCCCCATCTCATGCGGTGTCCCCCAGGGCTCTTGTGTCTCCCCAACTCTATACAATATCTTCACCAAGCCCTTGTTTGATGATTTGGACCATCTCGTTATCACCTACACTAATTATGCAGATGATACACAGATCCTCCTCCCGCTTTCTGGGGATCATGCGAAAGACACGGAATTGGTGAACATGGTATATCTTATCATCCAGGCATGGATGGCCACTCATGGCCTCTATCTGAACGATGATAAGACAGAGTTAATTATCCTGGGCACCCAAGCCAATTTCAAAAAAGTAGGCCAGGAATTCTCCTCATTCAACATAGATGGGAATGCCATCCAAGTGTCCAAGCATGTAAAAACCTTGGGATTCTATCTTGATTCTACCCTTTCACTTGATAAACAGCTATAATCCCTTGCCTCCTCCACGGCCTACACGTGCAAACTGATAAGAGCCGGTAAACCATTCCTCTCCAATAAGAGCTGCTTAATCCTGGCTAGAGCTTTAATACTCTCCAGAATTGATTACTGCAACGCTCTATATTCCAGAGCTAATAAAACAATAACTCAAAGACTACAAATACTACAAAATAATGCCCTGAGAGCAGCACTAGGCATAAACAAAAGATCCCACATCTCCTCCGCCAGACGCCATCACAATTGGTTGACCACAGAGAATAAAATAAAACTCAAGATGTTACCCCTGACCCACAAAGCCCTTAATAATTCTGCCCCTAGATACCTGATTGACAAATTCCACAGGAGAACATCTCTCAGACCGACCAGAGCTGTTAATTCTAATTGTTTGATAATACCGAACTTTAGACTCACTACGATCGGAGGAAATAGCTTCCCGGTAAAGGCTGCAAAAACCTGGAACTCACTACCACAAGACTTGAGAGCGGAATTGCCCTATCTTCGTTTCAGAAAAAATGTCATTCAACTCCTCACCTCGACTGACCTCAGTTGACCTGTGTCACCTTCCTCCTGCTGGAATTATAATTCGTGACTCTATACATCTGCAACTCTGATTGACCTTACTTGAACTTTGTATATTTTGTAATTATTTGTGTTCCAGAGACCTATTGTATTCTCTACTGTACGTTATCATATGATGTAACCTGTAATTTTTGCATTTCCTTGCCACTGCGCCCTGCTACCCTTGGTTTTGGCGTGCATAAAAAGTGAATAAAACAAACAAACAAACAAACCCTGCAGAGGAACCACGCATACAGGTGATGATAGGTGACAAAAAATGTTCCTTCTTAGTTGACACTGGGGCCACTAAGTCATGCATAAGATAAGGGAGGGAAAGTTTCAACTGTCAAGCGAGGCCATGAACACTCAAGGATTCTCTGGGGCTCGAGGGTTGGTTCCCTTCACCGATAACATTGCCTTATCTGTAGGTGATCATGATATGTCCCTCCCGTTGCTATACTCTAAACATACTAGGTAGGGACATCATGAGCCGGTTGAATTTGACTATCTCCTTTACTTACAAGGGGATAATATGCTCCACATAGGCATAAACATGCTCACAGCACACAAATATTACAGGCTTTCTGCGGCAAAACAGTCGCCAGAGCAGAGCCAGTAGATGGAGAACTATTCCAATACGGGACGGACATGGCAATAGCATGGCTACCAGGGATTGAAGGGAACATTTGGAGGAGGCCAGCAACTTACCTTTTCAGGCCCGAGACACCGGCCAGTGAAAAGGAAGGGACAAGGATGTCACTGAGCATTGAGAGCATTGTAGCAACACAAAACTACATTGCAGTACATGCCCAAGACAGGGAAGGGAGAGCATGGAGGGCGGTAATAGCACTAGCAGAGGGGTGCCGACTAACCCAGGTTTCTGATGCGGAGCTCTTCTCAGATGATAAACGTGAGGGGGTGATGGTGTTTGAGATGAGCGTTGACATCTGGGCAACAGTGACATACAGAGACGTAGCACAGAAGGTGGCACTGGCGCTAGAGGCACCGGCCACTACCACTGTACCATTTCTAGAGGAAGATTTGGCTGCAGTACCTACATCTCTATGAACCACTAGTCCATATGACGTGGGCTGCATAAAGAGCATTGGAGGGGTGAAAATAAAGTGGAAGAAAGGAGCTGTTCTGCCAAGAATAAAGCAATACCCCCTATCAAACGAGGCAGATGTGGGTATATATGAAACAATATCAGCACCAAAAAACAGAGGCATATTAGTACCATCAGAGTCTCCATGCAACACTGCTGTGTACCCTGTGCACAAGGCTAAGGGAGGGTCTTGGCGTTTCATCCAGGATTTAAGACCCCTCAACCACATAGTGGAAGCAGAATACCCTATAGCGGCTAACCCGGCCACTATACTATGTGCGATACCAGCAGAGGCGTCACGGTTTACCATGATTGACCTCAAAAATGCATTCTTCTCAATACCTTTACACCCAACTCACAAGACTTGACAAGTTTCACATACCGTAATACAAAATGGAAACATACCAGGTTACCTCAGGGGTACTGCGAGTCACCATCTATCTTCAATAGGGTGATACAAATGGACTTGGGCAACATTGAGATGGAAAGCACGGTGCTGCAATATGTAGATGACATAATGATATACAGCACCACGGAGGAGAAGTGCAGGCGAGACTCCATCAAAATGCTCACAATACTAGCAGAAAAGGGGTATAAAGTAGACAAGGAGAAGATGCAGTACTGAGAAGAACAAGTGCTGTACATAGGCCAGCTCAGTTCACAAAATGGAAGGAACATTGCACCACAAAGGGCACAGGCCATAACCAACACACCCCAGCCACAGACAGTGAGAGAACTACAGCCGTTCTTGGGCCTATGCAACTACTGCAGGGCTTGCGTCTTTGACTACAGCTCATACACCAGACCACTGCTTGAGGCACTCAAAGAAGCACAGAGGGGGGGAAGAAGTTAAGGTTGACCACAGAAATGACAGAGGCATTCCAGGAGCTAAAACATGCCATATCAACAGCACCAGTACTTGCTACTCCAAATTATGAAGCACAATTTTTCATCTTCTCACATTGTTGCTCAGCAGTAATGAGGGCAGTGCTGACACAAAAAACTAGTATGGGACACAAACCAGTAGCCTTCTACAGTGGACACCTGGACCCTGTAATGTTAGGTCACTTCCCGTGCGAACAGAGCCTGGCTGCCTCTGCCTTTGCGGTAGAAAAATCATCATCGATAACAATGGGCTGTCCGACAACACTGTATGTGGAGCATGTCCTTTTTGCAATACTGAACAAATCAAAATCAACCTTGACCACTCAGAGGGCATCGGGGTATGAAGCTATTTTATCCAGGACAGAGCTAACGATTGTAAGGTGCAACAACGTCAACCCAGCGAGGTTCATAGCAGAGGTAGTAGAAGATGACAAATACTCTCATGATTGCACACAGGCCATTGACACTTACTCCAGCACACCAGCACAAGAAAGGTTGAGGAAAATGCCCTGGGGGGGGGGGGCTGTACATTGATGGGTCTTCAACAATTGACCAAGGTGATGGGATACGCAGAACAGGAGCGGCAGTGGTTAGACTGACAGAGTATTTAACATATGTTCCAGTGAAATGTGTTCAGTTACCACAACACTACTCTGCCCAAGCAGCAGAATTAGTGGCCCTAATTTTAGCACTAAAAGAAAGCATTGGCAAAAGAATAACCATATATTCCGATAGCCCGTACATCACATCAACTGTACATTCTGGGTTAATAAAGTGGCAGCAAAGAGGATTCAGAAGAGCAGACGGCAAACCAGTGCAACATGCCCTACTACTTGATGAATTAATTGAAGTAATTGAAGATCCCAAATAGGTAGCCCTGGTGAAATGTCAGGCCCATACAAACGGGGATGACCCTATTTCCAAAGGTAACGAAACAGCAGACACACATGCTAAATATGCTGTTTATTTTGGTGAGATTTGGACCCCCCCAGAAAAAGAAAAAGATAAGGGGAGGGCTGGGGCAAGACAGATGTTGTTGAAGGATGGGTACACTCACATCCCTGAAAATCAAATTATGGAAATACAGGCAGCAGCACCCATGGCAGAACAGGAGCTATGGGTAAAAAGGGGATGCACAATGTCCCCCACAGATGCATTATAGCGACAAAACAAAACAGGCAAACTAGTGATGTCCCTGGCCCTATTTAAAACAGCCCTGGCCCAACTACACCTTCCCGCACACACAGGAAAAGAAGTGACTGCAGCAAGGATAAAGGAAGGGTGGTTCTGTCCCGAGCTAAATTTGTATGTTGCAAAGTTCATTAGCAATTGTCTTACTTGTCAACAATTTACGGCCGGTCACACGCTGCAAGTGATCAAAGGTGTTACACCCCGGCCGGAAGGTCCCTTTCTACACCTCCACATTGACAACGTTGACATGATCAATGTATGTCAAGGATACAGGTACATGATTGTGGTAGTATGCCCATTCTCAAGGTGGATTGAGGCGGCCCATGCTCCCATGCTGACGCTTTTAGAGCTGCAAAGTTCTTAGTGAGGGAAGTTTTCCCGAGGTGGGGGGTATGCGAAGTGTTGCGGTCTGAAAATGGCCCGCACTTTGCCAATGAAATGTTCCAACAAATCACTGCCGTCCTTGGCATAAAGCACAAGTTTGCGTGTGCGTATCACCCACAGGCGAATGGCGTTTGTGAATGCCTCAATGGCCTCCTAAAAGAAGAAATAGCAAAGATTAAGCAGTCAATCAAGAAAAGCTGGCTGTACTGTCTCCCCTTGGCCCTATTTGAGTTAAGAAACAGGCCAGGGTCGGATCACCACCTCAAACCCCATGAGGTGGTGACCGGACACCAAATGCACCTCCCATTGACACCTCCATCAAGGGCTATAACATTCTGCCATTCGTCTCAAACTGTTTTTGGTGATGAAATGTACGAATATGTCTCTTCCTTGATTACTAGTGTCGCCTTTATCTCTCAACAGCTTGAGCGGACGCGGGGCGGGTCGAAGAACATCCAGCAAGAAGAAGGAGAAAATGAACAACAGGAACAAGCAACACAGTGGACAGTAAGTGAAGGGGATAGAGTGCTGCTACGGAACTATAACCGCCGGTGGAATAGCCCCCGGTTCACGGGGCCCAACCTGGTGGAAAAAGCAGCTCCTAAAGTGGTCAAGCTCCGAGACAAGAACGTGTGGACACATTTGTATGACATCAAGCCCTACAAAGATCAGACCTGCCCTTGCGTCGATGACAGGGCCAACACAGCAGCAACAGCAACAAGCGACAACGGCAGCACAGCCCCTGACCCCTCCCAAACCCCAGACACCTCCAAGGACTCAAGTGGACAATTGCCCCTAGCTCACCCCAAGGTCACGGGATCCCAAAGTAAGAAGAACACGGCCCCGATAAGCCTCGTCCAAGAACACGGCCCCGATAAGCCTCGTCCAAAGAAGCCCCGCCCCCTGCTGCCATCTAAATGAAGGACGTTGCCTAACAAATTGTCAAATTACAACACACTTGTAGACACGTGTATGTTCTCTTTTTCCTTTTTGTCTCGCACATGCAGGTTCTGCAAAAGTACTGGTTTGGTGTAAAGATAAGTGAAATAATTAAAATCTTACATTTTGCCCAGGAGTAAATGCTGCCCACAGATGACGATACCCCTGAAGCCCTGTCACATCAATTTGTGTACGCCATAAAGAGACCAAAATATTTAAAGAAAATGAAAATACGTGTGTATTATAACACATTCATTTTGGCCATAGAGCAATCATTCCCACATCTCCACGAGCATGTAACAGCCCTGAGAGATAGGACATTAAGGTACGCGTGGGAACAGCTTTTCACCTGGGCATTAAAGGATTACGTAATAGGGAGAGCTTGAATAATAAAGACTAACAAATTAATGCGCATTTTCTAGACATTTTCAGGCGGGCATCTATATCATCAAAGGTATACAGCTGCAGGACCGCAGCAAAGGTAAGAGAAACATGCTAGTTATATTAGCTATTGTAATAAAATGTATAGGCCTATTGTTTATCACTGGTCTACTTGCTGCCACTGTCTGGCAGGCAGACTATGCTTCCGATGTCATGGCTGCACCACCTACTAATAAACCCCCCACCACGCTGCGACAGGTACGGTGTCAGGTGGTACAAGTAACGCAAGAGTAAAAGGGAAGAGGGTTAAACGTAGCACAGATATTGATATTAATGGAGTAGACACATATCTTACAGAATCCGCACATGTCTCAAACAACATGTGGTACCAGCACATGTCCAAAATTGGTCGAGGGGCAACTAAGGACAACTGCTATCTGTGCTCGCTTATCCCATATGCTATGAGTGCATCCAGAACATTTGTGACCACTGAAGTACCTGCAACATCGGTAGAGTGCCTGATATACCTGGCCCTGTTCAAAACAAAAGGACGATTTCAAGGCAGAATGGCAATAATACAGTGGAAGACGAGGAATACATACCAGTATGAAAATAACTTCATCAAAACATTGCCCATGTACAATAACTACTGGCAACTTACACAGGGGCTCCAGTATGTGATGGATGGACCAGAAAAAGGGGAAACAAAGGAAATTACACTGAATTACCTACCATGTGACTGGTGTGCAAAAGAAGTTTCTGGAGTACTAGGGTGCTGGGAGAGACCACTGCTAGTAATATATGGAAAGGTGTATACGAAGGAAGGGTGGACGGATGGAGTTATGGGGAGTAATATGGTAACATTTTACTTAGCATTGCCTTGCCCAGCAATTCAGGGAAGAATATGAGGAAAGCACAGGGTCTACCCTGGATAAGCAGGGATGATTAAGCCAGCCCTCCAATCACACAACAGGAAGACACACAACTCTTTTGGTGGCTAGGCAATCAGGCGGACCCTAGAAAACATTAAACACTCAGGTCCATATGCATAGATGTGTATTGGGCACGTCTGGAAAGAACACTAGACTCAATTTAAACCAATTTAGAGGGCGCATTGCTGGGTTCAAAGACAGCCCACATCAGCACAACAGCAATTTTACCCTGCCTCATGGCGCACACAAACAAAATGGTCAGGGGTAGGACTAATAAAATGCATTAGTAGTACAATGGCTATCCTAGTAGTGCATTAAGCTATTAATGCGATACAAATGACATTACCCTCTGGTGAAGTTAAAACTATCTTACAGCTCCCACCAGCCTACTCCATAAGACACATGTACAGCGATACAATCAGCAGAAATTGCCCGTATCTTCACTATGAAAAGATCTTTTTTCTGGTGCTGCAGTTACTCACTGGACTTGTATGAACACTATATATGAAAAGAGTACCTTAGATTTAGGAAAGACCTCAATGCTGTTTTTTTAATTGACTGTAATTTCTTTTTCATATCTATCTTCCAGATCTGCTTTTAAGCGTTTAACTTCTGAATGCGTGTGTTACTTGTTGCATATGTATATGTATTGTGGTCGACGCGAGTAGGAGCGATTGGGAGCGGTGCTCCTCTGCTTTGCGCAGTTCCATCTCTCCTATACTTTTATTTCTGATAGAAACCATCCCAGGACGCTTTCTTTTTAAAATAAAAGAATAAGAATTAGGAACACACTTCCTTCAGCATTCTGCAAGTAGAGGTTAGATTGCTTTAGCATCACGCAAGCGTTGCGGAGGACGTAGGATAACACAGGGGCAACGTGCTGATCTTGAAAGCAACACTATGCCGAGCAACAGAGGTTCAAATCGCGGATTTGTTCTTTTGAACCAAACTCATGTATCGCTATAAAAACACTATTAAATAAAATAAATCAGGCATTGGGTGCCAGTGGCGTCCTCCTGCTCCCCACACTCACTATGCAGGCATGGTTCTTGCCAGAGGGGAGCCATGTAGACAGGCAGCACTACACGTTTGCATGGCTGTTCCACAAGCGTGTAATTCTTGTATGCTTCTTATTTGGTCATGTAAATGGGGGTGCGGGGACAGAAGGTGCTCCATTTAAATGTGTGTGCACTCCCTCTGTGTTCTACTTTTTCATTTTTGGGTGTTCATGACAATTGAAACGGAGTGGCGGTGAATGTCTGACTTAAACACGTTACATTGTGCAGCCTCCTGTCTGTCCCGTTAAAGCCTGTGACCTTTTCCGTGGCTCGTAAACATGAGAATGCAGCGCTGGGCTGGCAGGCCGCCTGGTCCACACAGGCTGCATGGGCAGTGCCTTTAGGTTTCTCAGCCAGCAGCAAGTGCGAAGTCACAGTCCCTGCACGCTATTTTTCACCCTATTCTGTAATGTATCTCTGAGGTGCTTTTGCAACTGGGAAGATACATTTTAAAATAGTGTTCTCCTCACAGAGCAGCAACCCACTTGCGAGCTGTAGTTTCACACTGAGGTCATCGCCATAAATAGTTAAGAATCCAATACCCACGGGCCTGCCAGTGCACGACCGGAAAATGCAGTGCTCCTAAGGGTGCTTTTATTCTTTGAAGACCGGTTTGCTGTTACACAGCACCCCGCCTGGCACTAAGCCAGCCGTCTTGGACCTGAAAAGTCAGCTGGACGAGCTCATAGACAACAGCAAGTCAGCACTTCTCCTCCTCCTATAACGGTCTGCCGCATTTGACCTGGTCGACCATAAAATCCTATGCCACCACCTCACGACCTCAGCCATTGTCTCCAGGGCTACTGCCTGGATTGCCTCCTGCCTTGAAGGAAGAGTCATGAAGGTATTTGCAGAAAATGTGAATGCCCCCCGCATGGGGTACCTCAGGGATCTTGCATCCACCCAACCCTCTACAACATCTTTACCAGGCCCCTTATTGACATTTTGGACTCCCGTAGCATAGCCTACCCTAACTATGCCGACGATACCCACATACTGATCCCTCTCATAGGTAATTATGCTGAGGACTCAAACACCCTCAATAACACTTACTATTGATACAGTCTTGTATGGCAGCCAACCATCTTTGCCTGAACAGCGACAACATGGAAATCCTGCTCGTTCGACCACTGAGAGCCCTAGAAATTCTCTCCAAAGATTATTCCGCATTCTAGACTGACAACATTTCCATTCCCATCTCATCCTCGGTTAAAACCCTAGGGGTCACCTCGAGGCCTCCCTCACCATGTCACCCCAAGTAAACGCCATTGCCTCATCAGCAGCCTATGCAACTAAAGTCCTAAACGTTGCCAGACCTTTCCTCTCCAGAAAGAGCTGTCTAACTGTGGCCCGGGCTATCGTTGGCTCTAAGTTAGACTACTACAATGTCCTCTTTGCAGGCACCTCATCCAGCATTATCAAACAACTCCAAACTATTCAAAACAACGTGCTGCGAGCAGCATTAAACATCCCGAGAAGAGAACACATCTCTGAAGTCAGAAAAGAGGCACACTGGCTGTCTAACGGAATTCGCATCAGCTTCAAAACTCTATCACCCACAAATGCTTATCCAACACAGCCCCCCCATCTCTCTCCGAAACTAATCACGATCTACTCATCAAGAGCCACCAGGACACCATACACTGACCACCTACTCCTTCCCAAGGTAAAACGCACCAAAGCAGGCGGCTCTAGCTTTCCCTACTTAGCATCCAAACAGTGGAACTCCCTTCACCCCCTCTGAGAACAAAGAAATCCTACTGGGTATTCCGAAAAGCACTCAAAACACAGCTTTTCCGTTCATCTCTAAATAAGCCACTGGGGCTCCTTTATACCCACATATACAGTATCTGTAACATAACGCAAAAATTTGTATAATCCGTATGAATGCCCCACCAACCACATGTACTTGCTACAGCACCTCGATGCCTCAGGGCTGTTTGCGTGCTATACAAATGAAATCAACAAATAAATAAACAAGTGCAGCTTTGACAATATATACAAATAGAGGTGTATTGCAAAGAGCAGTTCCAAGCTTCAATTGCAGTGAAGTATAGCAGTGGTCTGCAACTTGTGACTCACCTGATGTATTGTACTACACCTCCCATGATACCTCACCATTCACTATGCTCAGGGCCAGCCCTAGCATTTGGGTTGCCGTGGGCGGCATGAGAAGTGTGGCCCCCCTTATTTGCATAAATGGGGACCCATGATATTACAGAAGATGATTTCACAGAATGAGTCATTAATATACAAAATAGCATGGGCAGTTACATTAAAACATGTTTCCATTAGCAAGGCAGGAGACAAATACAATGTGATGATATTCCATATATGATTAGTCTCTGTTAACATTAACCTATCTGGCAATATCAGGACTGAGTCTTTATTTTCTAGTAG
Organism: Ambystoma mexicanum; assembly: GCF_040938575.1. Lineage (NCBI taxonomy): Eukaryota > Metazoa > Chordata > Amphibia > Caudata > Ambystomatidae > Ambystoma > Ambystoma mexicanum. The sequence goes on along the minus strand of NC_090925.1, from coordinate 641,990,396 downwards.
CAGACAAAATGAGAAAGAAGCCTCGTCTATGTAACCCCTGAGCCTTCATTGGAGGGGGTGAGCAGGCCACAGCTGTTTGGTGGGATGCAAAAATTGAAAGGGGAAGCCGGGGATTCCATCACATAATGTTCCAATGGCAACTGAGCTGGTTTCGTGACTGCTGCTGAGATGTTATGTTTATATCTTCCTTTAAATCTTATGGCTTGTTTTCTCATTCCTGCTGCAAAATGTGCTGCAAAATATGATGCTTCGACTCTGGGATGCATACGGCTCCCTCACATCACTAGGTGTGGGAACTTCTGGCCCCCATAGCAAAAATCAAAAGCTGGCACCCATGAATATACTGACACTAAGTGTACATATCTTAAAGTGAAATGCATACGTTTGATTCAATTGACCTTTCCCCTTAGAAGAAAGTGCACCAGACAAAAGAGCATTGGCATTTAAAAAAACATTACAACACCAGAAAAATGACCTAAGAGGGGAGATTTTCCAATAACTATGCTGGCAAAGTATAAAAGGGGCCCACCTGTTAATCCCAACAATTATAGTGAAATATTCCCAGAAAAACTAAATCCCAGAAACAGACATGTGTTTTGATGACACTTGTATGTGGTATTGTGTGTAAGCGTCTGCACTTGGACAACCTGGGTGAAATCCTTGTAGCTGAACACTTGAGCAAGTTTACCGGACTCAAAAATACCCAAGTGGGGTAGCAGCCACCATCTGAAAAAAGTGTGCCCACCCACATTTAGCCTCTATTATGCACTTGGTGTGTGGTTCTAGAATACAAATGACCCTTTGCATTTCTTAACACGGAAACGCCTTGCCCAAAACAATGAATGAGCCATGACTTTAAATCGCTACCCTTTAAAAGCCAGGCTACAGAAAAGAAAGTGATTAGCAGTAATTATGCGGCCTGCAGCATCTGATGGGTCGCTGGGAGCGGGTATTTATCAACAGGGCATCACAATGGCTTGGGAGGTGACACTGTAGCCTTGCTTGGACAATGCGCAAATCGCCCAAATAAGCAGGACAGCCCCTCTTTAAAAGAATGTGATCTGCGATAGTTGGGGCAGGCACTGGTGCCTGCAGGGGGGCCCCCTGAGAGCAGACCCTGTGCCACTGCACACACTGCACATGCCTCGGGCCGGCTCTGACTATACTGGCTAGGGCTGGTGGGAGTTGTAGTCCAAAACACATGGTGTGCCAAAGGTTGCAGATCCCGGAGTAGTGTGGCACTGCAGTGATACATGTAGTAGCACAGTGCAGCACAGAAAACATTGCACCGTTTTACAGTCTGCCGAAGAGTCTAGTATAGTGTGCAGTATCAACGCACAGAAACAGATGGCCAGGAAAGGCCTCTGGCTCCATGACCATTCCCAGAGAGTTGCTTGTTGGAAGGGAATTTGCTATGGACATTACAGAGGGTGTTGCCACAAACTTTTTTTTATATCACATATTGATCAGTCAGCCTAGACACGCAAATTCCATGTCACCTCACGCACATCTTTTTCAAATTAGCTGTAACTTTTTGCATCTGCGGCATCTGTTTAAGGTGATTCCATGTATCCTTCTGTGCATACAACAGTTTTTAATGCTTCCCAGCCTCTCTCGCCATTTATGGTTGATCGTAATATCCGGTCCTGAATAACCCCAGAAAACGTGCACTGGAAAATGCAGTAGGTTGTGTTGGTCTTGGTCCTTTATGTTTGTGTTAAACCCAAGTGCTCGTACAGTGCTTCCCCTTTGGACAGTCAGCCTGCAAGGTATCTTCGTCCCTGTGTAGTTGTGGCTACCTGCTCTGGAGACACATATGATATGATGATAGGTTATTTATAACACTCTCAATGATTTCTAAGCACGGATGCGGGGATTGAACTGGGCAATGCCGCAGGGCCGCCCAAGGTGAGGCAGGGTAACTGATGCTACCATCAGCAGGCCAGGAGAGGGGCAGCCCCAACCACTTGCCTGCTTCTCTGCCCCACAGCTCAGAGACACGCAGTCTCTGCTACACAAAGCTGAGGAAGGGTGAGGTGTGAACAATCACCTCACCCTTCCTCTAAGCAACAAGGTGCTAAGCACCTAAGGAAACCAACAGTCAGGCAGCGCTCAGGATCAAAGATCTGCCCCCCCAGGGGGCCAGACAGTCGGCTACCTGGCCTGGGCTGGAACACATCCCCCAATACTATACACATCAAAGACCCAGGGCTCCCCTGGGTCTTATAAATAAGATCAGCATGCTCTGAGAAAACACAATCTGTTTGTGGCCCCTGACCGGGGACCCATAAAAACAGGAGGTTCGCTGTTTACTCAGTGTCTTCCAACCTTTGCTTCTTTACCACAAAACCTTCCCACCCTACAAAATAAGGGAGAAGAACAAAGGAAAAGAGGTACAAGTCACTGTACGGTGCCTACAACAAGTCGTGGGACATGAGAAAGCGGCACGGGCCAGAGGGGGTAACCTCAGGACCCGGTGCCCAAAAGTATGATACTATTATGATATGTGATTATTGTTATCTCCATAACCATATCTGTACAATAAAATCCTACGGCCTTTTATTGCCAACACTTGACAAAATTTTGTGAGCCAAATTATTCCGGGTGAGGATAAGGGGTCGGCCAACACTAGTGTATGCATATGGGTTCAGCAGTTACTGTGGTGTTCTGTGACGTCTTGCTTCCAAGGCGAGCATGTGCTATGATGAGAGTCTGATACCTTCACTGTTTGATAACTTAAACAAGCTTTCATGGTGCGTTACTGCTGCTCTCGGTTCCAGCACAGCGTGTCAACAGTGCAGTATACAACAGTGGTGCAGTGTCATCTAGTGCTATATACAAACGTCATCACAGTGCTGTGGAGAAAAGTGCAGCCTCCCATGGAATTGCCAAGCAACAGTGCATGATGATTAGTTTTGATTTCATATGACACATGCTAGTGTATTTTGTGTCATGTGCAGCGAAGTCAAGAGAAAAGTATTACCCAAGTACAATGAGGGTCAGCCCTGGCTCAAGGTGCGCTCAGAGGGTGCGGCCGCACAAGGGCACCCCTACGGCGCAGCAAACAAGGGTGCGTTGCCCCCAGGTCAATGTCATGTAAACAGCGCCTATTGAAGAATCACGGCGTGATTTAATATGCGCTGTGGAGTGTCCCTAGGTCTGGAAAAGATCCGGGGCTACGCTAAGGTCAGGACTGTCGGGATTCGGGGTTAGCTAGCCTTTTGGTTGTAGCTCTTGAGATTATATCCGTGGCTACAACCAAACAACACGGGGATATAGCCCTCCCCGGCCCCCCCTAGCAACGCCTCTGGCTGTTGACATGACACTGAGCTGGAGGCAAGGCACCTTAACCACACTTTACAAGAACAGAAGGGGGCTTAGTTCTGAGTGAGCCCCCTGCTGTTCTGTATTTGTGATGGGCGGGGTGCACACTAATCTCGCACAGGGCACTGGCAGACATGGGGCAGTCACTGATGAGGGGCAACTAATAGAATGCCAGTCCCACTACTTTTATTTTATACTGTTTGTAGTTCCACCACTTTATACGACTTTTTCCGGAGCTGCACCTTTTGCTGTCAAAGCAAACTTATTCATTTTATGGGCCCTTTGATAATAACCACCTCACTTGGGCTCCTGTTAAACCAGCAAGCAGTATAACAAGCTCCCTGCATTGCTTAAGAGGTGCCTTTTGGGGTGTGGGCTGTGCAAGTGCAGAAGCACATATTCATCACATAGTTTGCTCATGGTCTATTTATTGGACCAATGGACCTTTGTATTATTGTTACTTTGGGGTCTTGATCATCATCTCTAAGAGTAACAGGTGATTTTACGGAACGATTGTGCTATATAAAAAGTCAGGACTTCACCTCCTCCTCATGAATTTCATTTTTGAGTAGAGAGAAAAAGCATTTTGCCACTAGTTCTATGTATACTTGCACTAACATATTCAAAGATGTAGAAGTGTTGCACAACAATATAAAGTCTCATATCAGGGCTGAAAATGAAAGAACATATGAAAAGGCCCCACGCCCCAGTTCACGTTCCAATCTATGCCCATCCCTGCCAGTCACATGTATAATGCTTCTTTTGGTACACTTCGACCACTGACTCTATGTGTTTTATTATCTTTGGATTAAAGGGCTATATAAATTCAATAAAATACAAATACAAAATACAAATGTACAGCGCAGTGATGCATTTTGCCTAGTTCACATTCTCCCAAAACTTGTAATGCATAAATAAATAAATAAATAAATAAATAAATAAATAAATAAATAAATACATAAATACATAAATACCTTGGTAACCGGTCACATCAGATACTAGGGAAGCACATGAGAAAAACAGTTGCAGTAGCCAGGGGAATTCAGTTTAAGGGCACCGATTGACAGAGTGTTTCCCTATGGAATTGCCATTATAAAATGCTTTTTTGAATCAAGCCCTAAGTCTCTCTGGCCACAATCGTAAAGTCAAAACACCAGGGAAACCAGCAAAATATTGAGGTGTCCAAAAAAATGGGATAAGAGAACCCCAAAAAGTGAATTGTGTTTTAACAATTGGCAAATCATTATGTGGTTTCCAATACTTGATTAGCAAGGCATGTTTGCGGGCAAATATTGATGTTTATCAGCAGAGCATGGGTGTATGCTCCAGCGGCAGAACAGTCAGGGATCAGGAAGGTCAGGCTAGATCAGCGGTATTCAAACTGTGGGGCGCGGCCCCCCAGGGGTCCGCGGGTGCATCCCTGAGGGGCCCTAAGTGCTCAGCATGAAATGTAAAACAAAAAAAAAGATTTTTGTTTAGATTGGAAGAAATGGGCTGGGGCGGCTCACGTGGTCAGGCTGAAGCATGAAACTGTCTCAGGCAACAATGAAAAAGAGTCCCGCAGTTGTAAATGGATATTCATTCCTTTAGTCACAGGCTGGGCCTCATTACAACTATGGTGGTACAGTAACAACGGTGCCGGCAAGCTACCGGCACCGCTGCTACTGTACCGCCATAGTACGAGTTGTGCTCGCGGGTGCCTGACAGCCCGCCAGGTCTGACCTGGCAGGCTGTGCGGCACCCGCGAGCACTGCTTGTCGGAGGCAACGGCACCGTTGTTAATGGTGCCAGTGTATCCGAGCTCCCCATTCCCATCGAGCCCTATGGGAATGGGGATCTACCGGTACGTGCATCGCGAAAGGGCAATTACGAGGTCTACCTAACTCAGCATGACCCGGTAATTGCCCATTCGCGGGTGCTGGACCTAGATGCAACTCCGGCGGCAGCTGTGCCAGTTTTACTGCCAGTTTTACTGGCACAGCTTCCGCCAGGGTTGTAATGAGGCCCAATGTTTCAATAGTACGCAAGGAGGTGCTTTGTGTTCAAATGTAAGTAAATTGTGATATATTCAGCAACAATAACTCAAACAGGCCCACATTGGCCAAAATGGTGGCCCATTTTGACTGGCCCACACTAGCATTTTACATTTTTGGTACAGGCATTGCCCTATAGGCCAGTCCAAGCCTGGCGGCTCATCCATAATGGCGAGGGGGTGCCCACCCAGTGGCCCCTCACCCATTATGGAGGAGCTAAGGAGCCAGCCCAGTGAAACCGTGAGCACTCCCTCAGCTGCTTTTTCCAGCTGATGGAGTGCTCCTGGGCTGACTGGACTGTCAAAGTGAAACACTGTTTCCCTTTGACAGTTCAGTTTAGTCCCTCAGCCGCACATGCTCACTGGGCCATGCAAGGCTGGGGCGTTTTGCTTTGCCAGCATTACATAGCTCATTGGAAATGTTGGCTGGGACACTGCATGTCTGTATGTCCGAGGGGGAGCTCCTGCGCCTCCTCGCAAATACGGACAGAGCAGCCTGGAGCAGGGCGTTTCAGCACCCACACGCAGGCCACGTTTATGTTCATTTCTTTTTTTTAAACATGTGTATGGATGCGTGTATGCTTATGTTATGAGTGAGTGTATGGTGATAGATGCTTGTGTGAATGATAGAGTGATTGCTGTATGAATGTGCAGCGCCTTGCATACACACATAAACATGTTGATTGTGTTAGGCCCAGTGGAGCACAGGGGACAGGGATGGTATATTTTTACTGGACATCTATCATAGATGTCCAGTAAAAAATGTCATGCCTGCCCCTTCGGCCCCCAGCACCAATTGCAAACTGGTTGGCTATTTACCCATTTTTTTGTTAAATGTATGCTCTACAATGCAACATTTTAACCCATTATTTAAAAAATATTCACGGGGGAAACCCCCCTCCCCCGAATCCCTCTTTATTGGTTCAGGCTCCCTCACTATGCTCAGTCGCTATGGCATTTTTGGGGGAAATAGTTATGCCCCTCCACTTAGAAAAATCACCAGCCACCACTGGGCCTCAGACTGTGTTGGGAACGGGATGGGGGGAACCCAGGAACTATGGAGGGAGCACAATGGCCGGGAACCATGGGATAGTGGTGGGAGCAGAGTGGGGAGAGCCCAGGGTGTGTGATGGGGTGGGGAGAGACCAGGGACTGGGTAGGAGTGGGATGAGGGAGCCCAGTGACTGTGATGGGACCGGCCTGCCCAAATTTTGCTCAAGGGGGCCCTGGCCAAAAAAGTTTGAAGACCACTGAGCTAGATGGCAATGGCATTGTGTGGACATTATTGATACATTCCCATGTCTTAAAGTAAGGCTGGATGAACTTCCACAAGTGACTAAATATTTGCAGGCAACGAGGCAAATGTTACTGACCAGTGGCAATGCATCGGTCACTCTTAGGGGTTTGAACTAGCCGCACCATGCTCTCTCTAAGCACTTCACTGCTTACCAATGACTCACCCCCTGTTTTTATTTATATGTGCTTCTATTGTCAGCACCGAAAAGGCTCTATGGAGGGTGGCAGCAGTCTTCCCCTCCCTCGAAGGGCCTCGTTTTCTACCCCTGGGTGACTTCAAACGTTTCCAAACAAAACTCAGTAAAAGTTATAAAAGTGCACAATTTCGCTCCACCCAAAATGCAAGTGTTTTGTCAAATCCCATAGTTTGCCCAGCATTAATTGTAAGTTAGCATAGGGGTTTGTAGAGTAGCAGGTGGATGCATTGTCCCTGGCTCCTGCCCCCTCAACACGTTATACTGTAAAAGCAGGAGAAGGGCTGTATGTGGTACGCCATGTGTTATGCCAATACCACATTGAGTGTATGAGAGACGTTATGCACTCAGACAGCCATACCAAATGTACTCTCGCACTGAAAGTGTTGGAAGGATGCGCATTGAAGGATGTCAGCACACACCTATGGAAATCATGGAACTTAAAGTGAAATCTGACAAGGGCAAAGTGATGTCATGAAGAAGCTATATGAACCTATGCTGAAACTATATGAAAATACTTAAGAGTGATGATGTAACTGATGAACCAAATATAAAGTAATCGAGAATACAAAGATGATTAAGTAATTTTCTGGCAAATAACTGTAAATAGGCAGTAACGCAAGATAGATCAGACATATAGAGGCTTGCTATAGAGTAATATATATTGTGGCAAGGACGGCCATGATAGGAAAATGGACGTTGGCTCATGTTGAATTCAACCAAGCTACCTCAGAGACAGAGCAAGGCTGCGGAATCAGAAGATGCTGGAAATGCAGTTTGTGTGCAAAACAACAATGAGTCAATGTTGGCCTAGGATCAAGGATGCTATTTTAAGGAATAATTGCAAGGCACAAGGGGAGTTACATGGATAAGCCTTAATGTGAGACATTCATCTTAGATTAATGAAGAAGAAAACATCTGCAATTAAAAGTGTATGGAGTCTAGGCAAGGTAGAATGATGAAGTCTCTAGAGGCCAAGAGGAGCAACAACACCCTGCATAATTGAATCAAATAGCAGTAAATAAGAGGCTGAAATGACAAATTTGTGGTCTTTTCAGATATGACTTAGAAGTCAAAGACAAGGGCTATTAGAGCCTCAGTCGAAGACAGTGGTGTGCTCACACTCCCTCAAATGTTCCAGGACAGTGAGCAGACTGCAAGGTAAACTACAGATGGAAGACTTTGGTTTATGGCCGACTGATGAAGGATGATGGATACATTGGGAGAACAGGGAGTAATCCGACGCAATTCAAAGCATCTATGCTTTGTTTCATGTACGTGATGCTAAAGAGCCAAAAGTCCAAGGTTGGGATAGCATGCCAACCAATCAGTGGATCTAAGGAGCAACCTAACATACAATGTTGCATAGACCAATCTACTGTTATTTTGACCACTAAAATCGTTTTTAGAGGTAGTTCAAGGCGTATCCTACAGATAAGGGGCAGACAATGATGTATTCATTCTTATATGTTCTATATGTAGATATGTTTCCTTAACCAATCCCTTCCTTCAATAGGTTTATGATTTATCAGGTAGGCTGACATCATAGATTACATATTTTGGGGTATAAGACCTCTGTCTAATCAAGTTAAGGTGTGAGTGTGCGGGCATCAGTCCGATACCTGTCAGTTCTCCCTGCTTTATTAAATGAGATTAAAGTAGTACTTTGCCATATTCCTTGAGTATGTCCTGTTATTTGGTCTGAGAACTTTATTTGAAATACCATCGAGCACAAAAGATGCTTCAAGTAGGTGCATGGAAAGGTCAGTTAGTAATCTTGCAATGCAACAAAAAAAAACAGAGGGTGTTAAGGTGGATCAGGCAAGATGAGCATTGGCTGAGCAGATTGAGGCAATATGCCCCGAGATGGTGGACCACCCTGTAGGTAAAGGCCTGCCACCCAAGTTAAGGGCAGAGTGCAGCAAGGGTCCCTTAACATGGGTGGTGGTGCCGTTCCTGAAAGGGTTGGCCTGCCACTGAGGGGGATATCAGCATTGGCACCCTAATGGTTTCTTTATTTTTATTGTTTTAAAAAATAACTTACCTTCCCTGCCTGTACCAGCGCCGGCAGTGGTACTGTTTGTTTAGTCCGTTTTTCATATTGATGACTGTGATGTCATAAACATGCAAAAAAGGACATGCAAATGGCAGCACTGAGCAGCGCCAGGCCGCACAACAAAGGTACGTTTATTTATTTGGTAAAAAAAAAATAATAATAATTAGCACCCTTGTAGGGAGCTACACTGGTGCTAAGGTGAAGGAGAAGCGGGGAAGGGAAGCCCCCAACACCAATGAAAATGATCAGAACGCGGGCTTTCCTTAGTGAATATAGCCCGCGCTCTGAGCGTTGTCATTGGTTGACGGCGCTTCCGAGGGTGCTAATGTGTATTCCAGTGCTGGAGCAGCAAGAGGTGTTATACTAGGACCGGCTGCATGTACGTTGGCACAGGGGGAGTGGTGACGTGTCCGTCCCTGGTAGAAGCGATGGGCATTGGCTGGAAGCATGAACGGGAGCTAGGGGTCAAGAGAAGAAGCACAGAACAAGTCGTTATTTATTGATTACGCACTTCCTTGTTTGTTTAGCAATAAAATGCTTACACAAAATCATGGAAACACTTTACATGGCGGAGGGGTTGGGCTCGCGCGGTCGCTGTGAGTAATGGTATGACCTGAAGCAACACCCCTTATTTACAACCTCGTTCTCACGGGTGTCTTGCAAAAAGAAGAACGGAACAGGGGAGATGTAATAATGGAGTCAGGTGCACCAAAACCGGAATGAAGCGCACAGTGCAGGTCGAACTGACAATAGCGCTCTTCTACAGAAGCACCCGAGCAAGGACAAGTGCTCGAGTGAGTCCAGACTGGAGTAGGCCGCTTCAAACAGGAAAGCTCGCCAGTCCTCCGGCATTGCTGCAGTCTGTCTTTAACACTGCCAAGTACAACAGCCTCTCTTCCTCGATGAACGCTGCGCTGCCTACGCCAGAGGCCGGGCATAAAACTGAGTGAAACGGCGCCGAGATTCTCGCCGACGTCCTCTATAATTCTCGCGATACAGAAATGTGCACAGGCCATGGTTACGTGCCCCCTCGCCACCACCGGGCTGCAGGGCTAATTGGAAGCCTTTCCCGTCTTCTTTAAGAATTGCTTCGACAGGGGTGTAATTTCTCCCTATCTGTTTTTGAGAAGTCTGTGAAGCCATCATACATGGAAACAGTGCTTAAAATGGAAACTCAGAAGGGCAGGTCCTCACTATCCCAGACTACCTGCTTACAGTTTGTTATGGGGGCCGGGGTGATGGCCCTCGTTGGTGAAGGGCTATGCAGGGCAGGCCGTCTACCCTCAGTACGGCGCTGGCGCAGCGCTGCAGTAATGCACAGACGCAGGGGCAGGTGGTAAATGCCGAGCGGGAAGACGCTCAGCCATTTATTGTGTTAGTCACATGGTGGGGTCCATGTGACATGGCACCAGGCCTGGGCACGGGCTCACGTAACAACATCCCATGCCAGGGGTATAAAAACGACAATACATTAATGACAATAAAGCAAAATTCCATGCATCCTAGTCTCACAGTCAGTCAGTCTACGGGATACTGGGCATTGCCTCGAGGAATACTTCATTAGTCCAGGGGAGATGGCATGCACCAATGACATGCACTTTTACTGGATCCATTTTAGGCGCAGCACCTTAGCGGGACCACAGTTCCAGAGGCATATTCCATCACTGGGTGCACTTTAGGCCTAGAGGGGCACGCAGGATTACAGTTCCTCATACCTCACAGGAACCAGGGAGACTACATACAATAGGAGTGGGCCCAGTGAAAACATGAGGGCACATTCACTTCTGTGGAAATTATAGTAATCGGTAAGGGACCCATGGTCATTAATTGTGAAGTGGAGGGTTGACAACTCCACACAGGGGTGCTGAGTACACGGGTGATCCAGTGCCCGGCCCCCACCACTAAGAATTGCCATCTGCTTAAAAGTCCCTATACTTTAAATAGGACTTATTTTGGGGAGTGCCGGCTCCCCCCGAGGAAACCTGAGGTTGATGCCCCTGTCTCCACAGGCAGGCAAAGCCGCACCCGGGTGCACCGGTGGCCACATCTGCTGCGTGGAGCATCGAAACGGCAGCGGTTATTGTCCATTGTCTGGGCACCTGTGCGCACGAAACCCATGAGCTACTGTCTGCCCTTCTTGGTGTTGCGGCAGAAGAGACCTAGCCATTCCTTCTCACCCCAGGAGCTTCCCCTTAAAGCCACAGCAGCGTCGGCCTGGAGGTAGACCACGTGAAGGCTGTGGTTGCCTGCTACGTGTGAAGACGGGCCGCAAATGCACTTTCCTCTGGGAAAGCCGCAGCCAGGTCTGAGCTGGCCTGGTACGGGCTGGGACAACTGGTGGTCAGGGCCGCTTCATTTCTTTTCTCGCCCCGGCGGGAACCAACTATTTTAACTGCGCTGCAGAGGCAGCTCGTTCTCTCTCGCCCCAGGCGGGGTTTGTGCATACCCCAGTGAAGCAGTGCGCTGATACCTCTCACTCCCAGTGGGGAGTTGTATTTTAATCACTGCAGCGGTGGCAGCATGGTGATCCTCCACCTCACACTCCCCCAGGCGGGAGACGTCATTTTCAATCCAGGAGTTCTTATGACCATACTGCGGTGGTGGCAGAGGCCACACCACTTGCTCCCCCCAAGTGAGAGACTTCTTCATGAAGCTGGTAGTGGCTGCACAGCCAGCTCACACTACCCCAAGCGGGAGTTCTTCATTGCTGCAGCAAAGGCAACAGGGTTGCTAGCCGCATCTCATCACCTGTTCCCACAGTGGCAGTGGAAACCCGCTGCTCTTTCCCCACAGGCAGGAAGTATTCCACTTGATGTGGTGGGTGACGCAGGCCGCAGCTTCTCCTTCCTAGTTGGAAGTCCATCGGGTGTGGAGGTCACAGTGTTGGGGAAACCTGCAGGCGGCGTGTCCGGGCTGTGCCATCGGATTACCTCCCATGCTGGAGTTATATATTGCAGAGCCCATTGATGCCAGGGGTGCCCCATGGTGGTGAGCTGATGGCAGCCCTCATTGGAGCCATGCCAGGGAGGCCGGCAGATCCTTGTGGTTCGGGGATGGCTGGCTGGCAGATCCTTGTTGTGTGAAGTCGTGGTGGGCACTGAGCACTCCTGCTAGCAGGAGTCATTGCTGTCAGCGTGTGGGCCATGCCAGGGTTCCCGCTGGCAGGAGGGCTTTACCAACCAGACTGGCCACCTACACCCAGGAATCACTTCATTTCCTCATCTCTCTCATCTGAGCACTTTGTCTCCTTTAAAATCACCAAAATACAGGACACCCTGCCCACCCCTCTTTTACTCCAAATCCCTCCTTCGTTCTCCCTCCTCCATTCTCCACCTTGTTTCCTAGACCTGGCATATATGCCACAGAAAAACAATATTCTTGTAAGGCCTGGGCTTAACGGTTTATCCTAGGCATCACACACATGTTCTTCCCTGCAAGTGCATGCACAAACGGCTGGTGATCCGTCCTCAGTACAAACTGTACACCCCACAAGAAAAACTTAAAATGGAACACTGCCCAATGGCATGTCAACGTCTCTCGCTCAATTGTGGAATCATTCTCCTACGCCCCCTGAAAAGATCTAGAAGCAAACACAATGAGTACCACACGTCCATCTCTCACCTGCTTGAGTATGGCTCCTAGTCCCACAGCACTCACATCAGTGGTTAGTATTGTCTTATTGTAAGGATCGTACATGCACAAGGCTGGGACAGCTGCTATCTTCCTCTTGATCAGCTGAAACTCACTCTTGTGATGCTCAGCCCACTCGAAAGCCACATTCTTCTTCAGCAAGTCTCTTAAGGGGAAACTCAGAAAATTTGGAATACTACTTTGCCAGCCCCAGAAAGGCCCTTCGAGCATCCTTGTCATATGATGCTGGAGCCGTCACTACAGACTCCACCAAGCTTATTTTTGGCTTGATACCTTGATCATCACATGCCCCATGTATGACACCTCCCCAACATTGAACTTACATTTCTTCTTCACAGTTAGACCACCTTGCTGGCTGGAGTATTCCCAGTACCTTCATCAAGCACACGCCATGCGAATGCAGATCAGAGGTGAATATTAAAATGTCATCTTGAAAACACCTTACATTCTCCATCTCACCAAATAGAAACTCCATCACCCTCTGAAAAACAGAAGCTGCTTGCCAAACCTAAAGGCATCCATTTGAACATGCAAGTCCCAAAGGGAGTCACAAATGGGGTAAGTGCTCTCGACTCAAGCTGTAGTTCAATCTGCTGGTAAGCACTGGACAAGTCTATGGGTGTGAAGTACTACGCCCCATGTAAAAGGGACATCATCTCTTGCACCTTGGTGGGGGGTGACAATCTACCCATATGCTGTTATTCAGTGACCATAGGTCCACACATATTCTGCAGCCTCAATTGGTTCAATCATGTCCGCCTAGCTCCTCCTTGAGCTTATCCCTTAACAGCAAGGGCACAGGTCTCACCTTTTGAGCCCCTGCCTTCGCTCAGTTTTTAAAAATAATCTCGTGCTTAAAGCATTTCAGACAGCCCATCTTGTCCCTAAAGACATCTCTAAATTCATCACACACCTACTTCCACCAGCATCACTGGTTCACTAGCATTTGGGTCCAACATTATTCCTAAAGAATTATGATGCTTTCAACTGAGTAATGACACACCCTTATCTGCAACATACAACATTCCCCAGGTATTCCTGCCTTTTCATTCAATCTCTAACACCCATGGCCCAACATCTTTCCTGGCCTTCCTCTGTACCCCTTCAATGTTATGTCTGGCTCCCACAAATCTGATCATTTAAATCCCATTCTGTAAACTTAGACCCTGAGTCAGCCATCATTCGCAGTGTCTGTTCATCAGTCCTCACTTTACACCACCCTCTTCTACTGTGGCAATGAGGAGATCATTCTGATCACTTGCAGAAACTGCAAACCGTCATCTACAGACCTCGCATCGACGCATATCTTGTTTCTACACAGTTTTGTGAGGTGACCACGACTCTTGCACTTTCCACACACTACATTCTTCACAGGACAAAGGTCACTCGTTGAGATGTGGTCACTCATCATACGCAAAGCAAACAGTCTTGCCCCATTGGGGCCTGCTGGATTATGGTTGCAGTGGAGGCGTTCAATGTGCTTTGGCACCCGACTGGGTACCCTCTCCTTCCTTGGGCTCCTTCGCAGCCCTAGTCTTCATGCTGTTAACATTGGTCCTGGGTGCGCTGGATAACGTCGATGAGTAGGCAGCCGATTGGTCTGTCAACTTCGCCATGCTTATGGCCTGTTCCTGAGCTCTTTTATCATCAACAGTCTCTCCTGCAGCCTTTGGTCCGTGGTACACCATACAATCTGGTCACGAATAAGGCTGTCCGTCAAACTGCCAAACTCACAATTCTTTGTTAAGCCGCGCAAAGCCGCCACATATGAGCGCACTTTTTCATTAAGTTCCTGCGAGCGTGAGAAAACTAGGTGGTGCTCCATCACCATGTTTATGCAGGGACCAAATGGTTCCGTCAGCGTGCGCTCTGTCGCCTGATATGCACGCCACGCATCGCCTTCTCCCTCTTCTATCTGCACCAGGGGCAGCGTCTCAAACACTATCCTTCCTCAAACATCCAGACTCTTCAGCAGTATGGCTTGCTTCCTCTCTGGGTCAAATGCCTTGCTCCCAAAAGCAATTCGGTATGTATCAAGCATTTTCTTCCATTGCACCCACGAAATTCCAGGTTCAGCAGAGGTGGGCTGAAAGGGTGGAGGGGACTGAATGGTTGCCTCCCTAGTTGGGAGCAGTATGAAAAGTTAATCAAAACAGCAGAAGAATAGTCACTCTCAGTGGGACACAGGGGCGGTGCAGCTCCTCAACAATGTCCACAAGAAATCCAGCAAGTCAAGTGCTTGCCACTCTCCTCTGTGCACATAAAACCAAATATAGAAAGAATCCTGCAACAGGAACTCTTCGTCTCCCACCTACTACAGCTGTTCTCAACTGATTGTTGAACACACTGGTGCTGCGAGACCGCCAGCCACCAGAGGGCGCTGCACTTTCCTAAATAGACTTGCAGTGCTAAACAAGTCTTTCCTTGCAGGCTGGCATGCTCATCGCTAATTGTTGTAGGAGTGTAGATGGACACAAGAAGAGGGACACAGAGAAGAGCTTTGATGCAATACACATTTATTGGTAAGTTAACTCATCTCCCCGGAGCTGCCCCGCGTCTCACAATCCCTCCGCATCTCAGCAACGGCTCTGCTCCCCCACCCTGCAGCAACCATGAACGTGGTTAAAATCCCACATCATAGCTACCACGGTGCGGGGAAACAGAGCAGACGCGCGATGGGGAACGCGGCCCGATCTCGGCACTACATAATCAATCCAACAATACTTTCTTCTTTGTAAAGGCACCTTACCCAATGGCTGCCTCTGCTCTCTGGGATCCCATCATTTAAAAGTCATTTCTGTATGACATGACACCCTTATCCTTCAATCAAGACAATAAATGGCGATACATGTAAAATAAGGCTGAACGGACGAGAGAACCTGTGAGGAATTGTGAAGGGGAAGTGAGGTACCATTTGTCACTTGTAGAGATAAACTAATGACATGACAGTTTCATGGCCAAATTACTTTTAATTGAAATCATATTTAGTAACACAAACCACGCAAAGAGTTAAGACAGACTGTGGGGAAAATTAGCTATTTATATGGTGTAATCTTCAATATGTTAGATGTATTAAGGATTCTAACACTCTTCATTGTAAGAAGAGCACCGTATTGTTTCCTGCCTCAGCCTTTCGGTTGGGAGGGGGAAGGATCTAAAAGGCGTGGAGAACTCAAAGGTAACACTCCATGAGTAAAAGGGAAGAACGAGTTCCACTGTGGGGCAATATAATACGTTCATTCACACAACAATGTCTGCATCTTTATCCTTAACATCAGTGTGTTGCTTGTCCACATGAGGTCAACCTGACAATGAGTAGGCGGCTTGCACCCACACTCTTTGGACACCTAGCACCTACATCCCACCCACAGGCTCCAACAGCAATACTCCCTGCGTTACTGCCTGCTCTCCCATCGCTGCTGCTACCCGTAAAGTCTGCCCTACATGTGATGGACTCCACCCTCCTCTACTACCATGACAACGCTAGGCCGGCTCTCAACTAAAAGGGTGAGTTTTGGCCTCATCGCTTGAGAGTTACACATATCCAGTTACATCATACAAAGGTGTTTTCCTGTCACTTCCATGTGTTCTGACAACGCACCTGCCCTTGGTGGACCCATGCCTTCTTCCTGTGAAAAACTCTCCCTTTTGAACTTTCCCTACAGGTGGACCCTGCGGATCTGATTGGGTTGAAGACTTTGAGGACTTCATCAAAGCTATGGCTGGTGGGGACAGCAGAGGCATTGCGGACATCTTTACCAAGCTTGTGGGGCGTGAAGGGAAAACGATCATATGTACTCTTGATAAGCCTGACTAGCAATCCTACGCTGCATTTCACCTCTGAACATGACATTGTAAAATAAGAGGGATTACGAATGCTATTATCATTATTTTTGTATTTGTAAAGTGCTCTACAGCCCAAAGGCTTTGAGGCGCTGTTGCAAGAAAATGTTTGAGTTACACATTATGAAGGTGCTCGTGGGTTACATAGAGCATCATTTAGGCATAATGCAAAGGAAGCAGCCAATGCTTCCAAATGACAATTGACAAATGTATCCTATGCCAGTGTCTCACTGCCAGCTCAGTGATGAAGTGGCCATTCACATACAGATAAATGAAGGTTACACATCCTCGACACTCCGTAAACAACTAACGACGCTTTACCCCTTTAAGAGATAATTGACCTTGTAAGGTTATATGAACATGGTGATTCACCGGTGGCAACCCACAAAGTGCCAAAGGAAACCAACCACGTTGCGGGTATGTCTGCCAAAGCCTGAATGTCCTGGTTTCAGGACAGGCCACTGCCTTGCAAAGCTGATGATGTCTTGCCAAGACTGTGCTACCTCTCTGGGGTCTCCTTACCCACAAAGGAGAGTGACTGACACACATCCCCCAAAATCACAGCCAGTGCATTGCCATGCATAGATACATTCGTACTACTTGCTACACCACTAAGATGCAAGCGTACTATTTGTTATTCACATCCTGAGGTGATCTGCCATGGCTCAGTGTCTTTTTTCCTTCCAGACCACAGCATGTCTGGGTTTCCGTGGAATCACCTGCCACATGCCAGGGAATGCCTGACTGCCGGCTTCACGGAACACTCATATGCCTCCGCATCAATTAACGAGTCAGTCCCATCCTGCAACATCCCAGGAGAGTCATATTCCACCTCTAGCACAAGGTATCTGATGAATTAGATCAACTCCTCAGAGAAGATATTACTGAAGATGCAACTGGGCCAATTCCATGGGATTCCCTGGTAGTGGGTGTCCCAAAGATGGGAGCCGTATTCACCTGTGTGCCGACATGCACATCCCCAACACAACAATTGAACAAGAGATAGGACTCAACATAGATGACATGATCATATGCTTCAACAAAGCCATCAAACTCAATAAACTGGAGCTCATCCAGGAATACCACCAACTTATATTAGACCTGAACTCCCACCCTATTACATTTACAACTCAGCACAGATTATCCCACTTTAAACATTTAAAATGTGGCATTCCTCGTCCATAGAGATATTCCAAGATTCCATATGATTCATCCTATTCCAGATCAACAAGCATTTAATTGCAGTGATAACATTCTCATCTTTGGCCACTCACAGGAAGAATACAATCACATGCTGATCGGAGTCTATCAAGACCTCATCTCAGATGGTTCCATGCTCAATGCAGAGACATTTAAATCTACAAAAACAGCACAGCAGTTTTGTGGACATATCTTTTCACAGAAGGGAATGGTCCTAGACTATTGTGATGAATCGCGGGAATTCATCTCTTCTCCCCAATGGGGAGCCCAGTGTGAGGATATGGAGGTGAGCTCACTCTGCAATACTCGCCATTGGGGTAGAGGCAAGCAGGACCTCACCGGGAAAGGCTCTCCCTTTGGGGACAATGACTCCCATTCTCAGGAGGAACTCCCTAGAAGACCCTTCAACATAACACCAGTATATCTTACTAATGACAAACCTTCTGAATAACAAGTTGAAATATGTTACTGGCCACCTGAAACAGAAAATATACTTTTAAAATCCCATTCTACTGGGATGAACAAGATGCCTTAATATAGGCAGGGAGAACCAAGTAGAGAAAGAGAAGAAGGAATGGCTTATAACGTAGAGGAAGCCCTCCAGCTGCATCATCCCAGAGAGGAGAGGAGTCCAGGGAAATGAAAACATAACCTGCAAGATTCAAAGTGAGAGAGAACCTGGCTGTGAGCAGCCAAGACAAGATGTGCAGCGTTCTGCAGTCACAGAGTTTTGGGCTGTCAGAAATGCTACGGTCGGAGGTAGGAAGTGGAACGTATGCACAGCATCCGGGGCATATGAGGAAGAGAGACTCACCGAGTGGTGGAGTGACCATGGGCACTCCTAGGTGGATCTGGGGTCCAAGCAACAACGCTGAGACCATTTCCACACAGTGGATTCGGGAAGAGTTGAAACCTGAAAAAATGAACTGCCCACGAGGAAGAAGCAGGGAGAGAGAAATAGATCAAGATCAGTGAGACACCAGGAACGGAGGAAAGGAAGCTAATCCTGAAGCCGTGAGACACCAGGAACAGAGAAAAGGAAGCTAATCCTGAAGCCGTGTTAGAACCCGCTGACATTAAAACTCACCATGGAAGGAAAATGGGATAACAGGATACCCCGGGAAGGCATTGTGAATCATTATTGGAATACTCCTACTTGTGACAGTCACAAGAATAAAAATATACTAAGAGTGATTGAGAATCATTACTGGACTGCTCCGACTGGTCAAAGTCACGAGAGTAAAAGTATAAGAGGAGTAAATGAAAATCATTACTGGAATGTTACTACTCATCACAGTCACAGGAGTAAAGACATAAGAAGAGTGAATGGAAATCATTATTGAACTGCTCCTACTTGTCGCAGTCACAAGAGCAAAGTCATAATAAGAGTGAAGGAGAATCATTATTTTAATGTTCGTACTTGTCACAGTCAAGACAAAGGAAACATACCAAGAGAACCTGATAATATAGAAAAGTATGTGAAAAATGATCTAACTGATTATAAAGTATATCAAGAAGCCCTAAGAATCAGACAAGAGTCAATCATAAGAGAGAGAGGTGAACATATATAAAATTCTGTGTAAGAACCCCATGAAGCTGAGAACAAACGATTCAAAGAAATTGAGCGGTTAAGAAATATTCCCGAGGGGAAAAGTAACTGTTACCAAAACAGCCAAGGGAAAGAGAGAATGATTAATCTTTTTTATTTTTTTTATTTCCAAATGTCTTTATTAGTATTTTCATACAACAGTAACAACAACTACAATCACTACTAGCATTAATCATTTCAATATGTTACGTAATATTCCCCTGTTAGCTCCCCAAACCCCCTTCCAACTGCCTGTATATTGTTCTGCCGATGTGCTCATTGTGTCACTCTTCCCTCGGTTCCATCTGCCGTGTCTTGGGTTGTTCCATCACCAACGTTTTTATTGAACAATGTTACTGTCAAGGCAATCCATTGGCGAGTTCCGTTCCCATTTCCTATTCTGTTCTCCCAGTTCTTTTTCACACACTCCTGTCCATTTCCTCAGGTCTTCCCACCATCTGTCTATGCTGGGCTCCTTAGTAGCTTTCCAATGCATGGCTATGCTATGCTTGGCTAGTATGTAATTGAGGTTTTCATCTTTACAAGGAACTTCTGCTACAAATTCTTTTTAAACAGGCCCAGCATACAGGCTTCTGGGGATTGGATATCCAGATTAATTCCCCCTTGAGCTACTTTAGTCACCAGCTTCCTCCAAAAGCCCTGCACCACCGAACATTCCCAAAACATGTGTATCAATCCTGCATTTTCTTCATTGCATTTGGGACATGCCTGCTTACTCCCCCTTTTAAATGTTGCTATAGAAGCTGGTGTTAGGTATGCCCTTTGTGTGATATAGAGTTGAATTAATTATAACCTGCTATTTCTGGAAACCTTTTTATGATATAGGACTATTCTCTGCCATTCTTTGTCCTCCAACGTTCTCCCCAAGTCTTCCTCCCATATTCCCTTGCATTTCAGTTGAGCTCTCGAGGTGCGATCAATTAATACCCCATAAATTCTGGAAATGGCGTGTACCCCCTCAGAAATATTGATGAGTGTTTCTGTGTCTTCACACTCTATTGTTTCCTCTGTGACGACTGACCACCTATCTTTTAAAGTACGTATCATAGTCCTGTGTAGTAGGAACTGTCCTTCTTGTATGTTCATGGCCTCCCTTAGTTTCGAAAAATTCAACAGCCTGTTTTTGCCCCTAAAATTACCTACTGTCGCTATCCCACTGGTTTCCCAATGAACCCTTACTCTTGTTCTACATACGTGTACATCCTCCATTACCGCAGCCAAGGGTGTCTGTGGCAATATCGGGTCCCCCAGTCCCATGGTTCTGCGGGTCCTCTTCCATATCTGTATTCCTAATTTCACCAACTGGGGTGGCTTTGTTGTTTCCTCGGGGGAGTCCAGATTAAATCTCTGAGAAACAGTCTTTTTAATACTGGTTCTAGAAGAATCGTATCGCTGGTAGGATCATCTGCCATCCACTGCACTACATAGTGTACCTGGCACGCCAGAAAGTATCATTCAAAATTCCGAAACCTTCAATCCTCCCTGCGCGTAGGGCCTAAAACCTGAAGTGCAACTCGCTGCCTACCCTCCAGCCACAGAAAGCCCCTACATGCCTTGTTAAGTTCTATGAAGAATTTTTTAGGGATATTTTATGGGACATTCCCAAAGCAGTGCATTAGTCTCGGGAATGCTACCATTTTTAACAGCTCCGCTCTGTCTGCCATCGACAGGGGTAGCTTGGTCCAAAAATCCATGGATTTGACCAAGCCCTCCTTAGCCCGAACTGTGTTAGTTTCATATTCACGCTTAGGATCATGATGTATGTTCAGCCCCAGATATCTAAAGTATTCCTTACTCCATGGTAAGGGCAGCACCGGGATATCATCTTCCCCAAGAGACGCCAACCCTGCCAGCGGGAATAGGCATGACTTGCCCTTGTTTATTCGGATCCCTGTCAGTGTATCGAAGTTGTCCAATACTTCTAGTATGTATGGCAGGTCCACTTCTGGGTTACTCAGGTACAGCAACATATTGTCAGCATACATTGACACTATGTGCCTCACTTGATTAATTTCTATGCCTGCATCACCATATTCCTTTTGCAGATATACCACAATGGGTTCTGCTGCTAGTACTATAACATTGGAGCTTCGGGGACAGCGGGCACCCCTTTCTCGTCCCTTTATGTAGTTTCCACCTGTCAGAAAATGTGGAGCCAGTCCTAACCCTAGCCATAGGTTGAGTGTAAATTTATTTCACCCAGTTCATATAGTTTGGACCTATCCCCATCTTAACCATAGTGGCACATAACCAGTCCCAGTGCACAGAGTCAAACGCCTTGGTAGCATCCAGTGAGGCCACAGCGCTTTGCTCAGTCCCGTCCCTCGTGCACTGGTTGACATGATGTAATCGCCTCAAATTCCCAGCGATACTTCTCCTGGGAACATATCCCGTCTGAGAGAAGGAGTAATCATTATAAGGAAAACAAGGAAAATAAACACAAAGTCAAGACCTCACTAAATGAACTATATGAACGGATAAAAGTGATTTTGAGAGACTATCTGAAGATCAATTATTGAAGAGTGATTAAAGAAACCCCAACAGAAGAGAGGCCTTCTCATATAAGTTGTTAGGAATAGTGGTAGGGTAAGATAGGTTAGAGTTGGACAGTGGACGGTTCTTCATTTATAGACATTTACTGATGACTGAGAAGTACCCTATTTAGTTTTGGTGGGTAGGGAAGCCTTGTAGGACAGGGAAAGACAGGCATCATAGAACCAAAAGTAGAATGTCTAATTAGAGTCCATGTCCCTCTTCTGACCTACCACACCACGGAAAGGTTTAAACCATTCAACATCTACTACCCCACAACAAGCTGCCGAAACACAGTCATTCTTAGTCATCGCTAGGTATTGTGCACACTGTATCCCTGACTATGCCATGACAACTGAACCCCTATGCCATCTCCTGAAAAATGAGGCTCCCTTTCAATGGTCCACCCAATGTTCGACCCAATGCCAGTCAGCCTTTGACACCATCAAGCAAGCACCAGCTAATATCCACTGCCTAGCTTACTTAGATCCCTCATGACACACTGAGGTAACAGTGGACGTTAGCCCTGTATATCTGCGAGTCATCATGGAACAGTACACAGAGGATATGCTCCAATCCAAAACACTTGTGGCCTACACCAGCAGAGTCATGTTTATCATGGAACTAGCCAACTCAAAGCCAGAGAAGAGATGTTGTGTGGGCATGGGAAAACTTCCACCACTGTCTCATAGGCAATCGATTCACACTAGTGATTGACCACAAAGCTGTCTTTTCTTATCTCTCTTTGAAAGCCCCAGAATGAAGATGTCCGCTTGAATTGAAATGTGGGGAATGAGACTGCAAGAATATGACTACCTGTCAGCTCCTTGTTCAGAACAGGGTGTAGACCTCTTAGGAGCCCTGAAAACAATACCCTCCAAACCTCTAAGGAAATACCACACAGGTTGAAAGTGAACAAACTGTGAACTACTGAACAACCCCAACCATCCCTGATTCATGACTCTAGGTATTCCAGGATGTGGAGAGGGGACACAGAGCATGCATTTGTGATTGAGAAATAATAGGTAAAGACTTGAGAGAGCAGAAGTTCTTACCATCCATTATAAGTAAATACCAGGTACTCCATAAGGACCATGACAAAGAAAAGACAAGAAGATCTGAACACAACTAAACTAAATGCATATAGACTGCGATGGCTTGGACTGTATGGAGGATCTCTGGTCTAATGCAGCTAAAACCATTGCATGAACAAAGACATGTTGGCTTTCATTCCCTTTTATAAGGAACTCCTGTTCTTCAAGACGGCAATGTGGAACACGATCCTTGTTATTATTATTATTATTATTATTATTATTATTATTATTATTATTATTATTATTATTTTTTTATTTTTTTTTTTAAAGCACAACATGCTTGCAGGCCTCACTGCGCAGGGAGAGAAAGGTAGGCGGGTAAGGAAAAAAAAACACATCAAGCCAGGGGAGCACTGACAAGACGCAAGCTAATCAAGGAATTACACATGTTTTTGAAGAATCAAGATAGGAAATCCCACCAATATCTGAGGATTGACTCGAAGGACAGGTCAGGTCAGGACAGGAGCGCGGGCGAGACCCAGGCTAATCACTGGTATTTAACAGAAAAGTCTTAAAGTACTTTGCAGCATGATCAAGTTCTGTGTGCCATCCCGAAACAGAGGGAAGACTCCTCTGTTTGTTGCACATTAGCTGGCTCCACTCCGGCCAGCACTGTGGGCAGGAGAAGGGCATCCATGGGCATCGGAACTGCCTCTCCTTCTCTCTGCATGGTAAATCGTATAGAAAGACCTGAGGTAGGGGGAAGTGTGGTTGGTTCCTATCCACCTCCGCTTTTCAGGAAACAGGATTGTGGGGTGGTACAATCCTGACTCTACCAAATCATCTACAGCCCAGGAACTGGTCTCAATCTGGCCGTTTATCTACTTCCAGCACAGTGTTGCATTCCACGCAAACAACGCTATTGACTTAGAGGACCATCTCAACTTCATGCCAGTAAATGTGTTGCTACCAGCAATATCTCAGGAAATGATATCCAGAGCACCTGAAATGGCCACATGATTCAACCAGCCATAGCACTCACATCATGTCATACTATATAATAAAAGGCCGGAGGCATGTTTGTCCAAAGCTGTCATGCACAGTAGATGCTGCACAAAATGCACAGAATGCTCCGCTAGAGGAAGTTATTGCTTAAGGATATACAGTGGTCCAATTTGTGTAGGTTCACCTTTTGTCACTGCTAGAGGTAGCTGTAGGCTTAGGATCTAGACTGATCCTGTATTAATGAAAACCTGAACTTTTGCCCGTGTACACGTGGCTGTACACTAGTAATACAATAAGTGGGAAGAGTTTATAAACTACGCATCACGCCAACCAGGAGTGAAGGGTGGAGATCTGAAATGCCTGGAAATTATACAAAAGGAATTGGAAATCTCCCACAGCTCCCTACTATTGCTGGGGAGAAAATTCACCATTCCCAAAAATCTTACGACGACAGTAGTTGACATATCACATGAAGGCCACTGCGAAGTTGTCAACAAGAAATGACCCCTTTGGAATCAGATATGGTCCCCTCAAATGGATGATGCCATAGAGGAAGCAATGAAATGATGTGAAGCCTCCAAGTTTGCATCAAAATCAAGCCCCCGTTATCCCTAAATGTAACAGAGCTTGCAGAAAATGTCTGGCACACCCTAGCCATACAAATCTGTGGTCTGACACAAGAAGAGCTATTTGTCTTCTCCCCTGTCGATGAATATTCAGGTTTCACTGACTATTAATTATTATTAGTATTATTATCCCCCATGACCTGAATCATCACCTTGAGGAACTTCAGAACTGTGGCCCAAACCTTGGATGAGGTAGGCGGAGAATGGGGTATCCCAACAGTGGTAAAATCCAACAACGTGCCACCATTCAATAATCAAGATGTCAAAAGGCTGGCTGCTCACATCAGGTGATGACACGCTTATGGCCACAGGCCACTGGAATGGCTGAATGCTTTATGACCACTATATCGACAATGGCACAGAAATCCAAAATAGAAAAGATGTCCCTTCAGAAAGCTCTGTGTTGAGCACTACGCTATTATTGTGCAGTGTGGCACGCAGCAACTTAGTGCGCCCCGCAGACTTGATGATGACCCCAGAGGAAATTCTGCCAGAAATTGAAGGGACATGCAAATAAGAACCAGGGACACAAGGGCGAAATAAATTGCAAAGGAAACTTCTGAAAAAAGGCATGTCTAGAGAGAGAATTAATGAAGAAGTCTTGGTCCAGCAGCGGCAAACAAGGACAGTGGACTCCCAGTCTGTACCTAAGGGTTCCTAGTAACAATCCAGAAAGGGTTTATGATGTCTATGGTAAAGGATGCGTCAGCCCACAAACAAGGGGCAAGCAATGCATCATACTTTCGCCAGTTCCGGAGGACAAGGGATGAGGGTACAAGTGAGAGAGAGAACCAACCCCACGAAGTGGGCAAGCCTGCAGTAGGATCCGAGGAAGAGGGAGACCAAGGAGAATCGCGCAGGGAGCCAAACCTCACTTGGCAGGATCTAGCTGACGCTCCACCTGCGCCCATACCTGGTTGATCCTGCTGGACCTCAACATGGTGCCCCTAGAACCAGGGTTCACCGCATTGCTGAGCTCACAGCCGCAGCTTGGCCTCTATTAGCTCTGCATCCCATTGCCAGGAGGGCCTAACTCATTGAAATCCCTTCCATGGCCTGGCCTCTCTTCAACATGGCGCCACGTGGCAAGGAGGGGCACCGCGCAACGTGTCACTGCCTCAGCCCTGCTTCTCTACGCAGCACCCAGTGAGAAGGAGGGGCGCTGCACCATAGCTCGTCTCCATGAGCCGGACTTCACTCTTCGACGCTCCCAGTGTACAGTGTAGAAGGGGATCACTGCACCCTCCAGCACTGCCCCCACACTGGCCGCACTATTATTTCACGAAACGCTCTCTGTCAGGAAGGTGAAAACCTTGTAGTGCTGGGCCCACCACCTGCCTAGGAGGGGCTGGATTTAGTACCCAGGCTGCTCCGCACCCCTGGCCCAGGTCGAAGGAATTTGTGGGGACCCTTGCTTCTACTAATAGTGCCCGGCCACTCCTGGCATACATGGCCTGGCAAGGACACCATTGCTGTGGATCATGCCGGCCTGACATATGTGGCCCAGCCAGGGAGAAACTAGAGGGCGACCCCCACATCACCAGAACTACCCAAGGCTGCACCTGACAGACACGGCCTGGGTAAGGACTCTGCAGGCCCTATCCTTATCCCCATGCCCTTGATCACCCCAGCCAACACAGTCCATGGACTCAACCATCCATCCAGGCACCTTATCTACCAAGCGAACATTGCCAAATAACATCCTGTTCATATTTCCAATACGAATAGACTCGATATATAGTTTTAAAGATTTTTTTGATTTTTAAACTTATTTGTGCAGCTGTTTAGTGATATATTGTATTAGTAGTTGGTGTTGTGTCTACCCCTTGTTATACAAAACATGAAACTGCTGGTGTACTGGGGCTAATTGCAAATTTATCTATATCATCTGATCACTAAAAAGACAGTACATCAGCAATACTTTGTCCGCCCGCCCCAGTGTTGTGTTGGACCCCTTTTCTAGGGGATTAGGGTATCCTGACCTATCCTTTATCCAGGAGTGACACATCCAGGGTGGCCACTGGACTCAAGCAGAGTGGGGACGCAAGAGAATGGTTTAGGGCGGGGTAAAGGTACACGTTTGAAAAGTGTTTTTTGTGCCCACCTACAGCTGTCTCCCTCCAAGTGCACGAAGAACCATCCCCCGTTCCATGACACACACTGAAATGGGGTGACTTGAAATGTATGTACTCATTCAGCAACCCACAGGTAGAGCATGTTAAGGTTTGTAACATGTACTGCAATCTTAGCTTGAGCTGTGATACGTCCGGGTTTGGGCGCTATCAACAAATGAAATAAACAAATAAACACTCTCACAATTTTTAAAATGAGCAATGTCTTCGTACGGGTGTTACTTAGTAGAACCTCACACCTAAGCACTAGCCGAACATTTTTTGAAGACAGGGTGAGCTCATTAACTCTGATAAACGCAGATTTTTTTGCACGTTGAACCGTGTAAAACATTCCATGAATCGGGCCCTTAGAATGCTTGGAATGTAGATCCGGCTGATTTTATTGCTGACTGCATTCCGATCGTTCTGATTTCAGAAGCATTCAAGAACCAGCCATGCCAATTCCCAGCAAGATGTCTTTCAATGAACCACTCCCTCGATGCAAGTGGCTTTTTTCACTGTGCCCTTAGGGATGGGCGAAATGTCTGCCTGTGAAGGAAGGGAAATAGGCAAAATGATCCCGAATGTACTTTCACACGAGTCGATAGAAAGTCAAATTGCGAGTGCCTGCTCTGCCAACTGCGTATGCTCCGCCCACTGGCATGAAATCTGAAAATCAAATCTGGGTTTCCTTTGCCCACATGAACACTGTGCAGTTCATTGATTTCGGCCTACAATGCCACAATGCCTGAAACTTTGTTCGTGAATGTTCTCGCACCTTAATGAACGGGAGTCGTGAAGAAAGCCAGAAGCACATCTCCAGCCCAGGTAATTAGCTCACCTTGTGGCTGTGTTTCGGCCTCAGGGCTGTTGTGTGTCACCCCTCCTGTGAGCATGGTAGCTCCCAGGATGGGTGTAATGGTCACATGGTGCTAACCATGTGACCAGCATAATAAATATGACGAGCCAGTTCCGGCTCGTCAGTCCAACGCAGATCTGACCCTGGTGTCTACTGCACCGTGCTGGTGCTGCACCACGTGCGTCCGGCCCAATGGAGGGGCCTTGCACGAGGACGGTGCCTCTGCTGGTCATCACCGTCCCACATGAAGGGCCTGGCCGTGTGATCACGGCTATCAGGGCAACACCGGCCTGGGTCCCCCCAGAGCTGAGGCTGCAGTGAGCTGGGTGCCCCCAGCCCACGTGGTGTCCTCCGGTGATCCGGAGCTAACAGGGTGACCCCTGTCTGACGTTGGCTGCATGGTTGCAGCCTCCTGGGTTATGTCCGGTGACCCTGACATCAGTGGCGGCCCACCCCAGTGATCGAGCAGCAGACCCCCACCACAATGGCAACAAGGGCTGGTCCGGGCCCGCTAGCTGGTGCTGGCGGGCTACGGGTAGCCCGTGCGTGGGAAGGCAGCATCGGCCGCTCTGTGGGTGGCCCAGGGTCTCGTGCTGCCTGTGGACACGGGCCGCCTGGTGCCCGCACGATGAATGCAGCATCAGCCGCTGAAGTTGAGGAGGCGGATCTGTGGGTGGTCCAGGGCCCTTTGCTGCCCGTGGGCAGGTGTCGCATGGTGCCCACAGAAGGAGGCGGCGTCGGCAGAGTGACACCGGTGGAGCAAACCGCTCTGGCTGGGTGTGTGGGGTGGCAGCGGCCGCCCAACAAAGGAACCAAGAGAAGTTCCGTTGAGAGGGGCCGTGGCCGCAAAACCATGAGGCCTGCACCACGAAGGAGAGCCTGCTCCAAGGAGCGAGCAATGGAGGAAGATGCCAGGGGGGGCGCCAAACAGCGGAGGCGGCCCCAATATCTAGCGACATCAGACGCGGCACTGGAGAGTTGCGGGGGGCCGCCTAATTGCTGAGGTGGCCCCCACATGAGGCGGGCCCATCATCACCTGGGCCCGTGATCCAAAGGAAGAATGGAAACGGGGCAGAGGCAGTCAGAAGCCCCAAAAGAAGGGGGCGTGGCCTCCGAACGCTGAGACCCGCAGCGGCCATAAAGGGGGCATGCCCCAACAAGACCCGGGCCAGCTGCGGTGAAAGGGAAAGAGCAATGTTGAGGCCCACGCAGCCCCCACAGCAACAAAAGATTGGGGGGCATGGCCTAGGATTGCAGGGAAGGGTAACTCGGGCCCTCAGTAGCCCCAAGGAAGCAGGGGCCGCCAAACATCAGAGGTGGCCCCCATATGAGGCGGGCTCACCACCACCGGGGCCCGCGCTCGGGAAAACATATTGATGGCAACACTGGCCTCGAAAAGGCTAAAGCAAGGGAGCATGGCCTACAAGTTACTGGCCCTGCGGCGGCCCACGCAGTGCCACAATCAACAAAAGGATGTTGAGGCCCACAGCGCCACGATAAAGGGGTGTAGCCTAACAAGACCAGGGCCTGCCGAGGTGAAAGCAACAAGGCAGGTCGTGGGCAAACAAACATTGAGGCTCTGGTCCCTGGAAAGAGTCATTATTGCATCCATGCCTATCAGAGTATTGACTGAGGGAAATGACCAGGGAGTGCATCCAATGATCAAGTCCAAGGTGCTTCAGGCTTTTGGGATAATCCATCCTCAGGAAAGCAAGGGGAAAAGAGAAGGTGTGTGGCCGCCTGCTTTTGAGGGCCACTGGACAATGACTGGCACTGTCAAAAAAAGGAGAATGGCAATTGGGGGTTGCAGCTCTGTTGAGTACTTGTGTGCCCTCTGCCCTGTCACCGGTGTCCCCCTGTCAGCAGCCCCTGGGTGGAAGGGCAAGTGAAAGGAGCGGCTGGTCATCCCGCCACCAGTA
This sequence comes from Ambystoma mexicanum, assembly GCF_040938575.1. Classification (NCBI taxonomy): domain Eukaryota; kingdom Metazoa; phylum Chordata; class Amphibia; order Caudata; family Ambystomatidae; genus Ambystoma; species Ambystoma mexicanum. Next base: position 641,961,105 of record NC_090925.1, on the reverse strand, counting down.
CCCAGCAGCGGTGAGCCTACACCATCCATCAACAAGGCCGATGTGGCCCCTGGTGCTCCCGGGTGCGGCTCTGCTGGCCCCTGAACATTGCAACCATCTGCCCACCACCAGCATCCTGCCATAAGGTTTGCTCACCAGCTACGGACTAGGCCGATGCGGCCCCTGGTTCCCCCAGTTGCGGCTTTGCCAACCCTGAACTTTCATCTGGCCGCCAGCATCCGGCCACGATTTTGTTCCGCTGTTTAAAGACTGTGCCAAGGTGGCCCTTGGTACTCCCAGATGCGGCATTGCCAGTCCGTGAACCCCGAACTGCCCCAATGAGTTGCGATGGGAGGTGAGCTGGTGGCCCGCGCACCTGAAGTGGCCCAGCTGAAAGATTGTGTGAAGCTGTTATTGTGTTGTGGATTTGGGGGTGTGTGGCGCCAGCTATGAGCAATGGTGTTGTGTCAGTGGTGCAAGATCCACTCACCCAGGTTAATAACAGGTGTGCGGGTGGGTGGAGGTTCCAACGTTTCACCAGTTGCTCACCAGCACTGACTGTCACCCCGAGGGTACCTGGGCCCATATGTAAGTGTAGATTAGTGATGGGTATAGTATTAGCATTATTGGGGTGTGAGGTTATTTTGTTTGATTGTTATGAAAAAGGATGAGTGTTGTGTGTCACCCCTCCTGTGAGCATGGTAGCTCCCAGGACGGGTGTAATGGTCACATGGTGCTAACCATGTGACCAGCATAATAAATATGACGAGCCAGTTCCGGCTCGTCAGTCCAACGCAGATCTGACCCTGGTGTCTACTGCACCGTGCTGGTGCTGCACCACGTGCGTCCGGCCCAATGGAGGGGCCTTGCACGAGGACGGTGCCTCTGCTGGGCATCACCGTCCCACATGAAGGGCCTGGCCGTGTGATCACGGGTGCCCCCCGAGACGAGGCTGCAGTGACCAGCATAATAAATATGACGAGCCTCTCCAGCTCGTCAGTCCAACGCAGATCTGACTCCGGTGTCTCCTTTACTGCACCATGCTGCTGCTGCACTGCATGCGTCCGGCCCAAAGGAGAGGCCTCGCACGAGGACGGTGCCCATGCTGGGCAACACGATCCCACATGAAGGGCTTGGGCATGTGATCATGGCTATCGGGGCAACCCCGGCCTGGGTGCCCCAGAGCCGAGGCTGCAGTGAGCTGGGTGCGACCCCTGTCTGACGTTGGCTGTATGGATGCATCCTCCTGGGTTATGTCCAGTGACCCCGACATCAGTGGCGGCCTGCCCCAGTGATCCAGCAGCAGGCCCCCACCACAATGGCGACAAGGGCTGGTCCGGGCCCGCTGGCTGGTGCTGGCGGGCTACGGGTAGCCCATGCGTGTGAAGGCAGCGTTGGCTGCTTTGTGGGTGGCCCAGGGCCTCGTGGTACCTGTGGGCACAGGCAGCCTTGTGGCGCAGAATGAATGCGGCGTCGGCCACTGAAGTTGAGGAGGCGGATCTGCAGGTGGTCCAGGGCCCCTTGCTGCCCGTGGGCAGGTGTCGCATGGTGCCCGCAGGAGGAGGCGGCATTGGCAGCATGACACCGGTGGAGCAAACCGCTGTGGCTGGGTGTGTGGGGTGGCGGCGGCTGCCCAACAAAGGAACCGAGAGAAGTTGCAGTGAGAGGGGGCGTGGCCGCAACACCATGAGGCCTGCACCACAAAGGAGAGCCTGCTCCGAGGAGCGAGCAATGGAGGAAGGTGCCAGGGGGGCCGCCAAACATCTGAGGCAACCCCGATATCTAGCAGCATCAGCCGCAGCACTGGAGAATTGCGGGGGGCGCCTAATAGCTGAGGTGGCCCCCATATGAGGCGGGCCCATCATCACCTGGGTCCGCGATCCAAAGGAAGATTGGAAACTGGGCGGAGGTAGGCAGCAGCCCCAAAAGAAGGGGGCGTGGCCTCCGAACGCTGAGGCCCACAGCGGCCGTAAAGGGGGCATGCCCCACTAAGACCCAGGCAAGCTGCAGTGAAAGGGAAAGAGCAATGTTGAGGCCCACGCAGACCCCACAGCAACAAAGGATGGGGGGGCGTGGCCTAGGATTGCAGGGAAGGGTAACTCGGGCCCTCAGTAGCCCCAAGGAAGCAGGGGCCGCCAAACAGCAGAGGTGGCCCCCATATGAGGCGGGCCCACCACCACGGCCCGCGCTTGGGAAAACAAATTGATGGCAACACTGGCCCCGAAAAGACTAAAGGAAGGGATCATGGCCTACAAGTTACTGGCCCTGTGGCGGCCCACGCAGTGACACGATCAACAAAAGGATGTTGAGGCCCGCAGCGCCATGATAAAGGGGTGTGGCCTAACAAGACCTGGGCCTAACGAGGTGAAAACAACAAGGGAGTTCGGGGGCAAACAAACAGTGAGGCTCTGGTCCCTGGAAGGAGTCATTGCATCCATGCCTTCCAAAGTACTGACTGAGGGAAATGACGAGGGAGTGCATCCAATGATCAAGTCCAAGTTGCTTCAGGCTTTTGGGATCGTCCATCCTCAGGAAAGCAAGGGGAAAAGAGAAGGTGTGTGGCCGCCTGCATTTGAGGGCCACTGGACAATTACTGGGACTGTCAAAAAAGGAGAACGGCAATTGAGGGTTGCAGCTCTGTTGAGCACTTGTGTGCCCTCTGCCCTGTCACCAGTGTCCCCCTGTCAGCAGCCCCTGGGTGGAAGGCGAAGTAAAAGGAGTGGCTGATCATCCTGCCACCAGTACCCAGCAGCGGTGAGCCTACACCATCCATCAACAAGGCCGATGTGGCCCCTGGTGCTCCCAGGTGCAGCTCTGCCGGCCCCTGAACATTGCAACCATCTGGCCACCACCAGCATCCTGCCACAAGGTTTGCTCACCAGCTACGGACTTGGCCGATGTGGCCCCTGGTTCCCCCAGGTGCGGCTTTGCCAGCCCTGAACTTTCATCTGGCCGCCAGCATCCGGCCACAATTTTGTTCTGCTGTTTATAGACTGTGCCGAGGTGGCCCCTGGTACTCCCAGGTGTGGCTTTGCCAGTCCGTGAACCCCGAACTGTCCCAAAGAGTTGCGATGGAAGGCAAACTGGTGGCCCGCAGACCTGAAGTGGCCCAGCCGAAAGATTGTGTGAAGCTGTTATTGCGTTGTGGTTTTGGGTGTGTGGGGTGCCAGCTATGAGCAATGGTGTTGTGTCAGTGGTGCAAGATCCTCTCACCCAGGTTAATAAAGGGTGTGCGGGTGGGTGGAGGTTCCAACGTTTCACCAGTTGCTCACCAGCTCTGACTGTCACCCCGGGGTGACCTGGGCCCATATGTGTGTGTGTGTCAGGGCCCATATGTGTGTGTAGATTAGTGGTGGGTATGATATGATATGATATGATATGATATGATATGATATGACATGACATGATATGATATGATATGGCATTTGTAACGCGCCTATACACAAGTGTTTCAAGGCACGACGAGGCGGGGGGGTCAAGGGGAGACAGATAATGATCCTACTAGGGCAGGTGTCATGCAGATCGTGCAAGTGCAAGGGTAGAGGGGAAGGGAAAAGTGCAGGGGGAAAGGGAGAGGGGAATGTGCTAAGTGCAGTACAGGGTTAGTAGAATAGAAGATAAATAATAAGGGCCAGCTGGTGGCAAGTGCAAGGTAAGTGCAGACAAGTGCTGGGAGGAGGGGCTGTAGGGATACAGAGACTGTCCCGCAGTACAGGGGTAGCCAGGGAGGCAGTGTAGGGTAGAGTGGCTGGGCCAAGGATCGAGATCAGTGAGTGGCCCGATTGCAGATTCAGTGCAGTTTCAGTGATTTTAGCATGGTAGAGGGGGAGAGAAAGCGGAGGCAAAGAGGATGGTTTTGAGGTGCTTCCGGAACCGGAGATGGTTCTCCTCAAGTTTCAGGGAGGCAGGAAGGCTGTTCTAGAGGGAGGCCCCTGCTGCAGAGAGAGATCTACCCCAACTCGTTGCTTGGAGAAGCGGCTGACCCTGAGGGAGTTGGAGGCGGATCAGGAAGAGCTCAAGAAGGAAGATACTTAGGAAGAGAGAGTTGAAAGTATTCAGGCCCAAGGCCCCAGAAGGCCCCGTGGACAATGCAGAAGGTTTTGAACTTAATACTCGCAGCCACTGGGAGCCAGTGCAGAGATTTCAGTCCTGGAGAGATACAGTGCTGGGCTTGAGGCCAAGGACAAGTCTCGCAGTCCTGTTCTGGGTGAGTTGCAAAGGACGGAGAGTAGAGGCAAGCCGATTTAGATAGAGGCTGTTACAGTAGTCCAGCTTTGAGAGAATCAGGGCTCTAGAGACACTGAGCTTCTGGGGGAAGGAGAGGAAAGGAAGGATACCTCTGAGGAGGTGTAGCTGGTAGTGTGACTTCTTAGAGACATCAGATATGTGAGGAGAGAAAGAGAGTGTGGAGTCGAAGATGACCCCAAGAAAGGGTATAGTATTAGCATTATTGGGGTGTGATGTTATTTTGTTTGATTGTTATGAAAAAGGAGGAGTGTTGTGTGTCACCCCTCCTGTGAGCATGGTAGCTCCCAGGATGGGTGTAATGGTCACATGGTGCTAACCATGTGACCAACATAATAAATATGACGAGCCGCTTCCGGGTCGTCAGTCCAATGCAGATCTGACTCCTGTGTCTCCTTTACTGCACCATGCTGGTGCTGCACTGCGTGCGTCTGGCCCAATGGAGGGGCCTTGCACGAGGACGGTGCCCCTGCTGGGCAACACCGTCCCACATGAAGAGCTTGGGTGTGTGATCATGGCTATCGGGGCAACCCCGGCCTGGGTGCCCCCAGAGCCGAGGCTGCAGTGAGCTGAGTGCCCGCAGCCCACATGGTGTCCTCCGGTGATCCGGAGCTAACAGGGTGACCCTTGTCTGACGTTGGCTGCATGGATGCAGCCTCCTGGGTTATGTCCGGTGACCCCGACATCAGTGGCGGCCCGCCCCAGTAATCCGGCAGCAGGCCCCCACCACAATGGCGACGAGGGCTGGTCCGGGCCCGCTGGCTGGTGCTGGCAGGGTACGGGTAGCCTGTTCGTGGGAAGGCAGCGTCAGCCGCTCTGTGGGTGGCCGAGGGCCTCGTGCTGCCTGTGGGCACGGGCTGCCTGGTGCCTCCAGGATGAATGCGGCGTCGGCGGCAGAAGTTGAGGAGGCGGATCTGCGGGTGGTCCAGGGCCCCTTGCTGCCCGTGGGCAGGGGTCACATGGTGCCCGCAGGAGGAGGCGGCGTCGGCAGCGTGACACCGGTAGAGCAAACCGATGTGGCTGGGTGTGTGGGGTGGCGGCGGCTGCCCAACAAAGGAACCGAGAGAAGTTGCGGTGAGAGGGGGTGTGGTCGCAACACCATGAGGCCTGCACCACGGAGGAGAGCCTGCTCTGAGGAGCGAGCAATGGAGGAAGGTGCCAGGGGGTCTGCCAAACAGCTGAGGCGACCCCGATATCTAGTGGCATCAGCCGCGGCACTGGAGAGTTGTGGGGAGCCGCCTAATAGCTTTGGTGGGCCCCATATTAGGCGGGCCCATCATCACCTGGGCCCACGATCCAAAGGGAAATTGGAAACAGGGCAGAGGCAGGCAGCAGCCCCAAAAGAAGGGGGAGTGGCCTCCGAACGCTGAGGATCGCAGCAGCCGTAAAGGGGGCATGCTCCACCAAGACCCGGGCCAGCTGCGGTGAAAGGGAAAGAGCAATGTTGAGGCCCACGCAGTCCCCACAGCAACAAAGCATGGGGGGCGTGGCCTAGGATTGCAGGGAAGGGTAACTTGGGTCCTCAGTAGCCCCACGGAAGCAGGGACTGCCAAACAGCAGAGGTGGCCCCCCTATGAGGCGGGCCCACCACCACCGGGGCCCGCGCTCGGGAAAACAAATTGAAGGCAACACTGGCCCCAAAAAGGCTAAAAGAAGGGAGCATGGCCCACAAGTTACTGTTCCTGCGGTGGCTCACGCAGTGCCACAATCAACAAAATGATGTTGAGGTCCACAGCGCCACGATAAAGGGGTGTGGCCTAACAAGACCAGGGCCTGCCGAGGTGAAAACAACAAGGCAGGTCGTGGGCAAACAAACAGTGAGGCTCTGGTCCCTGGAAGGAGTCATTGCATCCATGCCTTCCAGAGTATTGACTGAGGGAAATGACCAGGGAGTGCATCCAATGATCAAGTCCAAGGTGCTTCAGGCTTTTGGGATCGTCCATCCTCAGGAAAGCAAGGGGAAAAGAGAAGGTGTGTGGCCGCCTGCGTTTGAGGGCCACTGGACAATGACTGGGACTGTCAAAAAAGGAGAACGGCAATTGAGGGTTGCAGCTCTGTTGAGTACTTGTGTGCCCTCTGCCCTGTCACCAGTGTCCCCCTGTCAGCAGCCCCTGGGTGGAAGGGGAAGTAAAAGGAGTGGCTGGTCATCCCGCCACCAGTACCCGGCAGCGGTGAGCCTACACCATCCATCAACAAGGCCGATGTGGCCCCTGGTGCTCCCAGGTGCGGCTCTGCTGGCCCCTGAGCATTGCAACCATCTGGCCACCACCAGCATCCTGCCACAAGGTTTGCTCACCAGCTACGGACTAGGCCGATGTGGACCTTGGTTCCCCCAGGTGCGGCTTTGCCAGCCCTGAACTTTCATCTGGCCACCAGCATCCGGCCATGATTTTGTTCTGCTGTTTAGAGACTGTGCCGAGGTGGCCCCTGGTACTCCCAGGTGCGGCGTTGCCAGTCCGCGTACCCCGAAATATCCCAAAGAGTTGCGATGGGAGGTGAACTGGTGGCCCGCGGACCTGAAGTGGCCCAGCCGAAAGATTGTGTGAAGCTGTTATTGCGTTGTGGTTTTGGGGGTGTGGGGTGTCAGCTATGAGCAATGGTGTTGTGTCAGTGGTGAAAGATCCACTCACCCAGGTTAATAAAGGGTGTGCGAGTGGGTGGAGGTTCCGTTTCACCAGTTGCTCACCAGAGCTGACTGTCACCCCGGGGGTGACCTGGGCTCATATGTGTGTGTAGATTAGTGGTGGGTATACTATTAGCATTATTGGGGTGTGACTTTATTTTGTTTGATTGTGATGAAAAAGGAGGAGTGTTGTGTGTCACCCCTCCTGTGAACATGGTAGCTCCCAGGTTGGGTGTAATGGTCACATGGTGCTAACCATTTATAATGCATAGGAATTACGAGGACTTGTGGGTATGGGATATTGTATAGCAACATTGTTAAGTAAAATGAAAACCCTACATAACTCTTTATAATGAAGTGGGTGGGGCTAGCAGCCATGCTGTAAGAACACTTCTCCTGCAGCTCCTGCTGATCCTGAAAGATCCTGGCCCGCAATACCAGCATTACCGGGGGAAGTCTCCAGCTAAACCCAACCACGGACGTCTGAAATGGGTTTGCATAGCTGGGTGCGAAAACAAAAGGTGGCGGAGAGAGGTGAACCGAGCAGGTGCTCGAAAAGCTGGGAGCCTAACCTGCAGCAGCGAACACAAGATGGCGGACGCCTGGCTGGAGACGGCTAATGAATAGAACAAATCCGAGACAATATAGATGCACCGGCGAGCGAACATCTGAGGAGCCCGGCTGGCCCCTGCCACGAGTCCACCACAAGTTGAATGGTGTGGAGTCAAGCAGACTAAAGGAAGACTCTGCAGACATAACACAAGTGGTGCACCATTGCACGAAAGGCAGAAGAACCCGTGGGTGCCGACAACCACCGTGGTAGCACCAGAAGAGCCACACACAGCACGGTAGGAGGCGTGTTGATGACAGCCTGCGAAATGAGCTTCCCTGCAGAGTAGTAGCACGGGGGGGCAGAGGCTCATATGTGAGAAGGAACACAGAGTGCACAAAGGCACGGATAAGAACGGTACCAGACGAGGCTCCCGGCCCCCCACCCCCACCGATTCACATCTAAGCAAAACACAGAGGCGAACCAAGGAGGGAACCACAGGTACGCATGGAAGAAGCCCCTGCGTACTGAATGAGGATTAACGGTCATGAAACTCCCATGTGCTGATGCAAATTGGGCATGAGGTGGACCACTGGGGGGCTATAGGCCCATAAAGAGGGTGGCAGGCCGCAGTCTGCGTAGCGAGGCCCGAACAACAACACAAACCCATTGGAGGATACAATTAAGGTGTGAGGCGCACCATGGAGGGAACCATTGGAGCACAAGGATAGAGGCAGGCCTTGGCCTGCGAATCAAGGAACGAACATTTGAAACACCCGGACGCCGACGCAAACAGTGTGGCAAGCGGACCATGGAGGGGACCATGAGTACATACAAATAGTAAAAGGCCACTGCCTGTGGAGTAAGGACCGAATGAGGAAATAATATCTACCTGTTGATGCAAATTCCGAGTGAGGTGGACTGTGGAGAGGACCATTGGGGTCCTCTCCACAGAACAGAAGCAGGCCCATGTCGGCAAAGCAGATCTGCACAATAATAAGAAGCCCATCCGCTGAAGTAAACAGGGGATTGTTGAAGTACACGCCCTGACAGGAACGTTCAGTGAGCATGGTCTGAGGAAACACGAGCCAGAATATCATATGCCATAGTGACTGCAGGGGTTACTCCAACAGAAGCAGATATGGAAGGTGGGGCGTTGGTGGGGGGACTGTGGACTTGGAGACAGGCTCTTCCACAGATCATTACAGCAGAGAAAGTTGACCAGGTGCATGGTGGGTGAGATAGAGCACACATAAAGAATAAGAAGGTGCCTGGCTCCGCCATTGTCCCCCCCTTCCTCGAAGCAAGACCCAGCACATTCAGTATGACCATAAAGAGAGGAGCATCTACAATACCCCTGTCAGCATAATACACCAATCATAAGGTAATCGAAGGATAAACTGCCAGGGGGTGCTGTGTCATAGTGCAATCCACATCCCTTCAGACAAGACCCAGAAGCGTGGACCAGTATAGGCACAAGTGAACAACAAATCAAGGCCCGACAAGAACAAGTGCATGCAGTTCAGTGCCGGTAATGTAGAGGTGGCAAGTCACCACATCGGAATGGTGGGAGTGTGCTGGAAAGTAAATTGGCCAGCTGGACAAGAAGGGACTTAAAGAGAGCGGGAGTTCCACTGACTGGGGCGATCCGAATACAACAGACACTGCTCTGCAGGTGACACACAAGTGGGCGAAAAACCATCTCCCTGCAGGGAGGAACCAAGCCAGACATTGCTCGAGATAGGGCGCACTGCTCAGGAGCGAACTACAAGATAACATCAGGGACAACAAAACCATTGTACGGGTTGTTTGAGGCAGCCTCCCAATAACAAGTCTAGATCAGCGGCACGGCCAGTAACGTGGGTGGAGCAATATAGACAAAAGGACCAGCATTGGGTTAACTAATGATGGCATCAAAGGCGCAGAAGAACAACTCGAAGCAACCTACGTTAAGACAACTTTACCAAATCAGCAAGTGGGACGGAGAACACAATGCTGATGACCTCAGCTTCACAAGAACAGACCCAAACGAAGGGAGAACAGCAAGTTCTGGATGCAATAGCAACCCTGAAAGTAGAACTGGAGTCCAAAATAGAGGAATTGTACTTTTTGACTGACAATAAAGGTCCGGAAGGACCAAAAGTTCTAAAAATGGTACCACCAAAGGTTCGAACACCAAAGGTTCGAACCTTTGGTGGTAGCATTGCAGGTACATAAAAAAAAGACTGCGGGGGCAGCGGGTGTGTCCCCCGCAACACCCCGCTCACTATACTTCACAGTTGGGAACCCATGAAGCCCCTGTAGTATGTAAGTGTGTTCGCATGAGAAAGGGTGCAAACCTTTGGTAGTTTGCAACTTTCTCATGGGAACGTTCCGACCGTGGCAAAATCAGCCGCGGTCGGATCACTTAGATCCAAAATGGATGCCATCAGCCTGGATGTCAACCTCCTGCGGCAGGATGTATGATCAATTGCAGAACATACCGGAGCCCTGGAGAAGGGAGTTACAGTGTACACTGCTTGCCTGAAGGACACCTCGAAGGATCTGTTGATACTGCAGCAGCAAGTGAGGAACCTGGAGGGCAGAGTGGAAGATGTAGAGGGAAGGGCCAGCCGCAACAACATCAGAATTATTGGACTCCCAGAAGGAGAGGAGGGCGTGAATGCCACCAATTTCATTGAGACTATGCTGTTACAAGAAATTGGCCCAAGCAACCTCACCCAGGGCTTCACTGTAGAAAGGGCACATATGTCCCTGATGTGGAAACCACCAACGGGAGCCCCGCCAAGACCCATTATAGCACGGATTTTAAACTACAAAGATAGAGAAAGAATTCTTGAACATTTTTGTAAAGAAAGCACGATACAGCGTGCTTCAGCCACTATTACCACATACCCAGACTGCACCCTGCAGGTGCAAAAGCAGAGGATGCAGTTTATATCAGTAAAGAGGAGGCTGCGGGAGTCGAACTTCAAGTCATGCTGTTGTACCCGGCACGACTGAAAGTAATAAGCAGAGGAAAGGCCATCTTCTTTGATATCCCAGAGGATGCCCACAAATGGATGGATGTGGAAAACATGCCAAAAGGTGGGGGCGACAGAATGCCAGATGAAGGTGAGGCACGTTAACAACCTACAGAGGACTGGCCAGAGAGTTGCCAGACCCAGCAGATGGTTTGCGGCGAGGAGCGTCTATCCAGTTTGAACAATTGACAGGCACCAAAATTTGGCAGAAGCAGGAGCCAGCAAAGTAGTTCCCATTTGCGAACACCCTGTGGGGAGGTGTTCTTCACCGAAGAGTGGATTTGTTTTTACGGATACTAGCAGTTGCATATCCACCTGCTGCACCCCGACACCAGGAGGAGCAATGGGGTGAGAAGCAGGGATGCCTGAGCACAAGGTATTGAGCTGGGTAATTGTTGGGGGGGTGGGAGTGGGAGTTGGGGTAGTTAGTTGGGGATTAGCCTATGGAGCCACACACGGAAAGTATAATATGTATGACAGACTGCCGAGACACGAGGGGAACACTAGTTTATGATTGGGGAATTCCAACTTATGATGGGGGAACTTAGAATAGCTTCATGGAATGTCAGGGGACTAAACAGTTACATTAAACAACAGAGGGTAATGACGTATTTACAGCAGCAGAAAATTGATTTAGCGCTCCTGCAGGAAACACATCTCACAGCAGAGAAATTGTCTGTCCTAGGTCAAAAATGGAGGGGGACAACGTTGGGCTCATCGTATTCTGCATACTCCAGAGGGGTCCCAATATGGATAGCACCGACAATACCATTAAAGGTTCTTGGGATCTTCACGGACGAGGGGGGAGGATGGTTATAGTGCAGGGACTCATGGATGGGAGAGGTATGTGCATAATTAACACTTATGCACCAAATCACAATGCATCAGCTTATTTCCCCCTGTTATGCCCCCATATTGGAGCCTATAGAGATGATACAGTAGTATGGGGAGGAGATTTCAACTGCGCTATGTGCCCAAAACTTGATAGATCAGACAATAAGCAGACACACCCAATCCCTGCGGCCAGGGCCCATAACACTTTGTTATGAGCATTCATCTTAGCAGACATATGGAGGACACTGCACCCGCAAGCACAGGTTTTTTCCCATTACACGGCCCCCAAGGATTTAAGCACCAGACTAGACTATGTCTTCACGGGAGATGAGACTTTAAGTGAGTTTAGGACAGCAGAATATAAAGCACTGGTATTATCAGACCAAGCCCATTTGGTGGTCACATGGCAGGGCTCCCCCCAGGCCATGTATACCGACTTGGAGGCTCAGAAGTGAATCTCTAAGAGATCCAGTGTTCAGGGAACTCCCGAGAGAGGGGGTGAAAGAGTATTTTATCAAGCATGTTGTGGGAGGCCTTTAAAGTAGTGATAAGAAGGACGGCGATAGCTAAAGTGAAAGTAGTGCAGGCTGCAATAGAAAGGGAGTTGCGGAGGGCAGATACCAAATTGGAAGCCTTAGAGAATACAGGAGAAACGACCAAGGACTGGGCACGAGTTCACTGCGGGAAACGGGGAGGTCCATAGGATGCAGGATAGCATAAACAAGCGCTTTCAGGAGTATTATCAAAAGCTATACACTGAGACATCGGCAACAAAAAGACTTAGACATAGATGAAGCTCTGGAACAGATAGATCTCTCACAACTAGATGCAGAGACAGCGAACCAGTTGGAAGCCTCTCTACCGAAAGAGAGATGTAGTACCCCAGTAATTTACCATGTTAAATGAGGCACTTGAAATCGGCAAATTACCAATGTCGTTATTGAAGCCGAATAAGCCAGCCGCAGACTGCGGATCATATCGACTCCTGTCTCTGCTCAACCAAGATGGGAGGTGAATTCCTTCAGATATCTGGGAGTGGACATTTTTCCCGATCCTAAGACAGAATGCATACAGAACACGGTGAGAGTGGTTGGAAGCATCGAGAATTCTATCAGTTTCTGGCCCAGGTTACCGCTCTCAGTGATGGGCAGGGCAGCTTTGTTAAAGATGGTGGTTCTCCCGCAGCTTTTACATTTATTTACTAACATCCCGTACAATATGGTTAGAGGTTTCTTCAAGAAACTTGGTAAATGATGTTGTAGTTTCCTTTAGCATAACTCAAGATGCAGGATGGCACTGTCAAAATTACCAAGGCCGTATGATCAGCAAGGTATTAAAGTACCAGATTTCGAGGCATACTTGCCAGCTGCAGTACGTTACGAGTTAGTTGTCGGATGAGCAGTCCCAAGAAACGCGACTGCTACAGTCAGCATGCACCCCATTCTATCTAAAAGAGGTGATATGGACGGCGATGCATGGGGTTTCAAAGCTACCGCAGTTGTTGACACTAGGGGCCTCATTACGACCCTGGCGGTAAGGGGTTTACGCCAGCGTTAGCTGCGCCGACCCCTTACCGCCAATTACGAGGTCCCTTAGCGCCATGGCGCTTTTAACACCTGCTTTTAGCAGGTGTTAAAATCCATGGCGCTAAGGGACCATGGAGTTAATTACGCCACCGTAATTTACGGTGGCGTAATTAACGCCTTCCCCACTCCCATTATGCCCTATGGGGCAAAAATGGGAATGGGGAAGGGTAAATGGGACATGGGGATTTACCGCCCCGCCAAGGTCGGAATGGGGCGGTAAATCCCCATTCCGCCATGGCGTAAACATAGTTTACGCCATGGCGGTAAAGTCACAACCCAGGCGGTAACTTACCGCCTGGGTCGTAATGAGGCCCTAGGCAAGATGGTATGGCATAGGGCCATACGCTTTCTAGAGAAGGACGCACCCTACTCCCCTCAGATCCCACTAGCGCCATTAAAAGAGGAAGTATCACAACTCAGACTAAATGTGAGGAGGTATTGGGAGCCCATGGGGGTAGTAAAGGTGGGAGATTTATTATGGGAGGACGGGTTTATGGGCTTCGGAACACTCCAGCTGATACAATTGTACATAACACATAGGGCGTATCTAACTCCGGGGATTATAGCTACATTTAGCAATGCCACTGAACAGTCTTGCCCAAAATGTGGATTAATTAATGCCAGCCTGGTACATATGTTCTGGACATGCAGGAAGATCCATCAACATTGGGAGGACATATCCCAGTCACTAGCCAAGGCAGGTATAACACTGGACACAGGATCCCCTAAGGCATGCATGCTAGGTGTGTTTGTACGATCGAAGCGGGCAAGACATGTGAACAAGCTGAAAGACTTGGTATATATCCATGCAAAGCGCTGAGTAGCAATAGGCTGGAAAGTAAGTACCCAAAGTACCAGACACAGGCAGGTGGTGGGGCGACCTCCAGAAATGGACACTGGCGGAAACCACAGTGTGGCAAGATGTGACCCGTAGAGGCCAGGGGAACAAAATGTGGACTTAGAAGCATGGAGGCAGATAGTGCAAGATCTGATGGCAGTTAGGCATTCGCAAACGCAACGGGCAGTAGATCCCGCATCAGGATTGGCGGATTAAGGCAAGGCATATAAGGAGCAGTCGACGCAATGAAGATTAAGGTGGCCGAAATAGGCTGGGAAGAGAGGGGAATTGGGGGGATGTTATGCAGATATAATTTGGCAGCATTATCATGGAAATGTATATGTAAGTCTGTTTGTTATATTGTGGTTAAGAAAATTAAAAAA